>NC_135251.1:26554428-26877761 GCF_964204865.1 Styela clava
AAAAATTCTGATAAATAATAATTTATTTCTAAGTCATTGTCGCATGGATGTCTTAGCCGTACAAAAATACATTGGAAAATGCCCAATGATGTTTATTGTTCTTACTTGAGTAAAACAGTAAAGATGGAAAGTAATAATGTTAAGCTAAATATTGGAGAAATGCAAGCAAACGTATCAACAAAAAAGCGCTGAACGTTTCCACGAATTTAAGAAAGAAATGAAATGGTTACTTCTAATTCTCTGATAAAGCGTAATAAATTGGTAGATTTAAAAACACGCAACATGAGAACTTTTCTTTATTTTTCTAGAATTTTCTGATTTTGTCGTATTGATACTGATCAGTTTGTTTTTCATTAGAGCTTGCGTGTACTTTTGCAGAACAATGCTTTATTACACAATGGTATTTTGCAAACATCTTAAGCTACGTGGTGAAGAGATGAAAATGAACTGCATAATTCTTGTTCCTAATACCATGTTTTATTCATACAAGATTCCCCACACTATATCTCCGCCATAACAAAAAGCTTGATTAGATGTTTGAAAGCCATGCACAACAACAGATTCATAAAAAAGACCAATTTATTGGTGCAAATATTTGACTGAAAACATATTAATTGAAAGCGAAAGTTTTTCGGATTTTGTCTCCATTAGTAAATTCATTAGAACCGTTAAGTTTTAATGTCAGACACGACATAGTTTTGGTGGTAAAAAATGTAAATCAAACAGCTGGGGTGTACAAATTATAATAAAGGAATAATAATACATACATTCATATAGTTTTTGATTGTTATCAAATTGTTGTGTTTGATTATTACTCGATCTGTTTATCCTGGGTTTGTGCGCTTGATATTCCAGCGGTTGATGTTTTTGACTCCTTTTCAAAAGGTGCAGTCCGTCTGTCGGGTATCTAATGTAGCAAAGAAATGTGATTTCTTGTGATTGGTTGCTAAATCTGTTGAAGGCTGCAATGTTGCATATTTGACGCTTACACTGGATATTCATATTTTTGATCGCATAGAAAACAGTTCCAAACAGGCTGGCAGGCAGGCCCGAAAATATCCAATTTAGACTGCACACATGCCGAGTCATATTAATTAAGCCCTCGCTTAATCGTTTGTTCTTCTATTTTAGCTGATTATTAGCTCTGCTAATAAGTGGACATTTAAAAACTTATTTGGGTATACCAAGGGCATGCCACTATAATGTCGTATTACCATACAGTTCTTCAAATAGCCGCGTTTTCATTACTTTAACTTGTTTCTAATTTCAATGTTGGATAGTGTTAGATTAATTTTAGGTTAAAACACGTCCAACTAACTGTTAACTGAAGGCGCTTATATTCACCCAATATGCTGGATAATGCCTCTGCTACAAATGCCTAGCACTGGTTAAACTTGTGCGTGCACTGAAAAATATACACAAAAGGAAACTAATTCATAATTTAAAGCCGAGATAAATAATGATTATGAGACAGAATGTGCTCGGGCGCTAAACTGTGTTTGGAAAGACAAAGTTTTGGCGTTGAGTAGTTTTAAATTTCGCCGACGGAAATGCTTTGCTTTTATTCATTTCGTATCACATTAATGAAATTTGAAGCGCCAAAAAATAAATAAAAATATGCTCGTTGCGTAAATGAGCCTTGTTGGTTGTAATTGTGACAAAATTATACTACTTTGAGCATTTGAAAAAATAAAAATGCGGATTCTACTTGCTTTCATGCAGAGGAAAATATGGAATACATGTAAAGAAGAAAAATGTCTGTCCATTTCACATTTTTTTCTGTAGCTCCTTGCGTTTCAGACTTATTCATTTTTTGTTGTTGTCAAGATCGTTTTTGATTTTACAGTTTTTTTTTCTCTTGGTTTTAAAAAGACCATTTATTGTGAATGTTCACACGCATTTTCTACTTGAGTCTCTTGCTTATCGTTTGTTCTCCTTTTCCCCCTAATAAGAGGTCATCTATGAACTTGTCCTGGAATCACGATGCCATGAAAATATAATGTAATTGTAACTTACGGGTCGTCTTCTGATAGTATCGTTTTTATTACTTCAACTTGGTTCCAATTTTAATGCTCGATTCAAATTAGAATAATTTTAAGTTGAAACACGTCTAAATATTAACTGAGGGCAGCCAAAAATTGCTAGGTTCATTTTGCAATAATATCGTCTGGCTTGAATATTATTCATATTACTATCGTGTATTGTTTACTTGTTTTATTTCATTATTAATTGAGGTATATTGGCTTTTCATTAATTTCAATTTCGGGTTGGAGTGGTTAAATGAGTGTTCTACTTTCTGCTTAAAACAAACATCAATGTCGTTATACAGTCAGTGCTGGTCAAAACTAAATTAAAAGGCTCTCGGTAAAACGTATCGGGCATCGGTGATAATATTTGGTATCGGTATTCGTATTGATATCGGCTAAATGTAGACTGATATTTCCACGATAAGTAACTTTTTGATCAATTCCAGAATGTTTTTAAAAAGTAGCTCGAAATACTGATATGAAAATTATTTTTTGCTTTTCACGGTATTAGCCTCGTTAAGTATGAGCAATGCTGTTTCCCAAACGCGCGAATAGAAACGCGAATAGGATTATGACTTGATTTTAGCCATTTATCAGCCCAACTAATTTGTCTATTTTTGCAGCCCATTTTTTATATTGACATTTTTACCATTACATGGGAATTATGAGGAAATATATCAAATGGGAATTTTTAGATTTGTAAAATACAAAATACGACGTTATAATGGCATAAAATTCTGCGCACGCAACTCGATGTATCAGTTAGATAGAGTGAGTAAACATTTATTTATTTTACCCCCCACAGTAGCCAAACCCGATGAGTTTTCTAACCGAACACCGATATTATTAGCGTCAGTGTGCAATGTATTTAAACCAAAAAACGTATCAGGATTCAAATATTAATTTCTTATTATCTGAAATATGTCTCTTTCAAACTGAAAAATTGTGTGGCATGAATAATGCTTGTAAACTGTTACTTCAACTAGTTTGGACTGCACACTTGAAATAATAATTACATATCATGTAAATGTCGGCAAGTTCTGCTTTAAAATATTGATATCGGCGTTTTATCGTTGTTGTCGGATCGGTATCGGCGTCAAGTGGTATCGGTACATCTCTCTTGTTGGAATCTCAAGTATAATGTAATGGACGTTAATGTTATGTTTAAAATAGACATCCATCCCATGCGTTATTGTATCAAATGATATGTTGTAAAACAATGTACTATTTCACTGCAAACATTAAAAACTCGTATGATATCGAATAGCATCCCTTATTATTCCACAATAGCATGTAATTGGTTACACATACTAATAGTAAGATTCATTTCCTCAGCTACAGACAAAGTTTAATTGTTTTATTCCGTATATATGTTTGATCCGAGGTTATTTTGAAAGTTATCGGCCATTGTACTTTTGGTGAATGACCGTTCATAGACTACTCCCTTTAAGAAAATTTAATCTCCTGTTCGTGGGACGAAAATAAGCATGTTGACGTAAACAAAATCTTGTATCGTCTTGTCTTCTCATATTCTTGTTTGTTTATTATTATTTCGGTATTTCGGATCATTGCAAGTCGGCTATTTGAGAGTTGATGCTCGCATTAGAAGTTTGTCGTTTAAGTAGTGTTAATTTAATTGCCGTAATAAACGGATTGTTTGCTTGTTTTATATTTTGGTTTAATAGGTTCATTCATATTACATAAATTATTAATGTTGCTATTGTTTGAAATTAAGTATGTTGTCGACATACTTAGGTTGGACGTAAACTTTAGCAACCCTATACATCTACAATATGCGTTTCGACCTCTACAATAATCATTTTTATCACCACACTATTTGTCGTATTTCATCACATATTATTCGTCTCTCGTACATTGTTCATGTAGATTGGATATTTCATTGCCAGTAATGGACAATCATATTCAAAGTTGTGGAGTTGTTAATATTGTGAAACTAGAAGGTTATAAGTCTGAGGGAGTTGATGACGCGCAGCGTCACCGCCCAACACGTTATAGGCGCCTTGTAGAGCCTCATCATACGTAATAAGTTTCTCATAATTTACTTCCTCTACTATAAAAAGGCATAATAACTAAATGTATATATATTTTTTCAGGATTACTCAATTATGAAACTTGACGACTCTTTCTGTTTTTCAAAAGAAAATGAAACTCAATTATTCAAATAGGAAGAAGAGATTTATTGAAGATAACTAAGATGTGCTAGCCAACAAATGCGTCCACACACAAGACTTTGATATAGAAAAACTGACTGTTGGTTTGAAACTGTATCCCATTGTCATACGTACTTTGAGATCGTATGCATGTGCACTGATTACCAATATGTGGTCGCAAACAAATGCACTGGGCAGTACACACGAATGTATTTATATCAAATAAGACTGTTGTTTAAAACTATACAAAAATGCCATACACACTGTAAAAGGATTATGAGCGGAAGTTCAACATGGCTCGACCCGTGAAGAACTATTTATGTAATTTGAATAATTGCAAACAAATTCTTGATTATATATTCATTAATAAACTGAATTATAGCTCAGAAAACTGAATACAATTGTTATTTGTATTTTAACACCCTGTAATGCAATCGTTTATTTGACGTCCTGGTATGAAAAAATTAAAATATTTCTTTCGTTTTACGTTATACTTATATTTTTATTACTGTTATTGTATATTACTGATTTATTATTTATATTATTGTTTTAAGCTTTTTTTGAAAATATGCTACTTCCATGTTTGGCTATCTTATTTGTTATATTCATTATTTTCTATAGTATTTTTAGATATTTTTTAACAGGAAAACAAGATATCGTGAAGACAAAGGAAAAGTATTGACATGGATTGCCATGGCTTTTTTTTTTAAATATTTGTTTCGTTATAGATAGATTTAGACCCATTCCCGCCATTAGGAAAAATAGGGTTTTTTAGGCTTAGATATTTTTAATGTTATTCTAGCTTCTCAGGCACAGAACTATAAAGGGACTGGAAAAACTAAGAGAAGACGGATCCAAGGAAAATCTACAAATTACATGTAAATATGTTTACTAATTTCATTAGGCTTAGATATTGTTAATCTTATCTTAGCTTTTCAGGCACAGAATTTTGAGGGCACTGAAGAAATTGAAAAAAGACGGAACCAGAGACAAATCTAACATACCGGTAAATATGTTATTATTATTATTGAATATTTATTAATAAAGCTTTTTTCGATAATATGCTGTATCCATATTTGCCTATCTTATTTGTCATAATCATTATTTTCTCTCCTATTTTAGAGATATTTTCAACAGGAAACAAGATATTGTGACACCGACAAAAGAAGAAAAGTATTAACAGGGATCGCCATGGCTTTTTCACTATTAACATTTTATTTGTTATAGATAGATTTAGACCCATTCCCGCCACTAGGAAAAATAGGGTTTCTATTAGGCTTAGATGTTTTTAATGTTATTCTAGCTTCTCAGGCACAGAACTATGAAGGGACTGGAAAAATTAAGAAAAGACGGATACAAGGAAAATCTACAAATTACATGTAAATATTTTTACCAATTCTATTAGGCTTAGATATTGTTAATATTATCTTAGCTTCTCAGGTACAGAATTTTGAAGGCACTGAAGAAATTGAAAAAAGACGGAACCAGAGAAAAATCTAAAATACCGGTAAATATGTTATTATTATTATTGAATATTTATTAATAGAGCTTTTTTTGATAATATGCTGTATCCATTTTTGCCTATCTTATTTGTCATAATCATTATTTTCTCTTCTATTTTAGAGATATTTTCAACAGGAAACAAGATATTGTGACACCGACAAAAGAAGAAAAGTATTAACAAGGATCGCCATGGCTTTTTTATTATAAACATTTTATTTGTTATAGATAGATTTAGACCCATTCCCGCCATTAGGAAAAATAGGGTTTTTATTAGGCTTAGATATTTTTAATGTTGTTCTAGCTTCTCAGGCACAGAACTATGAAGGGACTGGAAAAATTAAGAAAAGACGGATACAAGGAAAATCTACAAATTACATGTAAATATTTTATACCAATTTTATTAGGCTTAGATATTGTTAATATTATCTTAGCTTCTCAGACACAGAATTTTGAAGGCACTGAAGAAATTGAAAAAAGAGGGAACCTGAGACAAATCTAAAATACCGGTAAATATGTTATTATTATTATTATTATTGAATATTTATTATTAAAGCTTTTTTAGTAATAGCTATATCCATATTTGCCTATCTTATTTGTCATAATCATTATTTTCTCTTCTATTTTAGAGATATTTTCAACAGGAAACAAGATATTGTGACACCGACAAAAGAAGAAAAGTATTAACAAGGATCGCCATGGCTTTTTTATTATAAACATTTTATTTGTTATAGATAGATTTAGACCCATTCCCGCCATTAGGAAAAATAGGGTTTTTATTAGGCTTAGATATATTTAATGTTATTCTAGCTTCTCAGGCACAGAACTATAAAGGGACTGGAAAAATTAAGAAAAGACGGATACAAGGAAAATCTACAAATTACATGTAAATATTTTTTACCAATTTTATTAGGCTTAGATATTGTTAATATTATCTTAGCTTCTCAGGCACAGAATTTTGAAGGCACTGAAGAAATTGAAAAAAGACGGAACCAGAGACAAATCTAAAATACCGGTAAATATGTTAATATTATTATTGAATATTTATTAATAAAGCTTTTTTTGATAATATGCTGTATCCATATTTGCCTATCTTATTTGTCATAATCATTATTTTCTCTTCTATTTTAGAGATATTTTCAACAGGAAACAAGATATTGTGACACCGACAAAAGAAGAAAAGTATTAACAAGGATCGCCATGGCTTTTTTATTATAAACATTTTATTTGTTATAGATAGATTTAGACCCATTCCCGCCATTAGGAAAAATAGGGTTTTTATTAGGCTTAGATATTTTTAATGTTATTCTAGCTTCTCAGGCACAGAACTATGAAGGGACTGGAAGAATTAAGAAAAGACGGATACAAGGAAAATCTACAAATTACATGTAATTATTTTTACTAATTCTATTAGGCTTAGATATTGTTAATATTATCTTAGCTTCTCAGGCACAGAATATTGAAGGCACTGAAGAAATTGAAAAAAGACGGAACCAGAGACAAATCTAAAATACCGGTAAATATGTTATTATTATTATTGAATATTTATTAATAAAGCTTTTTTTGATAATATGCTGTATCCATATTTGCCTATCTTATTTGTCATAATCATTATTTTCCTTTCTATTTTAGAGATATTTTCAACAGGAAACAAGATATTGTGACACCGACAAAAGAAGAAAAGTATTAACAAGAATCGCCATAGCTTTTTTATTATAAGCATTTTATTTGTTATAGATAGATTTAGACCCATTCCCGCCATTAGGAAAAATAGGGTTTTTATTAGGCTTAGATATTTTTAATGTTATTCTAGCTTCTCAGGCACAGAACTATGAAGGGACTGGAAGAATTAAGAAAAGACAGATACAAGGAAAATCTACAAACTACATGTAATTATTTTTACTAATTTTATTAGGCTTAGATATTGTTAATATTATCTTAGCTTCTCAGGCACAGAATTTTGAAGGCACTGAAGAAATTGAAAAAAGACGGAACCAGAGACAAATCTAAAATACCGGTAAATATGTTATTATTATTATTGAATATTTATTAATAAAGCTTTTTTTGATAATATGCTGTATCCATATTTGCCTATCTTATTTGTCATAATCATTATTTTCCCTTCTATTTTAGAGATATTTTCAACAGGAAACAAGATATTGTGACACCGACAAAAGAAGAAAAGTATTAACAAGGATCGCCATGGCTTTTTTTATTATAAACATTTTATTTGTTATAGATAGATTTAGACCCATTCCCGCCATTAGTAAAAATAAGGTTTTTATTAGGCTTAGATATTTTTAATGTTGTTCTAGCTTCTCAGGCACAGAACTATAAAGGGACTGGAAAAATTAAGAAAAGACGGATACAAGGAAAATCTACAAATTACATGTAAATATTTTTTACCAATTTTATTAGGCTTAGAAACTGTTAATATTATCTTAGCTTCTCAGACACAGAATTTTGAAGGCACTGAAGAAATTGAAAAAAGACGGAACCTGAGACAAATCTAAAATACCGGTAAATATGTTATTATTATTATTATTATTGAATATTTATTATTAAAGCTTTTTTGGTAATAGCTATATCCATATTTGCCTATCTTATTTGTCATAATCATTATTTTCTCTTCTATTTTAGAGATATTTTCAACAGGAAACAAGATATTGTGACACCGACAAAAGAAGAAAAGTATTAACAAGGATCGTCATGGCTTTTTTATTATAAACATTTTATTTGTTATAGATAGATTTAGACCCATTCCCGCCATTAGGAAAAATAGGGTTTTTATTAGGCTTAGATATTTTTAATGTTATTCTAGCTTCTCAGGCACAGAACTATAAAGGGACTGGAAAAATTAAGAAAAGACGGATACAAGGAAAATCTACAAATTACATGTAAATATTTTTTACCAATTTCATTAGGCTTAGATATTGTTAATATTATCTTAGCTTCTCAGGCACAGAATTTTGAAGGCACTGAAGAAATTGAAAAAAGACGGAACCAGAGACAAATCTAAAATACCGGTAAATATGTTATTATTATTATTGAATATTTATTAATAAAGCTTTTTTTGATAATATGCTGTATCAATATTCGCCTATCTTATTTGTCATAATCATTATTTTCTCTTCTATTTTAGAGATATTTTCAACAGGAAACAAGATATTGTGACACCGACAAAAGAAGAAAAGTATTAACAAGGATCGCCATGGCTTTTTTTATTATAAACATTTTATTTGTTATAGATAGATTTAGACCCATTCCCGCCATTAGGAAAAATAGGGTTTTTATTAGGCTTAGATATTTTTAATGTTATTCTAGCTTCTCAGGCACAGAACTATGAAGGGACAGGAAGAATTAAGAAAAGACGGATACAAGGAAAATCTACAAATTACATGTAATTATTTTTACTAATTCTATTAGGCTTAGATATTGTTAATATTATCTTAGCTTCTCAGGCACAGAACTTTGAAGGCACTGAAGAAATTGAAAAAAGACGGAACCAGAGACAAATCTAAAATACCGGTAAATATGTTATTATTATTATTGAATATTTATTAATAAAGCTTTTTTTGATAATATGCTGTATCCATATTTGCCTATCTTATTTGTCATAATCATTATTTTCCTTTCTATTTTAGAGATATTATCAACAGGAAACAAGATATTGTGACACCGACAAAAGAAGAAAAGTATTAACAAGGATCGCCATGGCTTTTCTATTATAAACATTTTATTTGTTATAGATAGATTTAGACCCATTCCCGCCATTAGGAAAAATAGGGTTTTTATTAGGCTTAGATATTTTTAATGTTGTTCTAGCTTCTCAGGCACAGAACTATAAAGGGACTGGAAAAATTAAGAAAAGACGGATACAAGGAAAATCTACCAATTACATGTAAATATTTTTTACCAATTTTATTAGGCTTAGATATTGTTAATATTATCTTAGCTTCTCAGACACAGAATTTTGAAGGCACTGAAGAAATTGAAAAAAGACGGAACCTGAGACAAATCTAAAATACCGGTAAATATGTTATTATTATTATTATTATTGAATATTTATTATTAAAGCTTTTTTAGTAATAGCTATATCCATATTTGCCTATCTTATTTGTCATAATCATTATTTTCTCTTCTATTTTAAAGATATTTTCAACAGGAAACAAGATATTGTGATACCGACAAAAGAAGAAAAGTATTAACAAGGATCGCCATGGCTTTTTTATTATAAACATTTTATTTGTTATAGATAGATTTAGACCCATTCCCGCCATTAGGAAAAATAGGGTTTTTATTAGGCTTAGATATTTTTAATGTTATTCTAGCTTATCAGGCACAGAACTATAAAGGGACTGGAAAAATTAAGAAAAGACGGATACAAGGAAAATCTACAAATTACATGTAAATATTTTTTACCAATTTTATTAGGCTTAGATATTGTTAATATTATCTTAGCTTCTCAGGCACAGAATTTTGAAGGCACTGAAGAAATTGAAAAAAGACGGAACCAGAGACAAATCTAAAATACCGGTAAATATGTTATTATTATTATTGAATATTTATTAATAAAGCTTTTTTTGATAATATGCTGTATCCATATTTGCCTATCTTATTTGTCATAATCATTATTTTCTCTTCTATTTTAGAGATATTTTCAACAGGAAACAAGATATTGTGACACCGACAAAAGAAGAAAAGTATTGTCAAGGATCGCCATGGCTTTTTTATTATAAACATTTTATTTGTTATAGATAGATTTAGACCCATTCCCGTCATTAGGAAAAATAGGGTTTTTATTAGGCTTAGATATTTTTAATGTTGTTCTAGCTTCTCAGGCACAGAACTATAAAGGGACTGGAAAAATTAAGAAAAGACGGATACAAGGAAAATCTACAAATTACATGTAAATATTTTTTACCAATTTTATTAGGCTTAGATATTGTTAATATTATCTTAGCTTCTCAGACACAGAATTTTGAAGGCACTGAAGAAATTGAAAAAAGACGGAACCTGAGACAAATCTAAAATACCGGTAAATATGTTATTATTATTATTATTATTGAATATTTATTATTAAAGCTTTTTTAGTAATAGCTATATCCATATTTGCCTATCTTATTTGTCATATTCATTATTTTCTCTTCTATTTTAGAGATATTTTCAACAGGAAACAAGATATTGTGACACCGACAAAAGAAGAAAAGTATTAACAAGGATCGCCATGGCTTTTTTATTATAAACATTTTATTTGTTATAGATAGATTTAGACCCATTCCTGCCATTAGGAAAAATAGGGTTTTTATTAGGCTTAGATATTTTTAATGTTATTCTAGCTTTTCAGGCACAGAACTATAAAGGGACTGGAAAAATTAAGAAAAGACGGATACAAGGAAAATCTACAAATTACATGTAAATATTTTTTACCAATTTTATTAGGCTTAGATATTGTTAATATTATCTTAGCTTCTCAGACACAGAATTTTGAAGGCACTGAAGAAATTGAAAAAAGACGGAACCTGAGACAAATCTAAAATACCGGTAAATATGTTATTATTATTATTGAATATTTATTATTAAAGCTTTTTTAGTAATAGCTATATCCATATTTGCCTATCTTATTTGTCATAATCATTATTTTCTCTTCTATTTTAGAGATATTTTCAACAGGAAACAAGATATTGTGACACCGACAAAAGAAGAAAAGTATTAACAAGGATCGCCATGGCTTTTTTATTATAAACATTTTATTTGTTATAGATAGATTTAGACCCATTCCCGCCATTAGGAAAAATAGGGTTTTTATTAGGCTTAGATATTTTTAATGTTATTCTAGCTTCTCAGGCACAGAACTATGAAGGGACTGGAAGAATTAAGAAAAGACGGATACAAGGAAAATCTACAAATTACATGTAATTATTTTTACTAATTCTATTAGGCTTGATATTGTTAATATTATCTTAGCTTCTCAGGCACAGAATTTTGAAGGCACTGAAGAAATTGAAAAAAGACGGAACCAGAGACAAATCTAAAATACCGGTAAATATGTTATTATTATTATTGAATATTTATTAATAAAGCTTTTTTTGATAATATGCTGTATCCATATTTGCCTATCTTATTTGTCATAATCATTATTTTTCTTTCTATTTTAGAGATATTTTCAACAGGAAACAAGATATTGTGACACCGACAAAAGAAGAAAAGTATTAACAAGAATCGCCATGGCTTTTTTATTATAAACATTTTATTTGTTATAGATAGATTTAGACCCATTCCCGCCATTAGGAAAAATAGGGTTTTTATTAGGCTTAGATATTTTTAATGTTATTCTAGCTTCTCAGGCACAGAACTATGAAGGGACTGGAAAAATTAAGAAAAGACGGATACAAGGAAAATCTACAAATTACATGTAATTACTAATTTTATTAGGCTTAGATATTGTTAATATTGTCTTAGCTTCTCAGGCACAGAATTTTGAAGGCACTGAAGAAATTGAAAAAAGACGGAACCAGAGACAAATCTAAAATACCGGTAAATATGTTATTATTATTATTGAATATTTATTAATAAAGCTTTTTTTGATAATATGCTGTATCCATATTTGCCTATCTTATTTGTCATAATCATTATTTTCTCTTCTATTTTAGAGATATTTAAACAGGAAACAAGATATTGTGACACCGACAGAAGAAGAAAAGTATTAACAAGGCTTGCCATGTTTTTTGTTTTGTTTTCAATATTTTATTTGGTATAGATAGATTTAGACCCATTCCCGCCATTAGGAATAATAAAGTTTTTATTAGGCTTAGATAATTTTAATGTTATTCTAGCTTCTCAGGCACAGAACTATGAAGGGACTAGAAAAATTAAGAAAAGACGGATACAAGGAAAATCTACAAATTACATGTAAATATTTTTTACTAATTTTATTAGGCTTAGATATTGTTAATATTATCTTAGTTTCTCAGGCACAGAATTTTGAAGGCACTCCCTGAAACAAATCTAAAATACCGGTAGATATGTTATTATTATTATTGAATATTTATTATTAAAGCTTTTTTAGTAATATGCTGTATCCATATTTGTCTATCTTATTTGTCATAATCATTATTTTCTCTTCTATTTTAGAGATATTTTCAACAGGAAACAAGATATTGTGACACCGACAAAAGAAGAAGAAAAGTATTAACAAGGATCGCCATGGCTTTTTTATTATAAACATTTTATTTGTTATAGATAGATTTAGACCCATTCCCGCCATTAGGAAAAATAGGGTTTTTATTAGGCTTAGATATTTTTAATGTTATTCTAGCTTCTCAGGCACAGAACTATGAGGGGACTGGAAAAATTAAGAAAAGACGGATACAAGGAAAATCTACAAATTACATGTAAATATTTTTTACCAATTTTATTAGGCTTAGATATTGTTAATATTATCTTAGCTTCTCAGACACAGAATTTTGAAGGCACTGAAGAAATTGAAAAAAGACGGAACCTGAGACAAATCTAAAATACCGGTAAATTATTATTATTATTGTTATTGAATATTTATTATTAAAGCTTTTTTAGTAATAGCTATATCCATATTTGCCTATCTTATTTGTAATAATCATTATTTTCTCTTCTAGTTTAGAGATATTTTCAACAGGAAACAAGATATTGTGACACCGACAAAAGAAGTAAAGTATTAACAGGGATCGCCGTGGTTTTTTTACTATGAACATTTTATTTGTTATAGATAGATTTAGACCCATTCCCGCCATTAGGAAAAATAGGGTTTTTATTAGGCTTAGATATTTTTAATGTTATTCTAGCTTCTCAGGCACAGAACTATGAAGGGACTGGAAGAATTAAGAAAAGACGGATACAAGGAAAATCTACAAATTACATGTACTTATTTTTACTAATTTTATTAGGCTTAGATATTGTTAATATTATCTTAGCTTCCCAGGCACAGAATTTTGAAGGCGCTGAAGAAATTGAAAAAAGACGGAACCAGAGACAAATCTAAAATACCGGTAAATATGTTATTATTATTATTGAATATTTATTAATAAAGCTTTTTTTGATAATATGCTGTATCCATATTTGCCTATCTTATTTGTCATAATCATTATTTTCTTTTCTATTTTAGAGATATTTACAACAGGAAACAAGATATTGTGACACCGACAAAAGAAGAAAAGTATTAACAAGGATCGCCATGGTTTTTTTATTATAAACATTTTATTTGTTATAGATAGATTTAGACCCATTCCCGCCATTAGGAAAAATAGGGTTTTTATTAGGCTTAGATATTTTTAATGTTATTCTAGCTTCTCAGGCACAGAACTATGAAGGGACTGGAAAAATTAAGAAAAGACGGATACAAGGAAAATCTACAAATTACATGTGAATATTTTTACCAAATTTATTAGGCTTAGATATTTTTTTATGATTAGAAGTTCAATTAGGTGAATTATATTAATTAGTTCGATTTTATTAAATATTTTATTATATGATATTTTTTTCAGAAGATTACTTACCAAGAAATAGAAGAAGCCGAACAATATCTGTGAAGACAATCACGATAAGGTATAATATAATGCATTAATGACTGGGTTTTTATAATATTGGTAAAGTCTTGTTTCCCAAATTAGTTAATTCGTTTGGAATTTAAATATGGGCATAGGGCGTTTCAGATTTTTCTGGAGCGCGATAGGACCCCATCAACAAGTCCTAACGAGTGGAAAACCGACACCTCTTGGGTCCACATGGAAGATCGGTATTTTATTTTGACAATTTACAAAATACTTTTTTATTTTAATTATTAAAAAATACAATGTTACTATTTGCAATGAATATATATTACTTATTATTTCATCAAATATGTGACTACTGCACTTACTTTGCAATATGTTTTAGTTGTATTTTGCATATATATAATAAATGAAAAAATAGATCTGTTTAATAAAATAACGATTTTGACTGTTTTGTTTTATTCCGTATCGAAATGGCAGATCTAGCCGGGCTATTGAATTATATAAATCTACCCAGCAATTGTCTGTATTAGACAAATATTATAAGTTCGCGATTGATGAGGGTTCCCGAATAACTACAAAAAGAAATGCATTGAAAGGTTTCCAAGAAAATGGGTGAATTTTATTTTGCAACTTCATGCATGGGTGGTGAGCATAGTCAGTGTTACTTTGAAACGTGGGTGAGCATAGTTAGTTTTACTTTGCAACTTCATGCATAGCAGTTTTGCAGCTTCATGAATGGGTGAGAGTTTTACTGTGTAACTTTATGCATGAGTGAACATCACTTCATGCATAGATGAATGTAGTCAGATTCCGTCAATTTTACTTTGTAACATAACCGGCAGTTTTACTTTGTAACTTCTTGCATGGGCGAGCGTAGTCAGTTTTACTTTGTAACTTCATGCATGAGTGAGCATAGTCAGTTTTACTTTGTAACTTCATACATGGGCGAGCGTAGTCAGTTTTACTTTGTAACTTCATGCATGAGTGAGCATAGTCAGTTTTACTTTGTAACTTCATGCATGGGTGAGCATAGTCAGTTTTACTTAGTAACTTCATGCATGGGTCAGCGAATCAGTTTTACTTAGCAACTTCATGTATGAGTGAGCATAGTCAGTTTTACTTTGTAACTTCATGCATGATTGAGCATATAGTCATTTTACTTTGAAACTTTATGCATGGGTCAGCGAATCAGTTTTACTTAATAACCTCATGCATGAGAGAGCATAGTCAGTTTTACTCTGTAAATTCATGCATGAGTGAGTATAGTCAGTTTTACTTTGTAACTTCATGCATGAGTGAGCATAGTCAGTTTTACTTTGTAACTTCATGCATGGGTGAGCATAGTCAGTTTTACTTAGTAACTTCATGCATGGGTCAGCGAATCAGTTTTACTTAGTAACTTCATGCATGAGTGAGCATAGTCAGTTTTACTTTGTAACTTCATGCATGGGTCAGCAAATCAGTTTTACTTAGTAACTTTATGCATGAGTGAGCTTAGTCAGTTTCACTTTGTAACTTCATGCATGAGTGAGCATAGTCAGTTTTACTTTGTAACTTCATGCTTGGGAGGGCGTAGTCAGTTTTACTTTGGAACTTCATGCATGGGAGAGCGTAGTCAGTTTTACTTTGTAACTTCGTGCATGGGAGAGCGTAGTCAGTTTTACTTTGGAACTTCATGCATGAGTGAGCATATTCAGTTTTACTTTGTAACTTCATGCATGAGTGAGAATAGTCAGTTTTACTTTGTAACTTCACGCATTTTGTAACTTGATGCATGAGTGAGAGTAGTCAGTTTTACTTTGGAACTTCATGCATGAGTGAGCAGAGTCAGTTTTACTTTGGAACTTCATACATGGGGTTGTACTTTGTAACTTCATGCATGGGATGAGCGTACTTTGTAGCTTCATGCGTGGGTGAGCATAGTCAGTTATACTTTGTAACATCATGCATGAGTGAGCGTAGTCAGTTTTACCTTGTAACATACTCAGTTTTAATATAAAACTTCATGCGTCGGTGAGCGTATTCAGTTTTACTTTGTAACGTCATTCATGCATGAGTGAGCTTAGTCAGTTTCACTTTGTAACGTCATGTATGAGTGAGCGGAGTCAATTCACATTTTTAACGTCATGCACGAGTGAGCGTGGTCAGTTTCACTTTCTAACGTCATGCATGAGTGCACTAAGTCAGTTTACTTTGCAACGTCATGCATAAGTGAGCATGGTCAGTTTTACTTTGTAACGCCATGCATGAGTGAGCGTAGTCAGTTTTACTTTGTAACTTCATGCATGGGTGAACGTAGATACACCAAAGAAATTGCTGACTAGCATGACGGAGTATAGCAAGTTAAAAACCATAAAGGGGGGATTCGTTTTTCGTGCTTGGGAAGAATCAGATAAAATAAATATTTGACGAGAGAGTCGTGCTTGAGGAGACCCAATAAAATTTATATTTGACAAAAGAGAGACACCACCATAAGTATATCTCATTCTGCATGTACACTTGTGCAAGTGATCATTTCTATAGAAAATCTTCTTTCTAGGGTCACTTTGGCGACGATCTCCATGTTTAAACCAGAAACGTGACAATTTATACCAACCAATTTCGACACGCAGTTTTGTACATATATGTTGAGCAATACAACAGAGTGTGTCAATATGATATGTAGGGTATAAGCGACTTAGTACTTATGATGAGGATCTACATTCTACAAGAAGCCTATAACGTGTTGGGCGGTGATATTTTGCGCTATTAACTTCCTTTGATGTATAACCTGCCAGATTTCTCGATAATTAAAAACTCCACCACTTTGAATATGATTGAAATATATTGCAGTCGATGAAATACCGACAAGTAAATGTGATGAATGAAACAACAAAATTGTGTGGTGATAAAAACAAATGATTCCAGTATCGTAGATATAGACGTGTGAATAATTTTTGCAATATAGAGGGCCCAATAAATGGATATAGTAATGTTGAGAGTTGCTAAAGTTTACGACCAACCCAGCAGGCAGGTTTAAACATACTTTATTCTAAAATATGCAAACAATAGCAACATTAAATTATGCAAAATAAATCAAACTCCTAATACTAAATAAATAGTAAACAGCCGACTGGCAATGATTCAAAATAATAAATAAACAAGAATGAGAGAAAAAGAAAATACCTATAAACGGTTTTGTTTACGCCGACAGGCCTATTCCTGCCTACAAACAGATGGTGAAATTGTTTCAAAAAAGGAAGTAATTTATGAGCGGTCAACCAAATAACAAAGCTCAATGACCGATATCTTGAAATAAACCCTGTCAAATATATACAAAATAAAACAAAGAAACTTTGTCTGTAACATGCTACGTCGAGATGGTAATCAATTAATTTTAGTCTCTGCTTAAGATAGTTATTTAACCCAATGTCAGGCATTCAAACTTGCACAAGGCTTTAAAATGCCAGATCAAGCCCCGCAAACGGCGCTTCAGAAGTGTGTGTACAAATATGGAGGTAACTAATTTTGTTGGGCCACTTTATATCAAGGACAAAAACCTATGTTAAGGAGTATTTTTACTTGGCCAACACAGGCAGCCCGATTTCAAAATATAACTAAAATAAGGAAAATCTGAATGAATTTATGGCTTAACCCAGTTCACATACTACGGAAATATATAACTTATAAACTTATGGCATTGTGTAAAATATGAACCAGCTTGCAATTTTATTTACAATTACCAGAATAATAATGAACGTGAAAGACTTCTAACATTTTCCCCCCATGTTTGTTTTTTGTCACAATATTCAAACATAGGTGAAGCAAGTATTTGCCTAAAGCAGCGGGCTAAGATTTTTTGCAATCTTGTAATTTTCATGGCATACGATGCATCTGTTATTGAAGCTGACGTTTGCTATCTGTGCCCAAATCGTACGGTAGCCTACTTTCAGTTGATTAATTTTTGCTGGCATAGTTTCGGAAGAATAACAAAGTTGCAAAATAATCGCAATAACGTTTGTAAATTAGATTGTAGTCTATTATTTATAGGTCAAGAGCAGTGGAATGAAACGTAATGAAGACTTGGATAATGCTGTTAGAAGAAAGAAACATATATAGTCCAGTACCGACAGGCTGTGGCTGCTAGGACGTGTTACCGTAAATGATTTTGGGAACCACTGAATTAAGTAATAGAATCAGGTGCTTCAGGCAATAATGAAAATGGGCACCACAGAAATATCTGCACTTCAGTAATTTCCATAGACGATTTTTCAATGGGCTCAGTGTTTAGAATTAGACTAATTGGCAGATTCGAATCAGTCAAACGACATATACCTCGATATTGGCCGGTTGAAATAAAATACTCAAATAATAACCTGAATCTGTTTGTGAGGATGAAAAAGCTGACTGAACGTGAGAAATTTGGTTCGCGGATTCACTTCTCAAATTATCTTACGCATCTTTTTGCAATTACGCATTTTTATCGAAAAAACTAAAATGATCAAGAGCTAAAATGAAATATCATTTTATTTCCACGAATACTGTAAAAGTGTAAAGCAAACGCAAACGATAGTTTCAGATGAACGACT
The DNA here is from genome assembly GCF_964204865.1 of Styela clava. Taxonomy (NCBI): domain Eukaryota; kingdom Metazoa; phylum Chordata; class Ascidiacea; order Stolidobranchia; family Styelidae; genus Styela; species Styela clava. The sequence continues at coordinate 26,573,223 of NC_135251.1, forward strand.
TCCATTCAGCTATAACAACACTTCCTTTAAAACAATCCAGTATGTGTATTGTAATTTTTGAGAGTTAATTAGCCTAGTCGTGGGTTGTCATGCGTGACGTTATTGAATAAGCTAGATTCTGATACACCAGGGCAGGGCAGGAACAGCACACGATACAGGTGGTCGTGGTAAAAAAGGGAGGGCATGACAGCAGGCCAAGAAACATAAAAATGGTGCTGGTAGAAACCTGGGTAGAGAATAGAAATTAGCGAGTGCGGTCCCGCGGAGGAAAATAATAAAAACGAGCAAGCAAATCGTCAGTCGATAAATAATACAATACAAGTCAAATGAAATATGGCGAACTCGGCGACCACATACACCACATAACGTTTGCACCTAATATATGACTAAGTATTCGACTTCGGTACTCCCGAAGTATGTAAACCAATATGGCGGGCACCGGGACGAATTATGTGTATCAGGTTAGGGTTAGGCCATAATTTTATTCCAATTTTCCTTATTTTGTTTTATTTCAAGTTAGGGGACTAGCCAAGATACTCTCGTAGTATTTGTACCTGAAATTATGGCCTAACCCCAATGTGGTACATATACTACGTTCCGGTGTCCGACATCTTCTTACGCATACTTAAGGAGCACCGGCTATCGTGTCCATCTATTTGAGTATCGTTCTTTTATTATTTCAAATATAGTCTGATGGTGAAGATGAATAGAAGGAGGTAAAGTAATTGCTGACGTGTAAGTATGTCCACGGTGCAATATACTGCAAGGAAGTATTCGCTGAAGCAATGAGGTAGCTAGTGGCACATTCTAGAGCGCATATGCTGTGGGCAATATGCTTTGTTCATGAAAAAAGTGCAAAGCGAAATAAAGATCGCAGAAAATCGACTTTCAAAGTATACAATGCAGTAAATTTCTACTAGACTCCGTATAGCGAGCGACTCATACGTTGAGTAAGTCTGTTGGCGCTTTTCTAATTTGGTGTTGGCATAATATAATTTGGTGACGTTTTAATGCAGACAAACTTAATCAAGGAATAATGATATGGTAAGAACGCTGGCGTATAATGAAAAATATTATCACAGGGTAAAATCAAATCTAGAAACACTTTTATTTATGGAAGTTTGACATTCCTCAAATTCTCGTCTTTGTTCATGTGTCGCAATTCGAAAAATATTCTTTTCCTTTGATGTGTCTGAATAGCTGAGTCAATTAACTGGCCAAGTTTAATTTAAATCGCCAATCCGAATCAATAAAAAAAGATAGTTCCCAGGTTATTCGTTCCTAATGCGAAGTCTTGAATAATTAGAAAAGCCATAAGCATCTCGAACAGTGATTATCAAAATTTTAATATATATCGTAATTTCTACAGTCTGTACGGCAAAGTATATTATATTTCCAAACCGCGTAACTATATGACCAGGCTCATTGACTAGATTCGAGCCTTGAATTTCCAACTTTTTCGCGGAATATAATGATTCAAGGCATAATGATTCAATGATTAAACAAGAATCGTTTAATTTTAGAAAGTTAGATAAGTCTTTGGCAATATTTAATTGAGCAAATTCACAAAAGAGTAATTTACCCTGTACAAAGATCTGCATAATAAATTTCAACACTTGTGACAGGAGCCGTTGTAAGTTAGGTAGAAGTTGTCTATTTTCGTATATAATTTTTGATAAAATTAAAACGCACTATAATGTTTTTGTTTCTAATAAATACGTGCATCCCGCCCTTTCTTTACCTCATATATATTTTGACATTTCAGTTTTGTAATGCGAGAATTATCCTCTTTTACTTTTAAGTGGACCTGATATGACTCAACACGGTATGTAACTATGATTTTTACAATATAATATATATTTCCCATTATTTGTTCTTTCAGGGAAAAAATGGGCTTGAAAAATATTCGCAAAGGGTTGGAGATATCGTTCAACTCTTCTTATCATATAACGAGGTATTAAAAAAGCTATTGTGGACATTCCAACATCTTGTTCAATATTTGTATCATTGCGGTTGACATACAGACAAAACGAAATTAATCAAAATTACATGAAGAATGTATTACAGGAACAAAACAAAACAGCACCGCATTTGTTTTGTGAATTATTGAGGAGCTTTAAAAAAATCATCCAATTAGTTATTGATTTTCAAAAGAATTCTTTACGGCTTTATGCTTAGCAAGAGTTATTTGCAAACTTCAGAATGTGGAATTCAGCTACAGAGCAACAACATTAAAAAATTTAGTTAGATAGCAAGATTTCATTTTAGGTAAATAATGATGCATCATTCACTATAACAGATATTACTAAAGTTGTAGGAGCAATTTACAAGGTAAGGAAAATATTACATTTGGGATATTGTCGTTGAATAGCCATAAATTTGACTTGATAAATTCATAAAAAATATTTTTTTGTTATTATTTGCTATACACTATCAAATACATCTATTTTGAATCATTTTTAGTTTGAATTGAGTTTCAATTTGAAAAACAAACAAAAAAATGAAAATTTCTTCTGTTTTTCAGAATATAATTTTATATTACACGCAATGGGTCAGCAAAACAGTTGAAAACTCCGGTCTGTGTTGTATTGTGTTCGAGCATTTTCTGGAAAAGGGCGAATGCCGCTTAATCTACGTTGTAATTGTTTGCACCAAAATTGTTCAGGGAAGAAATATTGTTGGCGGTGAAAATCTCTTGAACTTGTCCCATCCAATTCGTTTCCAATCATTTCAAAAATTATATAATGCTGTCAGTGTTCATCAACCCTGTTAAAGATGCTAATGACGTTATTTTCCAGAATTCGTATGACCCAGCCGATGAGGAATATATCATAAATGAATTCCTTCGGCGATTAAATGAGGCAGCAAATACAAATATTGAATAGAAGTTGATTTTTCGTCGGGAATATATGCTAACAAAGCCGGCTCCATAGAAAACTAAAATCGAATGAGGAATCTATTAGCGTTGGTTGGCTATGCCTGATAACTAAATATTAATGAAAATAAAGCTGACCAATTGAGACAGACAATCTTAAACGGGAACTTTCACAGTTATGAGTTTGAAATCTTACACTAAATGTAGATATAATGAGATTTTTGTACGTTTTAGTGAGTTTTTTGGTAGTTTTTGCATGTTTTAGCTTGATAAATGACAAATAACGATCAATGTGTTTGGACAATATTCTATACAAATATTGAATAGAAGTTGATTTTTTGTCGGGAATATATGCTAACAAAGCAGGCTTCATAGAAAACTCAATTCGAATGAGGAATCTATTAGCCTTGGTTGGCTATGCCCGATAACTAAATATTAATGAAAATAAAGCTGACCAATTGAAACAGACAATCTAAAACGGAAACCTTCTCAGTTATGAGTGTGAAATTTTACACTAAATGTAGATATAGTGAGATTTTTGTACGTTTCAGTGAGTTTTTTGGTGGTTTTTGCATGTTTTAGCTTGATAAATGACAAATAACGATCAATGTGTTTGGACAATAAAAGTGCTTGTTTTGTATTGCACTGTTTACCGATACTTGACACTATTGTGGCCCGCAAACAATACAAAAAATAATTGTGGGCCCGCGTGTACCCAGTGTATATAGAATACGTCAGCGTCGGAAAGTTCTCAACAACTTTTATCATTTTTTTGCTGTTCCGGTGAAGATATCCGGTCAATATCTTTTGTTAAGTCACTTTCATATTTCTTCCTATCTCTATTCATGAATCGATATTTTTTTCCGTCTATGTAATCAGAATGTAGAAGAAACGTTTTAAAACTGCTTTTTTCGATATTGTAATCGTACAAATGTGATGATACTCCACGTTCGGCTGATTTATAGTCGATGTTTACAGCACATCCTGCGATACTGTCGATCGTTATGTTAGTATTTAGAACATTGAACCATTCTCCGTTTGATATGTCTCCGTTCAGCTGATGCGCCGAATCATGTCCCTGAACACTTTACTCATTGCTGCCATACGTTGCAGTTAAAAATATGAGAACATGAGAGAACATGAAGCCAAAAAATAAAATGTTCCGTCCCATCTTCACCAACCAACAATAAAATTATTCGGGTACAGTTGTTTGCCAGGGCAACCTGTGAAAACTCAATGCTGCTGGATGCAAGAGAATAACATGTCGTTTTGCTTTATGTGTTTTTTCATTCCGATTGTAATGATATTGAAGACGTACTTAAGGGTAAACAGTACATCTCGCTTTTTATGTGCGATTCAAGCATGGATGAAACTTTTTCAAGCAAGGAATGTATATCGATATACCGTGAATTCACACGACCATCTGATGTATGTTTTCTAGGCATATATATGATAGAACCAATTTTGGGCATATCTTGAATGCATATTTCAAACGTATTTTGCGTATATTATGTAGTTTCTATAATCAGTATAAATAAATCTATATCTTATCTTAGAAAAAGTTTCGACAAGTTCTTTTTCAATATCTCGTTGTTTTGGTAAAATTGCAACTATACCGCCTTCGAAGCCAATTTCCATTTTTTCTAAATTTCTATTTATCAACCGATATTTTCCGTCATCTATATATTTATAATAAACTGGAATTTTTTTGTATTTTTTTCGTTCGATGTTGTGCCAATCGTATCAGCAAATCCTCCGCGCTTGGGTGATTTGTAATTGCCCATTGCCATACATACTTTTATCCTTAGTAATGCAGGTGACAGGGGTACCATCCAGACAAATGCAAAGGATAAATAGCAGCAAACTTGTGAATGATATATCTATTTTCATCTTTAGCAACCAACGTTAAATTGTTGAATCCTTGCGTCTGTCGCTACGACAAGAAGGGCATAATCATGATATGTTCCTTGTTTGCGCGTTTTATTGATTGCAAAAGAAACGTGAAATGATTTGTCGGCAACATTTTTTCGTACAGGGTCTGTAATCTCAAAAAACATACACTATCATCGCATAATTTTGTAGGTAGCTAATCAATTGACACGCAGCCCCTGCTCACAGCAACTATAGGGTAATCTATGTCATCCATGCAAAACGATTACAAGCGTGAAGGATTTGCGTATGAGGTTGACTATAACATCGAAAAAGAAAAATACAAAAAGTTTAAGTTCATTACAAATATATAGACGCCGGAAAATATCGGATTATGCATAAAAATTTGGAGAAATTGGAAACAGGCTTTGAAGGCGACATTGATGTAATCTTACCAAAACAACGTAAAATTGAAGAAGAACTTGTCGAAAATTAAGATAAGATATAGATTTATCTATACTGATTATAAAAATTACATAATGAATGCAAAATATATTGACAAAAACATCGAAGGAAACTCGAGAGGGGTTGGGTAGGCATGCGCAATCGATATCCGACTGCAGAAGATTTTTTGCGAGTCTTCAACAAAATGATTGAAATAGGAAATGGATGGAATGCCGTATAATATTGTATTTTAAATTTGTATATGTAGAAAACTAATAAAAATAATTTTTCCGAAGAACGATGTGTTGTATGACATTACTCTCTCTAAAATATTCAGTGGGGTGTTAAAATATATTCAAGTCAACTTTTATCTTTGATGAGTAGTTAAATACTTGATATATATATTATACAGGGTGCCTCAAAGTAAGTAAGGGAAGGTGGGCCACGGGGCACAACAGAAAATCAACTCTCACACTCATACTATACCCGAAATCAGGTCTGCGGTTCAATTTTTGAATCCGCCCTTCGTTGAGTTACAACGTCCTCGCAAACGGACAACGGCTTTGAGCGACGTAAGTTATGGGATAAAATTTGTTTGGAGGGTTGAAACTAAAATTTTAGCATTGAAGTTTTATTGTTTTTCTACCATAGCCTTTCCAACATGACAAACCAACGTCTGATATTTTTCAGCTTCAGTCCGCTGTAAAACATTCAAAACGTTGGCGTTTCGATGTGCATTCCTAATCTCGACGTGGGGTAGTGAAAATATTTGTTCCTTGTGGGGAACAATGGACCGGGGTTTAGTGGGACATGCTCCACTGGGCACAATTCGACAGTTTTTGATTCATCAAGTGCTTGGAAGTCTAGAAATGCGTTATGTTTTGAGCACTATTAGGTAACCTTTTGACCCATAGCTCAATATGAAATGTAAACCAGATTCAATTTGTTTTGATGCAGGTTCGAAAAAGTAAATAACTTGCCTTTGGTCGGAATTAGAAATTTTGCTTGGTAATATATAAATGCCGGTTTTATTTTAAATATTACATCATTGTTTTTTGTTCTTTTTGAATGTCCCCAGGGCCTGTCCGAATGTGTCTCACAAGTGGAACACTTGACAGACGTTTTTAAAAGCATTTTGGTGAAAAGATGTGTGTCGCTAGGGAATTTCTTAGTTAATAATACTTTGCCTTCCTAATTTATATGCTTCTTGCCAAACAGCAATTTTTCACCTCATTTCTTGGGTCAATCTCCTTGTCATTCTGTGGGTTGATGAAAAATGCAAACAATATCTAAATTTTACTTTTAGGATGTTTCCTGATGAAATGAACGCTCTATCATGAGTACCTGAAAAGAAAATCATAATTAAAAGTGTATACTTACTTTTGAGACACCCTGTATATATATATGCTTTATATTTATACTTACGTCCCGTTTTAAGCGGGACATTCCCACTTTTCACGTCTTGTCCCGGCGTCCCGACCGTTCAGCCAAAAGTTCCGGTTTGGCGTTAAGTCAGCATAATACACGAACATTACCAATTAGCATGTTCTTGGTACTGTTGTTGCTGTGTAGCGTGCCGGAAGCCTATACTTACTGAAGGCGGTTTTGTTTGTTCCGTTGTTTTCCGCTAACATTGTTGGCGGTTCATTGGTACAATTTGTTACGTGTAAACCCTGTACGTTGCTAGAGTACGCAAGAATGTAACATCGAACAACGTCTTTTTAAAAAGGTGTTATCTACAGAACAATATGGTTGGGCGAATAAGTAAATTATCATTGCTTGAAAGCGTACATAAAAAATTCTAAATTCGAATTATTTTGTATCGTTAGTAAACAGTAATATAGAGTATAATAAGTAAATTCTCATTGCTTGAAAGCGGCAGGCAATTTTATTATTCTTTTTGCTGTACATAAAAAATATCTAAATTCAAATTATTTTGTATCGTTAAAGTCAATTCCTTGCTATTTTCGAACTGAACCCGATATTTAGACAGAGAATATGCGCATGAACTCTCGTTTACAATATGGTCAATGAAGACTGCCGGGATGGCCTTAAATGTAGGCTTATGTGTTAAAATCGGAAAATGTGAAGTCGAAAAAATCACAGCTAACGGGTCTTGGTCTTTGGAGGCGTCCCGCTTTGAAATCATTAAAATATGGTAACTCTATATATATTCCATGTGAATGTAATGAAACGGATATAAGTAAATCACAGCTATTTGCTCGAATTCGGGGTGAGTTTGTCTTGAAGTAACACAGGGCTTTGTATTTTTTTGTAAGAAAAGCAACGTGTGGCAATGAGGAAAGTGTTCAGGGACATGATACTGCGTATCAGATAAACTGGGGCAGATTGGACGGTAAATGGTTCGATGTTCTGAATGCTAACCTAAGGATCGACAGCATCTCAGGGGGTGTGTTGCAGCAAACGAATATAAATCAACCGAACGTGGTAGATTCTTTTATCAGTTAGATTACAATATCAAAAAGATAAGATTTAAAAAGATTCCCATAATCTCTGATTATATAGGAGACGACAGATATCGAATTATGAATGGTGATCGGAACAGGTTTGAAAGTGAATTAACAAAAGACATCGACGCATCTTCGTCGGAACAGCAAACAACTGATGAAAAAGTCGCAGAGGATTTTCCGACGCTGATGTGTTCTATGCATAATGATTACGAAAATTTCATAATATACACGGGAAATCTTATTAACAATGATATCGAAGCAAGCTCGAGAAGTGTTTGGTTACAAATGCGCAATCGGCACCTGACAGCAGAAGATTTGTTGCAAGTCTTCAACAAAATGATTGAAATAGGGAATGAATGGGAAATTGTGAAATTGCATTTTTCCAAATGTGTTTATATTGATAACTTAGAATTAAATTGATGGCTAATATTACCCTCTCGAATATATTCATTATCTGGAGCGTTAAAATATATTCAAATCATGAATACAACGTTCATACTCTGGTGCAGTTTAAAACTCAAAATATGTATATATTAGTATGCTATGTATTTCCAATTAAATGTAATAAAATTAGTATAGATAAAAACACAGATATTAGCTCAAATTCTGGTTTGAGTTTGTATTGAAGTAACACGTTGAATCATTAGTCGCAGTCGTCGCATGTTGAGAGATTTAGTTTTATGTTTTTGATAATACTACAGATATTTCGCGCGATACAACCACAAGTTTAAACAAGCAATTGCCGACTTCTTGAACATGAACCGACTGTAAACAACATAAAAACACATATCTTTGAAGTTTGATGAATATGTGCCATATAGCAAAATATTTGTGGATGAAGATGATTTTGTGTACAATCATCTTGATTTTAGGCGTTTTTTGGTAAGTCTGATAAACGGTATTCTTGCTACTAAATGGTCTCTTTCTAACCTTGTACTGGCCAAATTCGAGAGAGACTGGTGCAGATTGGTGCGGTATATAAACTCCTTGAACTCTGAATCCCCAGAACGACGCTACTCTCTCATCCTGACATCCCACGGCGTCTCATCAATTCGACGCGTTAAAAATTTGTAATATCCCTAATTTTAAATCAATGTAACTTCTAAACCATTAGATATCAGATGGTATGTAATATGTCTTATAAAAACTAATCTAGTCTTTTATTTATAACTGGCATCATTTCTTACGAGATGTTTTAATGAGATGTGTGAGCTTATTTTTAGCCCCATCTACTAATTTTTTGTATTTTGGTAAGATTTGACAACTTTTTTAGAAATGTGTCATCAATTTATATAAAATTTTAAAAAATAAACTCAATTACCTATCAGGAGATATACGGATGACTTTCTTAAATTACGCATAACTCATTTTGTTGCAGAATTTGTGCTATCGATTCCAATGGTTTGTGAACAAAATTGATCAACTATTTTGACGCCAAGTTTGCGTAACAACGCAAAGGGCGACGACGACATTGTCGTGATAACGTTCACGCGACGTTTCGCGCGTAACGCTTTGCGTAAGGTAGATTGCGCATTTGGTTGTTCACAGCTTGAGTTCAGATTGTGCCATTATTGCATCAGTAAAATATCCTCGGACGCAGATGAAACCTCTATATTCAGACGAATCTTGATCGAACATAGATAAAATTGCTAAAAATTTAAAGGCCATTCTATATATGTTTATTATCTGAATATGGGACGCAAATGAATGGCCAAAGTGAAATATTTGATTCTCATGCATGTATAAGGTTCCGCCGGAAACACCAAGGCTAATTCTTCACCTTTGGATATCATGAAAATTGAAAAAAAAAATGCGAATGTGAAAGACATGGTGGCACCAGTAGCTCACCTGGTCAGTGTTTTACATTTTGCGGCCTCATTCGATTTTCGAAATTTATATTCATGAATTCGTTCATTGTGGGCATCGTCTATTATAGGATAAAATTCGCCTCATAGCTATTTGACATGAATACAAATAACTCGTGTCTGTTTATATAGGCGTTAATTATGAGGACCTAATTATCTAAGGTAATTTACTTTTGTTATTTTGTCAACTTCTTTGCACATTCTGTCGCATCAACCCATAATCTTACCGAAGCATTGAATGAAAATCACAAAATGTATGCAGGTTTTCAAATTGAGTTGGCTTGTCTGACAATATTTCTCTTACGGAATATTTTTTAACTTTGCTTCAAGTAAAGTTATGATGTTTGACGACTATAACTAGATAAGTATAAATCACTATTTGTTTATTAGGCTATCAGTAAACAATGTATGAACAGAAAGTATATGGTGAATAACGAATACCAATAAATATATATACAAAAAGAAATGCATAATGCTACTGATAATCCACTATGCGCTCCCAAGTTTTTGGATAGCGTTCCAGTTTAGACAAAGACTGATATATAAATGAGCATTGTGACAAATAAATGTTTGACACAATTTTGCGATATCAATAATTGCAAATTATTTTAAATTTGTGTCATTAGTCGGTTTTCTTGTGTCTTAATGACGGAAGTGGTAGATCTTGATTTGGCAAGGTATTAGGCATGTGTGAAGTTATTCGTGTAGACAAGGGTTGTTATAAGGTTGAAGCCTGGATAACGCTCTAGGTCATGATGATTCAAGGTTGTCGCGGGCCACAAATTTATTTTTTTATTGTTTGCGGGCCACAATAGTGCCAAGAATAGGTAAACAGTGCAATACAAAACAAACGCTTTTTTTATTGTGCAAACACATAGTTATCAGACATAGCCATCCCAGGCTAATAGAATCCGCATTTGATTTTCAGTTTTCTATGATGCCTATATTATTAGCATATATTCCCGACCAAAAAGATAGAAAGCCAGATAATAATTTAGATTGCCAAGCACATCATTCAATTTCGCCAATTGCCTCAGCTAGCCATAACACTATAGTCAATTCAGTCACATTAGTGTCAAATATATGTATCATTAATATGTAACAATATGTTTTTATGATTAATTTGATTACAAAACAACACGAAATGCGATTTATTGATTACTCTCCGAATGTGACGCGGGCCACAGATAATGAAGCGGCGGCGGGGCTGGGTTTAGACCACCCTGCTCTAGGTAGTTTCTTATAGTTTAAAGATGTTGGTGTCATCGGGGACTCAGTTGTTGGTTTCCGCGGGTGGTTGGGTTTGCTCTCTGGTGTTTATTCTTCTGGAGTACGGATTTTTGCTTCATCATCAGGCGGTATTGTTAGTGACCGGTCAACGCTTTTGGACGTGCGGCCATGTTGAATTTGTGGCATGTATGGGGATGCCATATTTTGAAAGAGGTCGATAATTGGGCTCCTAGGATACATTGGTACATATCGCCTAAGAAATTTTCTGTTCCTCATGATAATTCGACCAGATCCGTCAACTTTAACCATGTATTGGTCAAACTGTTTCACCTCTATGATAATTCCAGTCTTATCCCATTTATTCGGATGTGTGCCAGTTTGATTTTGGATTCGGACATGATTTCCAAGGCAGGGAGTTGTCGCATGTGTTCAGTCCAGCGTTCCGCAGCCTTCATGTGACGATTCCTCAAGGCTTCCTCTCTGGCTGTTCTTGTTTCTCGCCATGTCTGTTGAGGTACGTATTTTCCGGGTGGAATAGGAATAAAGTCCCGAATTGGCCTACCAAATACCTGCATGGCCCGAGACATTTTAGTATCCTGATCTGGGATGTTGCGATATTGTAGCATCGGTCGCTGGAATGCATCCGTGTTTAATTCTCAATTTGTGAATATCTGTCGACTATGACAGAGTAGTTAAACACTTTATAGTCAAAATAGTCTGCACATATAAATTGGATTGGATATACTGGTTGGATTGTGGGCGTAGGTGGGTTGCTTGGCTGAGATGGTGCCATACGATTGCAGTGCTTGCATCTTGTCCTCGCAGCTGTGATACCATTTGGGATGCCTGGCCAGAAAACGGATGTCTCTGCTCGTGATGTCATGACATAGAAGATGATGGCAGAATGAGTAGATTTTAGGATGCGTTCCCCGAGGTACGGTGGAACCACAATCCGGTTCTTGTAGAGCAGGGTGGGCCTTTTTCGGCTCGGGTGCCAAAATCGGCTAAATTTACCGACATAATTCTTCCGCGTGCCTACCAATATAGAAACAATGCTTTGCTACTGTCAAAACAAAAAACTTTTTAAACATGTGCAGACAGATCCACTATTTGGTAAAATATCAGTCCGGCAAATAGATTTGATTACTTTTCTTATTCTATATCAGTGAGCCTTCTGCTGCTGCATTACCGCTGATGGAGATTTTACATTGGTTTTATATTTGGTAACTTTCAAAAAAATAGACAAACTACTCGTTTCATCTTTTGGGATACTCCTGTTACGAGATTTAATAAAGTTCATAACTGAGAACAGAGATTCACAAGCATATGAAATGAAAACATACATGAGTAATGCAGTTGCAAAGTTTTTAAGACACGAAATATTTTTGGCAATGGCATTCCAATCATGCAATAATTCGTTTTCTGCACTTCTCTCTTGTATTCCCTTCCCTAATCGCTTATAGTTCTTTCGAAATCAATTTATAACAGTAAGGTAGCAAATAGTAACTCTAACCAACATGAGCTATACTTCATAAATCAGGCAGAAATGAAGAAAAAGGGCAGCACAGACGAACTATATTACGTAAGAATGTAGCCAAATGAATGCTGCGGTCTTCTCGACAAAATTTCTCGAGACCTCACTCTTTTGTTACGTCATAATATAATTCTTTGTAGTCAATTTTGGCACGCGTGCCAGGGGTTGCCCACCCCTGTTGTAGAGTATTATCCCGTCGTAAGTGTGGAGGTCGTTACGAAATCTATGATTTTCGCGTAGTTCCACGGGGAGTTCATACGGAATTCTGGGATGCCAATTTTGATCATAGTCATGAGTTTTGACATGCCTGGGTCGCTATTAGTGGCTACTTTCACGTCGTCCCATGTAACTGATTGTAGGCTGTTGAGAGCATGGATTGTGGTGGCATTTTCGCAGGATGTGAGAAACTTCTCTGATTCATTAGATATGCAGATGTTAGCGATGAAAGAGCCAGGTAGAAAGGGTATCGAATTATGATCATTAGAATGCTCGATTGCGTTATCTAATGCAGATATGTCATCAATCAATGTCATCTTTGTTGCTTTACCAACTGGATGTCTTGACATGCTGTCAGCCGCTAGGTTTTTTAGGCCTGGAACGTGTATCATTTTGAAATGGTAGCGTAGCGTAGCGTAGCAACTTTTCTTTTAAGTTCATTAGGTGAGGGTTCGAAATGTTCTTCAGTGATCTGTCTCCAAATATTTTCAAGAGTGGTTTGTGATCAACAGCAACTGTAAGGTTCTCGCACCCAAGAACAAAATAGCGCACTCTCTCAAGGGCGTCAACAACAGCTAGGGCCTCGCCTTCTACTGACGCATAGCGTGATACCGACAAGTGTTATTTTCCATCCTGATTTGCAGCAGAATGGGTTTTGTGTGGGACATGAACAGTGTTTTTGAAGAAGCCGGAATCCTATCCCGGTTTTGCTCCAATCAGTGGTTAGGCATGTGGGTCTATCTTTGTCATAGATTTCGATTCAGTTTCTCTGATGATTGTTTTTTTAGATTCCTCAAAGAGCTGGTTGAGTTCTTCCGTCCAGACAAATTTGGTCGACGGCTGGAGCTATTGGCGGAATGATAACATCTTTTCATCTGATGCAAAAGCGTATGATACCTGGTTCACCATGCCAAATCAGGACCGGGCATCGGTTAAGCTCGAGCCACTGAACAGCTTGGAAAAATGCTTTTTCAATGCTGTCCGACCATAATAATGTGTCATCGATACACTTCGTTTTGTCAGAAATATCAGAGGCGATTTCGTCAAAACGTCTGCTGTAGCCATCGCCAGATGCAATATATCCCTGTGGGGCTGTTTTGTATCGGTATCTGCCCCAAGGTGTGATGAAACTTGTTAGATGGCGGTCATCTTTGTGTAGGGGTAGGCTATGGTAGCCGCTCCAAGCATCGAAAACTGTCTTCTTTGTGATACGAGGTACCTGGTGAGCTTGGTAGAAAGGTGATAAAGTGTGATGTGTTTCGCGAGTAGCAAACTAGTTCAGGGGCTGTAGATCAACAGTTCGTCGAGGCTTACCATTTTTCTTTGCGCATATAACCATTTCGTGGCACCATGTGATCGATAGGGACAGGTTCGATTACTCCTAGTTGAGTGTTTAGGGAACAAATGAGTATTTGCTATTGTTTTTGTATTTGCGGTTGTTTCTGGCTATTTCTGTTGCTCTCTGATCTGATCTTATGAAGACATACTCCTGGTTTCGAATACATGTATTGCAATTGTATATTTACAAATACAAAGATCAGTTCAAGTCATGACTGTTAAATCTAAGTTTCACTGCAAGCCCGAGTTCGTTAATTACTTGTCTATCGTTATCCCCCTTTTCTCTCCTAACGAATGGTCGCTTTTATGCTGGTTTTGGTATCCTTAGGGCATGACGCATTATCGTCATCGTACCCTACAGCAAGGGTCCGCAACTACATTTTAGCGCGACCAAAAATGATTCCAACTTCTCGCGACCCAAGCATTTGGTAAACATGTAATTAGTTATCGATTTTAAGACTATTGTCGACACTAGCATTTTTCTTGCACAAAATTATATGAAACTTATCACATAAAATTGTGAATAATAGCGTTTATTATGACTAATGCAAATTATAAGATTTGTTTATAATACACAACATATCAAATCGAGGTTTAATTTGGGAGACAGCAACTCGAAGATATTTTTCTACCTCTAGCCTTGATGTGTAATTGTATTTTATGTATGAAAACGCTGATAGGCGGGAAAATGTATTGGTTTTTTAATGAATTTTGGATGCTTTGCTGTAAGATACACGTGGAACCAATCTTTATACAATATTCGCTGTTATTCCGCTTATATTTAGGGTTTGAGTGATGTATTTCTATCCGATGAGGGTGAGAAGATGAGTTATTTGTCGGGCGTTGATCCCCACTGCTATAAGTGCTCCCTACGGAGCCTCAGGGCTCCGCGAGCTATTCTTTCACTTGGAAAACTGACTTGGTTAATTTTGTATCTGTGAAGAAGCATTACCATCACTAATAAAATTTGACGACGGTGGTTTCAAAATGTGGTAGTGATTCAAATATAACATTATCTATAACTAAGGGCGCAGCAGCCATGGTTTTCTATAAGCAGGGTTGCCATCTACCCAGAGCCAAAAATAGGCATGAAATCATACACGAGTCTCCCACTTTTTATCATTAGAAGTCGTTTCGAACATGGTTGTACCGTAAATATATACTACAACGTTGTACGCAGCTCTAAAATTGCAAAAAGCTATGGAAAGAGACGAAGTCACTGCCACACGCAATCTCTAAGACAAGGGTCGGCAACTTTTGTCGCTCCCGAGCCAAAGCCAACATATTTTTTCAAGAAAGTTAAAAACTGAACGGGTGGCTGATGAACCACATTATTCATACAGATTAGAAATTCAAATTTCGGACTTTAATAGCGAGCGAACACTGCGACAACTCGTTGACTCAAGTCGTCTTATTATACAAAATATTTATAAATAATATTTAATGCGACACTAGGTGACACACTAGATAAAATCAAAATTTTCTTAATTTTATTTTGGTTAAGTAATTGAAAACAAAAGCGATTTTTTTTCATAAAGATTGGAAAACGAATTATTAATGAAGAACAAAAATAACATAACAACGATCCGTAGGTTTAAGTGAGCACTGTCGGCCGGATTATTTTACTCCGTGCGGCGGATATGGCCCGCAGGCGGCCGACCTCTAACCTAAAGTCCTCATACTTTGGTTTCCCACAATGCTTCTTGTGTTTTTATGGTAGTATTGTGGGCACCGATTACTGTTTTCCACCTTTCTCGATGTCGCAATAGCAGTAGTTAATAAAAAAAAAATCTTTTCATGTTCGAAACAGAACTCATGGTTACGCTTACTCTAAATTGTAGTTCGTCCCTAAAAACGGTATTCCTAAAAACTAGCAGCAACTATTGTGTGTGTCACAGTTTGCCTGGAAATACCGCAAACCCCATTGTTGACAGAAAAAGTTCGTCCATCGTTTCCACGCAAGCTTTGTACGCAAAACAAGTATTGGTCATCCACGTTTCTAAGACCAAATAAGCACGCGACTCAAAAATAAGCACTTTACTTAGAAATAAGCACATCGTTACTTTATAAGACGCGGGCTAGAAAATAAGCAAAAATCTTAGAAATAAGCACGGTATGGCAACCCTGTCTCCCGAGCAACACTCATCGCTCAATCCATGGCCACCCGTGAATTTAAAATGTCTTGTCATATCGATTCAATTGTGTTCATCGTTGCTCGCCTTTGAGTTGACTAATATACTACACTACGGCAACCATGGAATACTTTTTAACCGTCTACTGGCAAGGAATGGATTGAAATCGTATTTTTGAGTTGCTCATTCAGCACTTAGGATTATCGCAATGTTTCGTTGTTAAGGCAGAGTTTGCAGTTATGAAGCCAATTATATTTGATACTTTCATATCGAATTCGGTCTATGCATAAATGTATCAGTGATTTCTAGATGCAGTGATGAGACAAATATCGACCGACACAGTAAAATGATCAAACTTTCATTGGAGGGTTTAAATATGGGGTCGGCAAACCACATTCGGATTTGGCCCGCGACGCTTCACTGAATTATATTAACAAAACAGCTATATTGACGAATATATTCTTTACGTGTCAAAATTTGTTTTGAGAAACTAAATTATATTATAACCTAACAAGTATATAATTCACATTCACTCGTTTATTGAGCCTATAATTGATTATAATTAGAGAAATGGCAACAGAACGTAAAAAAGTTGATGCTGAGCGCAAATGGTTTAATGACGCTGAAAATATTCAAATAATCAGTCTTCGCGCACTGCTTGGAATTTCTGGGTGAAAAAATTTGAGTAATTGGTCATTCCTTTGGTTTTTAACTTTCTAAAATACGTGCGGCCCGCCAATGACTTGCAACCTTTATTTTGGCCCGCGAACGACAGAAGATTGCCGACCTCTGATTTAGACTTTAGAGCCAGTGAAGTTATACAGTCCTTCCAACTCAAATCCTCGACCCACTGCCCTATCTCCCTCCACTTTCCTATCCTCGATCCGCTGCCCTGTCTCCCTTGCCCAACTGCTCCACATCCCTATCCTCGACGCACCGCCCAATCTCCCTTAACCTTCTTATCCTCGACCCACTTTCCTATTTCTCCAACCTTCCTATCCCCTCCGACTTTTTTATCCTCGACTCAATGACCTATCTCCCTCAACTTTTCTACCCTCAATCCCCTGCACTATCTGCCTCAAACTTCCCACCCTCGACCCACTGTCCGACCTCCCTCAACTTACTTATCTTTGACCCACGACGCTATACCACTGAGTACCTAACCTAACGGCGCTAAAATTACGACTCGACTGTCAAAATGAACTTTACCACCTTGCGACCAACTCCCATGTGTTATACTGGTCGAGTATGCCAATGAGATGATTCAATCGTACGTCGACAAAACATGATTGACGGCATTCGTAAATGTAGGCTGGAATCTCAATTGGTAATCAATAACCATAATTAGTGGATTAAAAATGTGCTACTAATTAGGCTACTGATGGCATCGGGCTTGGCGTCACTGTTTTCAAAATTTTAACAGGCCTTTCGATATCGAAATATCTGAGTTCCTTTTCAGAAACTCATTTAATGTCGCCTGTATTTCCGTGCAGGGCAAAACGACGAGGAAGTAATCGAATATTTGCACGCTTAGTTTTTTTCAACGAATGTTCTGCCATATCCTTGTTGTATATACAAATTTTTTTTACGTGGCTGAGGAGGCTGAATAGTCAAAAACAGTCAAAAATATAAGTCGCTTAGTGAGTGTAATTCCTTCAAAACTATTTTTAAGACATGAAATGTTTTGTCGTAGCTAGCGTTGCCAACTGCCCTCCAATCCAGCGGGTAGTCCCAAAATTGAGCTTATCTTATTTGAAACTTATGAAGCTGCAAAGGACGCAGCTTTTACTATAAAATGTCAAAGAAAAATACTTTATACGAACAGCAGCACTATTGCTCATTTCGGATCGGCATCATATTGTCACAAGACTCACGACATGACCAATTAATAAGGGCATAAAACGGCTTGTTAAAATTTAGAAAACTGTCATTCCCAGCAAGAAACCATCAGTAGCCCAATTAGTAACACATTTTTAAACTGTCAATTATGGTTATTATTTACCATTTGAGATTCCAGCCTACATATTATACGAATGCCGTCAATCCTGTTTTGTCGACGTACGATTGAATCATCTCATTGGCATACACGACCAGTTTAACCCATGGAAGTTGGTCGCAAGATAGTAAAGTTCAGTGTGGCGATCGGGTAGTAAATAATAGTACTGAATAGTATAGCACCGTAGGTCAAAGATAGGTAGGTTGTAGCAGATAGGGCAGTGGGTTGAGGATAGGTAGGTTGAGGGAGATAGGGCAGTAGGTAAAGAGGGGAAAGGTTCAGGGAGATAGAGTGGTGGTTTGGGGATGCGAAAGTTGGGGGATGCGGCAGTGGGTCGTGGATAGGAAGGTTGAGGGAGATAGGGCAGTGGGTTGAGGGAGGTCGGGCAGTGGGTCGAGGATAGGTAAGTAGATTGATGTAGAGCAGTGGGTCGAGGACAGTTTTCAAGTGAACGAATAGCTCGCGGAGGTCTAAGTGTCTTTAACGGAGTCCTGAGGGTGCGTACGGAGCATTTTGAAAACCTAAAGTCTACGTAGTAGGATGTAACAATGCGAACAACTAAGTAACGAATGTTTCCTCGACTTTTGATCTCTTGAATTCTTCCTCTTGGATCTACACTCTACCATTGCAAAGTTATTGGTTCTTATTTCAAGAATTAGGACTTAGTTATTTGATTAGGACGTATATTTACCAAAACACAACTAAAAAATAACAAACAACACGCGAAAATTGCCAAAACGAGATAATATCCACAACCACGAAAGACTGTCTGAATGGAAAAAGTATCTGAGCGCTTCTGAAACGTTTATTGTTACTTCATTTTTGCAATTATGCTGATTGGCCAATGTTACGACAGTAAATAAGGAAGTGTATACTCGGGGAAACATTCATAATCATAATCAGTGATTTATGAAGTTGTTATACATAAATACGCTACACAGACGCAATGCTCATATTTATGAAAAATTTAAATTGTTTCGCGATCCAGAGCGGGGGGTTTCGCGTCCCAAATTTGGGTCGCGACCCCGTAGTTGCGGACCCCTGCCCTACAGTACGTCTAATTGTTACGTGTTTTATGACTAAGATATTACTTCTAATTTTAAGATTAGAGTGACTAAGTTTAAACACGTAATCTATTAACCAAAAGCAGATAGTTTACCCAATATCCTATAGTCCTATAAGTGTCCCTGTCTAGGCCGGCTTTTACCTCTTCTTTCCAGTGGAGGGTTACTGGTACTGGTGTGTGATGAACGACAGGCTTTGCTTTAGGGTCTATCATAAGTTTTATTGGCGGCCCGTCCATCATATAGGGAGCGGTTGGTGTTCGCAGGTGTTGAAAGTGCTAGATTTGTATTATTCGATTAGATACTCCTGTAGCTTCTGTCGATTTTCCCCATTCGGCGAGTATGGTAACGACGTTGGGATTGGTGGGGGAAGTTTGCGGCGGGGACATGTGCATATTTATATGTCACCATTTTTAGTCCCTGTCAAAGTTTTGTCCGTCATGTTAATTGATGTCATTTTCTTGTTGACTCCGCCAATCTTTGAAAAATTAAACAAGTTCAATGCATGCTTTCCTGCTCAAGAACAGCTTGTCCGAGCTGTCGGTAATGTAATTGATCTGACGGGAACGAACTATTTTCCCGTTATCAGTTGTTCCTGAAAATCTTGCAACTAGGGCGCCAAGGATATGTATCCATTTGTTATTGGTCGCAGTCATTGTTGTTGGGGTTTGAAATTCTTTTTAAACCCCAATTTAGCAAAGTCAGATGGCAGTATGTCGATCATAATATCAAAAAATAGCTGTGGATCTGACTTGCGTTTTTCCCAACTTTGGCACATATTGGTGGTGGTCCAGAGCCATTCCGTTGGATGAATTCTTGTAAACTGAGCGTAATGAATTGGACATAGAGTTCTCCATGTCATCAGGTTCCTGTGATGATTTGACCATTTTTGACGATGTTTTGCCTCTACAACAGTGGTTCTTAATCTTTGTGAGCCTGCCGAACCCCTGCGCTATTCTGCAAGCTCCCACCGAACCCCATTGTACTGAACGGTTGAAATTAGAAGCCAAACCGTAACGTCATAAAGCGGAAGCTAATTCTTGCAAGGTTATAGAATATGAACATTGTGATGAAACCTTAGATATCAATAACCATGTGAGAATAACCATTGTTTTGTCACAATGGCGTTGGCGGCAGAATGAGCAGATAGTTTTTGTTGTATAAGTTATGCGGGTGAACAGGCGAAAACTGATAAAAAATAACTTTGAAAATCCGAAAGATGATAATATACCCCATAAACGTTGGTAGTTCAAGCAATTTGTTCTCAAACTTTAAACTGCGCTGAAATGCGAATAAAATCGTTTGCCAATTGTTTTATTTTACAGAAATAGAGATAGGATTAATTCGGCGCCATATCGAGGTTGTCCTGAATGGATCATAATAATTTCGGGTAAAGCTCTGCGATAAACTATTCCTTGTCGCAAATTTATCACCTAGTGAAATTCAAACACGCTATGATTTTGCATTCATTCATGTACAATTACTGCCTATCTTCAATTTATCCGTAAAATTGAGTTAAATTTTATTAGTACGGTAGAATATGAATAAGGGTAACACCAATTAATTGTTCCATTCAATTGTTCAAGTCATTAGTAATTAGTCATCATGAACTATAGTTATTTTTGCATAATTAGTATGCAGGGTGATAAAAAAGTCTCATAATATGCAACTGTTTCAGAGCACCTTCGTCGAACCCCTGGAACAGCTCCACCGAACCCCAGGGGTTCGATGGAACCCAGTTTAAGAACCACTGCTCTACAAACTGATTCAAAATGATGTAGTTTCAAGCAGTGGTAGTAAGTCTGATTGGAAGCAGGACAGGAACGTTATTTGATTCTCAGTGGAAAACTTTTGCCGTGTCCTGTTTCTCCGCAGTAAGTACATGTGGCTTGCATCTTATCGGATGTGGGCTTGACTTGAATGCGCCCCTTTCAATATGAGCTGATGGCGTCTGTGGACTGGGAATCTGTCGCTTAGCAGACTGTCGCTTGGCCACGAATGCGGGCGCCAAAGTTTCTTACTGGTTCGTCTCTGTCTTGTTTCATGTTGGCGAGCTTGACTCTGGCGATCATGGCATTTTTCTTTGATAGCGTTCAGTATGTCTTGTTCTGATTTTCCTGTAAGATTAGGTGAGGTGCGAGTTAGATCTTTGCGCAGTGGATCCTCACAGCATTCCAATAGTTGGAAAATTATGTCTTGGCCAAATATTTTTGTGGCAGCTTTGTAGTCTGTCCCTCTTGATTCAAAATATGTCCATTCTTCAGTTGAGCTAGCAGATGTGATGGTTGGACGGTTTACTTTCTCAACTTGGGTTGTGGGTTGTTGAGTTTTTTGTGCGCTGTGTGTGGTAGCGTGTAAATTCAGCAATGCAGCAACAATATAGGCCTCATCCTCTGTTTCAAATTCACATTCGTTGATTGGGCATCTGATCTTTGGCATCTTGATGTCACAAGGTATCCCACATAGGGTAAATCATAGATAATTATATATCACTATTTGTTTATTAGGTCATCAGTAAATAATAATTTACCCACTATATGAAAAGAAAGTATATGGTGAATAACGAATACCAATAAATATATAAACATAAAGAAATGCACAATGCTACTGATAATCTACTAATAACTTTGTCATTTTTTAGCTCTCATTCTAAAAATAGGTTGGCTCTGGTTTTACTTGCAAAATTCTGTTGACAAGCTGGTATATATAATTGTGATGGATCATGGCTAAGGCAAAGTGCTAAATTTGTTTTCGATTGATATTCATGCTAAAATTTAAAACAAAAAGATATTTTGTAATGTGGTTTAATATTTTGATAAAATTATATTTAAGCAGGATCAAAAAAACGCCGCTCCCGAAGTATGTGCACCAAGATGGCGCACAACCTGAACCATAACCTGGTACAAATACTATGTTCAGGATGTGCGCTATCTTGGTGCATATACTTCTGGAGCTCTGAAAAAAAAACGGAGGTTGGCAACAGCAAGCGGATGTGCTTGATGAATATCCAGCTTGTCAAGTTGAAAATATTACAACAAATTGACATGTAAAAATAGGAACAGAGGAATAAGACTCGAAAGCATGAAAATGTTTTGTGAAACCGTACGTATATGCATAAGCTGCCGGGAGACCATTATGAACGTAGAGGATAAGAGCATGTATATATACTGGAATGAATTTTCTCGAATCATTGACTATACTCTATCGACCGTAAAGGAGATTTCGAATTTTCAAAACTATTAGTATATTTTGCAATAGAAACGTGAATAAAAAGAGAAGTGAGAATCTGTGAATGGCTTGTGTGTAAATCTTGCCAATCCTTCTGACCATTACTTTTTCCGACGGCGTCTATATTAAGAAACGTATAGCAGTCACATCGCATGAACTAAACTGACAACACAATCTTGTCCCAAGCCAAGCTAATTCGTGGCGAGTTCGCCTTACGTAATATCAATACTTTTCGAAATTCTCAAAATACCCAAATCAAAACCTAATTAACAATAAATTTGGTCATAGTAATTATATTTAACGTATTTTTTAGCATTTTTTTTTATGAATGGCTAAATTGTCAAATAGTGATATTATCTTACAGGTTACGAGTTAGTCATTATTTTCATTCATATACGGGTGTGATAAAATATATTTAGATAATTATAAAACAACGTAATAAGCGTTATTTTTTAAAATACAATATTCTGAATAATAGCAAACATCGAGGACTGTTGATGAAATTAGTATATATATATATATATATATATATATATATATATATAGATATGTAACTAACATTGATAAATAATAGTTGGTTAGAATGTTAGATCAAATAATGACTTCAGTCAGTTTCTGGACATGTTGAAGGAGAACATTTTGCAGATATTGCGACATCATGCAAGACGTTAATGAAGGCTGCAACCTGTCACAAAGTTGGATTTGGATTTGGAAAAAATCCACGAATCACCTGATGATCTGAACAAAGTAAAGCACACAAGTTTTTTCGATAAGATTCTGATATCACCAGACCTTGCATATATATACAGCTAAGGCAAAACGAGACTGCTGTTCATGTCCACAATGGGTAGAGAACAAACGTTTGAACTCAATGGAAGGAGTATTTATATTCCGGTATTTGTACTAGTTCATGATGCAACAACAAATACTTCGACTTGGTAATTTAATTTACAATATCTTCCAGTACTTAAAAAGTTTGCTATAAGTTTTCATACCTTTGTCGAGTGGACATAACAAAGCCGCAAAATAATTTTCATGTCAGAAAGAAAAACTATAGCTGCATTGTCTAAAAGGTTGTCTGATTAAAACAAATAAAATTAAATGAGTTTAACTGCAGACCAACACAAGAATAATAATTTATCTATATATCGAATATTATATTATATATGTACATGTATTAGTAATTTTACCCATATTTGACACCGCTTCATTCGCAAGTCCGTTCATTTCCTCTCCGTGCGCGAGGTGAATAAATTCTGCAAACGTTCAATTTGTGTCAAAAAATTAACAAATGTTTTAAATTAGAAGAAAAATAATAAAAGAGTTTATTAGTACTTTTCATTGTTATGCTAATCAATAACTTTCCACGACGTTTTGAAAGCATTCAATTGGGATACATTTTGTGTACACAACATACCATCGTCTGATTTCCTAATATGATAAGTTCCATCTCCTTCATAGTCAACATGAAATTCAAATTCAACATATCTGGCAAATAAAACGGTGTTACAAAAATTGTCCTTCTATGCAACCTGTTATCTAATTTTATAATTGTGTTTTCGAGAATTTATTGGAAAGCATTATTAATTAGTATGCTATCAGATCCGAGGAAATAGACTCGTAACTCTTGGACGAGTTCTCAGGTAGATTTGGTAATTTAAACAACATATGAAAATGTAGAAGAATCACTATAGGTAAATAATTTATTTTTAATTTTAGCTATTTTCAACAATATTTTACTTATTGTAACACATTTATACTCTGTAGATTTTGCTTTTTGTTTTCATATATTTACCTGGACCCATTTTCCTTTGAAACAGCTTGGAATCCAGTTTCTGTAGACGTGATATTAGTGAATCAGGCACAAGAGACTTTAGACGTTGTTTCATCAGTCCAGAATACCACGTAGTTTTTGATAACTACAAAATGGGAAAAACCTAAATTACGGTGTTTCCCCGAAAATAAGTCCTATAGCCCGAAAACAGGACCTAGCCCAAATTTAAAAATGATTTTAATCCAAGTCCTACCCTTAAAATAAGATCTAGCCGATAGCGTGAAATTTGTTTTGACCTAATCGAAGGCAAGAAATCTCTCTTACACGTTTCAAATGGTTAAACTAAAACGCGTGAGAAAGGAAAAGTTTCAATGAGTAAAATCTTCATTGGAATTTATGAATCTAGTGACTGGCATGACATTCCAGAGGATGATGATATGGTCAATTTTGAATAATGGCAGTTTTTTGTTTAATAAAAACGTGTTATTTTTAAGTAAATGGATATCGGGTTTCATATTTTGTATATTTGAAAATCTCGTAATTTTCTACTTCGTAATTTTGTTTTTGATAAATGGCATCCTCCCATATAAGCCCTAGTGTTATTTTTTGAAAGAAAATTAAAATAAGACCCTGTCTTATATTTGGGAAACACGGTGTATGTTAGCATTGGTTGATTAGAATTTAATACTAGTTACACAAAAATGGTTTTGACTAATAACGGATTGGAAGTAATTACTTTAATATTAACTTAAAGAGTCATGTTTTTCATTAAAATCAGCAAAAACAAGTGGGTTCAACACACTTCTATAATTTAGTCTCAATTTGAGTTGTTATCTTCATCTCCACCGTACCTTTCCAGCATCGATTTCCATGCCCTCTGAAATACAGCTTTTCTGTAACTGACTTGCATTTGTTATCAGTGCAATTGATGACAATAGTAAGAGTAATTCAACAATTGAAATCATGCTCATTATGACCATAAACGCTTCGTGATTTTTCTAATTTACCTGTAACAAATAGGGAAACGTGTTGTTCGTATATGGGTTTGCTTTGTATAAAAGTTCATCTGTATTATATGTATCAAACAAAGGTTCCTTAAAACGCCTTATTCAAAACATCTCAACTATATTATCAAAAATTAGAAGTTTATTTCAATGAAACAACCAAAAATAGAATGAACTGTTGTTCACATAGCTGCAATGTGAATGCTGCTATAGTCTATATTCCTTTTTCATTTTATAGTTCTTGAGTAGAATCTTACTCATTGTTTTGTTCTATCCTTCTATGTTTACTTTACGTCAAAATGAACTGTTTATAATTTGGGTGAAGATTCTCTGAGTCAGAGGACGCACAGGATACACGCAAAAAATCAATTCATGTTGTGACGATACAAATCTGTGGCAGTTCCACATAAAATATCCTGATTCAGTAACATTTGAATGAACTAGTTTGAATGAAATATATTTTATTCGCATTGCTCAATTTTTTTGTATATATATATATATATATATAAGTATATTGTTTGCATTTAATCAAGTACATGGTTATATTATATTCATATAATGTGTTTTATTCTGTTACTATTCAAATTGTTGCTTAGACATTTTTATGGTTGGCATATTTTGTTATTACAAATAGAATCCTGTAATAAAATATATAATTAATTCCATGAGGATTCCCCGAGCCTCCAAAATACTCCATTGGGGTTCTGCTCCGCCATAAAGGTCAAAAATATAGCCCTGGAATTTGGAAGACGCGGTGATTATTCCTATCTTGCTTTGTTTACAAATAAAAGTAATCAACTACGTCATACATTGTCCTGCGACTACAGTGCGTCGCCAAAGAATCAGTCGTACTGATTTTGTGTAGTTATGTTTTACTTGGTTGCAGCTGGGTGCGTTTGTTTTGAGAGATTCGTTTGTTGCACATTGCGTTCGACTCTTATTTTGTCATTTCGTTAGTTATTATAATCTGTTGAAATGGAAAAAGGGATCTATTGGTAAGTAAGTACCTGTTGGATTCAGATTTATGGCAATCATGCCTCAAACTGTGATACCGTTGACTGTGTAAATATATATATTTTTAAAAATATCCAACCATCATTTTTAAAATGAGGTTGGTGCCAATGCGTAATCGTTCACTTCGAAATTGCTGGAGAAACATAGAAATATCCGAAAAAGATATCGATAAATATTGAAATAATTTTTTAATACAAGATGGTAACAAGTGCTGCGACTTATTGTTAATAGCATTTAAACTCACGGTCGTATAATTTCATATTTATTAAGATCGCGCCAGTATGCATATTTTGGTGCTCCAGAATATAGTAACTAAAATAAAGCAAATGGAATATTATGAATGGAATAAATAGAATATTACAAATGGAATAATATAAATTATTGCCTAACCCTAACCAGGTACACACACTACGAGAGTACGCACATTTGTACATACTACGCTTACCTCCTAAGGATGTATATATTTAAAACAATGTTTTAACTTCGTATTTTACATTTAGTTTGTTTCTATACCTCGTTCTTCTCTGCCCTTGCTTTGGTGAAGGTAAGTGCTTTTACTGTAATATTTTCGACCAATAAATTTATTTCTCTTGTTTTTGAAAAAGGTGATGCTCTAATCAAATGCCTGGACAAGTTACTTTTGAATATGGCGTTTTTCATATTGATTTCGATTTCAGAACCATACCCGGAAGCAGAAATTTCTGAAGATAGCAAGAACCTGTCTGGCAGATCCGCACAAATATTTGTAGATCCGTGTGTCTTGAATCCCTGCAAACATGGCGGTACTTGTAAAATTCGAACGAGGTATGTTTCTTCATTTTGTTGTATGGAAGCTTCTCATTTGATAAAATAGATTGTATATGGCTTCAATAATTATCTTTTAGTAATAACCTAATAGCTGTTTTGCTCGTATGAATACGTATATACAATAATGGACAAAGAAATATATAATATCAGAACTGACAATTGCTTTTTATTCTTCTTTCGTTCCCTTAGTTACACATGCAATTGTCCGTTTGGGTACAGTGGACTCAACTGTGGTTTTGGGACGGCTACATCGTCATTCTGCTTTCCTGATCCTTGCTTGAATGGAGGTACATGTAGCTTTCAAACTAGTGGATACAAATGCTCTTGCCCTGGGACTTTTCGTGGAATTAGATGTGGTGAGTCATTAGAATTGCAAAAAATAATCCTATAACGGACCAGCCACGCATCATTTTGAACAGTTTGTGGCGAAGAAGTGGGTATGAAGGATCAATTTTTTTATGCAATAGAAATCGAAAATGTTGAGAATACAAAATGAGCAAATATTAGGGAATTGTTCCTGTCGAAAGCTGTAGGATCAACCCGTCAAAATCTAGGATGCATAATATGAAATAAAACTTTTATTTATATTTCAACAAAAACAATTAAATCTGAATTTCAGTTTGAAGTTGTTGAATGTTAAGCATAGATTTTAGTTATTTAGCGAAATATTTATAGTCTTTCAATGAAAATATCCGATTTGGACAGAAATTCCAGTAAGGACCATCCCTTGTCAGACGAATCCATGTCTTAACAATGGAATATGTTCACCAGCAAGAAATGTCATTGGCAACGCCTATTTTTGCATTTGTCCCCAGGGTTACTCCGGGCGTAGATGTGGTGAGTTCTTTTTGTTCTCTTAATGAAAAGTAGATTCAAGATATAAAGTCATATAGGCTAATGCATTCTTGAATTGTCAAAGTAATCGTTGGGTAATTGTTAACTGGAACAGAACTTGCAAATTCTTATGAAACTATAGAAGATAATTGAGTTGAGATCATTTTGATGTAAACACGATTTTGATTACAGTGCCAGATAAATCAGGAAGACGACTGAACCTCATGTCGGCTGTATGTAGTAATAGGATTTCGTATTTTTTAACCGGTCCTTTTTGGTATGAACTCACAACAGGATTCCTCATTTATGATAACCACGTCGAACTTATAGGTCTGTAACAATAGAATAATGTAACATGACAAGAACGACCTAAATGTCATTTTTACTATCAGGCCACTACGTAAGCTTCACCGACATGACACGCTTTAAATTTATTTTGTAAATTTCGAAACGCCAAATGTAACGCGTCGTCATCTGCGACACGCGTTTCATTTGCTGTGATCGTCTAGCCCAGGGGTGGGCACGGTTTTTGAACCAGGGGCCAAAAATTTGGCCTACCTCATGTAAGTGTGACGTGAAAAGTTATATTTTACGAAAAATATTTTGGACCTCCTGAAGTATGCGCACCATGATGGCGCACAACCTGAACTCAGGTGGTGTTCCAGGTTGGGGTTCAGGTTATGCGACATCTTGATGCGCATACTTCAGGAGTACCAATATTTTTAGTGTTACAAAAGCCAAAGTGAAAACCAACGAGCCTCGTGATAAAACCAAATTTAATTGCAAACTCAACAAATTCATTGGGGTATTTCATAGCCTAACATCAGAGTTTGGTTTTAACTTCATTGTGGTGGCATCAGACGGACCAGATTGAATTACTCAACAGGCCGGATTTGGATTGGCCAGATTTGTAACACTGTGAATATTTTTCGTAAAATGTAACTTTTACGTCACACTTACATGGCCGGCCAGTTTGGGTGGGCAAATTTTTTGGCCCATGGCCCGAACACTGTGCCCACCCCTGCGCTAGACAATCGCAGCAAATGAACGCCAGACTCTAGCCTCTACTCTAAAGCAAAAACCAGAGCGTGTTCGATGATTTGACGCATGACATTCTAAGGGTGGGTTTACTTAGCCCGCACGAATCCCCTGAATCTTACCAATAATTTTACTTATCCAAAATTTGTTCATTAGCATTTCCATGAATATCTTAATTGATTAAATTTACAATATATACCAGAATTGTTTCGCAGTGTGAATTAGCTTTACTTCCAATTTAGTTTGTTCTTCTCGGCATTTGCAGAAACTTTCACTCACGTTGTGATCCCGCAGTATCCCGAGGTTTGTAATCCGAATCCGTGCAAAGGTGATTGTCAATGCACGAAGTCGTGTCGCCATTCTTCTGGATATTACTGTAGAAGCCCGACTGGATTCCTGGGGAAAGACTGTACTATTCGTGAGTATTGTCTATTTTTATGCTATATGAGAATTATGTTCAGATGTATTTCGACAACGACGAATCAACAATCGCTCTGCCTGGGTTTACCCCGATTAACTTTTGGATATATTTCATGGAAAAGTATTACAAGTTTGTTTGCATTATATTGTCAGCACCACCTACCCTGATGTGTGAGCCGAATAGGATCATAGTGATTGTTGAAGATGCTTTTATACGTGAATATGAGCAAGGTATTGAAAATACCAAACTTGCAATTTCTCAAACCGCGGATGGAATTGCCACAGCTTCACGAGATTGCTCGAGTTCATGTGAGTATGAATGCCTATTTTTTTTTTACAAATGAAAATCGTTTGCCTATCTTGATAATGAATGGTTTACATTGGTATCTGACATGGTTTTACAGTTTCCTTTAAACAAGGCTCAGCACAAGCGCTTTTAAGAACGATGGGTTAGAGTAAGTCAGCATAGCTTATGTTCTGCGAAATTCACCACCGCGCCCTAAAACTTTGTCATTTTCCACCAATGTACCTCGCCTGTTTTCCACTAGTTCACTCTAAAGCTACAGCTTCTGTGTTAACGTAATGTGTATTTAAAACGCTTCTGAACTAAACTTTACTGCTGTTAACGAATTCAATGCATTATGATTATTCGCCTTTTGGACTTTCTTGTCGTACTTGACCACTTGTGACCAACAGAAAAACCTAAAGTCTGATTCGATAACCTTACTAACAGATTCATTTGAATAAAGAGGTGAATTTCTGACAAAAATTCAACAACTGGCGCGGATAAATTACTGACATAGATTTTAACATCTGATAAGATTTAACATCTGACGCAAAATGCTGAATTAAAAAAAAACATAGCTTGTGGATTATAAAAATTAGAAAAAGCATTTCCAAGGAGAATATTACATCTAAACAATCATTGTGTCAAATTCAATGAGGCCGTTTTAATGAAAAGCTCCCAGTCCCCGTTCCGTTTCTTACCCTGTTGGATCAAAATATACATAAATCAAAAAAAAGGAAAAAACATTTCATGTACAAAATCAAACAAACAGAAATGCAGATTCATTAGTGGTGATAATACATACTGTATACAGACACATTCTTCGTCGTTTATTGTATTGAAAAGTATTAAAAAATATTCAATACTACAAAGTATTGAATATAAGTACATTAACCGGGTTAATTTAACCCATGTACAGTCGCTGAATAGTCAACGATGAAGATAAGGTAAACTATAAAAAAAAATATGGAACAAATATACACAAACCACTGATTTATCATACATTTAATAAATCGCAAATAACTGTCAACACAACTCAATGGCCTGATCTCCATCAAGTCTAATTGAAAACAAAGAATGACCTATTTTTCTCTCTAAAAAATCATATTAAAAAATAGTTATCAGTACATTATTTTTTAGTCGATGGCACCAGGCACACCTTTACCCTTCATCTGCCTTTTACACAATGTGCCACTCAAGCTAAATTGGGACCGGACGGCCAAACAACCTTCGTTAACAACATATGGCTCAACAGGGTTCTTGGTGAAGGATTTGACATGCCAGTCCCTGCCATTACTTTTGAATGTACTTATCAGAAACAGTACAGCATTGTGACTTCGTTAAAACCAGCGTAAGTTCGATTACAAATATTTAATCCAAGGGAGTGAAGAACGTTTTTTGTATTAACGATATTAGTTTGTGTGAGAGAATTTAAATCATAAGTGTATCTGAAATTTTGTGGGATATCTGAATTACCTTGCTTTATAGGTCGACAGTCAATGTTCTATTATTCAATTGATCTGCTTTGGAATGTAATTTACAATATGGCCTCAAAGTCGGCATATTATTTCTTATTGACAAATAGTTCCCTTCACAGACGTGAGCAGCCACTACTGATCAAGAAAACTGGAACCCAGATTGTGCAAGGATCCATCGAGTTATGTAAAGTACCTTATTCTTGCCCAAACGCATGTCCCTCTCCGTATGCTCTTACGCAAGGGGCAGTGTATACAGTGGGCGAAATGATACATTTGAATATAAATGGCGGTAGGGGACAATTTCAGGTAAGAATGAATATGCTTGTATTTATATTGTGTATAGTAATGTTTTTCATACAAAGGACTACGACAAACTTTTTATTTTTGTCGTTTTTGTTTCGTGCTTTTATATTTGATATATATATATATAGACTTATTCCCCAGCCCTCAATTGCCAATTTTTGGTGTAAAAGGGTAAGGGTACTTCCGCAGTATGTGAACCAAAATGACGGACACCGGAACATAGTATGTGTACCAGATTATGGTTAGGCCATAATTTTAGGTACAAATACTTCGGGGGTCGCTTGGCTAGTCCCCGAATTCGTAATAGAACTAAAATTAGGAAAATTGGAATAAAATTATGACCGAACCCTAACCTGGTACACATGCTACGTTACGGTGTCCACCATCTTGTTTCGCATACAAAAGGAGTACCGAAAGAGCCTATAACGTTTGGAAAGTTAATATAATAATATGGAAGCAAATGTTGTTTCTACACTGAATCCAGTTTTGGAGATTACCACATTGCACAGCTCGGGCAAGAAAGCTAATGATTTAAGCTCTATCACACATTTTGTTTTGAACAATATTTTTCTTTAAACTAATGCAAAATTTCGATTGCCAATTTTTATTTTCACCCCACGTTCAGGGATTAATTACAATCAATGAATTGTCTCTGTCATGCGATGATGCACCGAATGGAAATGGAGCAGTCACCTTGATCAGCGACGAATGTCCGTTGAAAAATATGCCTGTCGTTATATCACACAGTGGAGTATCGCAATCCGTATGTATTTCATTTCAAGTACTGAAACTG
Source organism: Styela clava (assembly GCF_964204865.1). Classification (NCBI taxonomy): domain Eukaryota; kingdom Metazoa; phylum Chordata; class Ascidiacea; order Stolidobranchia; family Styelidae; genus Styela; species Styela clava. The sequence continues at coordinate 26,605,236 of NC_135251.1, forward strand.
CAAAATTGTGAGAGGTTTTACATTCACGCAAAACTTCAGTCTTGCTCTGAAAATGTAAGTTTGTTGTGATGTTTTCAAACTTTTAATCGTGAAATAATGATGTCGCTTTTCTGCTATCTAGGGCTGCGTTGTTTTTCATACCGCGGATGGAACTTGTTTTCAACTTGGTCGTAAACGTCGTGACGTAGAAGATGAATCAATTACGTTTGAATATTTTGAAAAACGTTTTGGTCCGATTCACGTAATAGACGGCGAAGTAGGAATACCGAATGAACTGTTGTTCCCGGGTGACGAGACTGGAAATTTTTCTGTCGAGCTTGTCGACAATCCAACTAGAATTGTGCAAGGATTGCCTGTTCACGAAATACCATTTACATCGAAGGGTTAGATGAATTTTTATTTGTTTATATACATTTAAGGATGTTTCATGGTTATGTTTCTTGCGTATTCCAATCTAATCTACTTTCTTTCTGATATATAAGTAGCCAAATTAATTCTGCTAAAGGCATAATATTTGTTAGGGGAACAGCATATATACACAAATATTTATGCATATATACATACATTTACTGCTGCAAATGTATTTTCGAGTTCTTGCTTTTTTTCAGATGATACCACTGACATTGCAATCATGGTCGTCACTGTTGTCGGATTTTGTATAATTTTTTCACTACTTATTTCTATTGTGTTGTATTTACGAATTCGCAAAGAAAAATTTCTTTGTATTTATTCATGACGAAAATAAATCTAAGACTGTTGCATTTTGTTTTTGAATACTCTTGTGCCGCTACTAGACATATTGAAAGATGTTAAACTGCAACAATTACCCAACCAGTATCCGGGTGTTCTTAAAATCTGCGGATCGATTACAAATTCTGAGGAAGGCGCGATGCATACATACATGCACAATATATATAAACAGGAAATGCAATATTCAAAATACAGATAGCTGAGGTGCTTAACTGTTTGTTCACGATTAAATAGCTTACTGAATGTGTAGTATATTTTTTTAAAAGTCTTATCAAATTATTGGACACGGAATGTACTTATGAATGGTTGGTGTGAAAATTTATTAGACTTGGAAAAACTTCTGGACCAATTGCTTCGAAATTTTAAGCGGTTAAAAATTGTTGTTGCGAGAAGGCTAATACATTTATTTATTTCAAAAATTGACTGAAAGTTATGTGTGATGGCGCCGCCAAAAGTCCGGTCCAGCGATCTGATGGTCAGGGGACAACTGTACTGTGTAAGATTTGATACTATTTCATTTTGACTTCCGTGTCCATATATTTGTGCATTGCTTTCTTGTTGTAGGTCAAGTCATTTATTAACAATAAACTATGAAACCATGTAACATAAATTGTAAAATAGGGTTGCCATACCGTCCGGACATGTCCGGAATTTAGGGTTATATTTTGCGTCCGGGAAAAATTTGAAAAATGCTCGAATGCCAGGAATCCGGAATTTTACTGCATCTGCGATCGTACTGTGCACACTGCTAATACAGAACATTGTTATTTCGTACCGTGCGCATATTTTTTACTACGAGGTCATGAAAATAGTCATGCACTGTCCGGAATTTTTTTTTTAAATATGATGACCCTATTGTAAATGTCTTTCATGATTTATTCGATGCCCCTTTCATTGGAGTGAAATCAGCCAATGTTGATGCAGCAGAACCGATGTGATATACAACAATAGAGTACTGTCTTTTGACCTTTGTTAAAATAAAGAAAAACATGGTTTAAAGGCTATTTTACAAATGCCCATTTGTTCGAAATTCATCAAAAGATTTTTCATCACCTATCCCTATGCCATAATAATTCAATGCAGCATGTTTTGGTAAATTAGGCTACATTAAAGATTTACCTTTTCCCATCTTGCTGATTGATTCGGATCTGCGTCAATGTCAAACATCGAATCGACTAAGCCTGGGAAAGCAGTACTTGAATATCGGTCGTGTTGGCTGGGTGCATAAATTGCGTGTTTGTGTGCAGAGTTTCCGCCAATATCTTTTCCATCAATAAAAGCCCTTTCCAGTTGAATTAATTGATCATTGACGGCTCTTATTTCTAAGGAACTGAAAATGATGTTGATCATTACATATTCATTAGCGAATTACGTAAGGGTGTAGACGACACGCAATGTAATCTAGACCAGTGATTCCCAAAGTGGGCGATATCGCCCCCCAGTGGGCGAAAACGATACAGAGGGGGGGCGAAAAAGTCTTAGAAACCTGTTTTATGTTCGGCGCACTTAATTCTGTACTCTGTGTGCAATCGCAGGCTTGAATCACGTGGGCGATTATCACACGCGAAAGGATTTCTGGTCTCGTCTTCGCAGTAAGGCAAGGTAGTTTGCGTATCCCAGTGGTCGGCAAAATACGGCCGGAATAAAATAATCTGGCCCGGGACGATTCACTGAATGGACCTTACCCTGTCCTTTGACCGCGGAAAATTCTTCCCATACTTTACCATTTTAAAATTATCGGTACCTTTTTTAAGAGTGGTTTCGCGAGTTGTTGCCTGTGAAATGGCGTATTTGTTTCAAACTATCATTCTAATACACACCATTTAACAATCTGTTTTTTAAAAGTACCGATAAAGAATTTTAGCCTAGTCTATCACAGCTATTTCTACACTAATTTTTGATTGCTGTATTTAAACTGAAACTCATAGAAAGACAAAGTAATTATTGACTTATTTTATTTATATTCAAATTTCCGAAAAACAACTAAAAACTAACGAATATAATTCAAAAACGCGAAAATGAGGTAATGTTCACGACCACGCCTGAAAATCTGTCTGAGTGAGAGTGTCTGAGCGGATGCGAAAGGAGGCATTGTTACGTATTTTTGCATCTTGCTGATTGGCCAATGTCACGAAGTAAACAAGGAAGTCTATGCCCGGGGAAATATCCAAACGGCGGTTTTGACGATGAATTTTTTTTTATTTATAATCTACGCTCGAGGAGTAAATTACATTTTTTTACGTAACAGAATTTATCGCGAGACACGTTTATACTGAATTATACTATATCCTAACAATTTAGTGAACAGCCACTCGTTTAACGAGCCTACAATTTAATTATAATTAGACAAATGGAAACACGCAGAAAAGTTGATGCTGAGTGCAGGGCTTCAATAGCGCAGTAAATATTCGAATATATTGCAAAGCAATAAGGAAATAAAATTCATATTCTATTCGAGAGATTGATCACTGCATAATTTTTGTAAGAATGTATCTTCTTAAAGAAAATATTTATCAAAATTTCACAAATCATGCGAAAATATTCACTTCGATGTTTGGAAGTACGTATTTGTGCAAACCATTATTTTCGAAAATGAACATTACAAAGAACAAGCAAAATATAAGGCAAGAGTACACGGCGGTTTTTGAGGAGGTAGAACCCTGGATTCTTTCATTTCCGACCTATTATATGGTAAAAAGGGGGGTTTTCAGCCGTGCTACTATTGCTATTAAAACAACGAAATCACCTTTCCATCAGTAAACGGGGTAATTTTAGATATAATAAAAAAACTCGCTGAAGAACACCAATCTTATCTATCTCATTAAAAAACACTATAAACTATGATTTGTCTTCTTATTTGGTCTGTAATATATTCGTTTCTGACTTTATATTTTTTTGTAGTACAGGGGGGCGATGAAGTTGTATAAACTACTTTAAGGGGGCGATGGTCAAAAAAGTTTGGGAAGCACTGATCTAGACACCACCAGAAGTATTTAGTTAGCAGTTGAATAATAATCTTCAAGTACTGTATATCTCTCTTGTTCAGTTAAATTACTCAAAACTTGTACGATATAATATTTGTGCTCAATGTAAAAGATTTGTTAGCTGTTCGTAGTAATAAAATACCTGTTTCGATCATCCATATTATTTATCCGTTTGTGAAAATGTATGGCTGCTGTTTCGAAACCGTAGACGGCTTTTTTCAGAACATCTAACGTAAAAGGTATGAAAGTATTGATTAGTATATTTGTACACGCTTGTGAATATTCAAACTTAAATGTAAAGTAAATTTGTGATATCTATATTCCAAAGCAAGTTCATTAAATGTATTTTTTCAAAGTAAGTTATCAGTAAAAGTATTTGCAGAAGAGTTGCAGCGGTGACTTTCAGCGATTAAATTCAACTATAGGAGACTCCAAACAGAAGAAGCCAAAACGAACGTTACAGTTTTATTTAACTGATTTTGAATATATATTGCAAGTTTACCTAAGTCGATGCCATGCTTCTTCATATTTTCACCATATTTTTTTATCAAATCATCTTTGTGTTTATTGAGCATTACTGCATAGTACGTCATGTTCATCGGCAAGATGACATCATCGACGAATCTTCTTCCCAGTTCCGCCATAACTCTCGCGAGTGCCTGGTGATACGTAAATTTCGGATCTACAAATTTCTTCATGTAGTCAAATGTTTCGTAAACCGAATGATAGACTGGATAAAAATCGAGTCCTTGTCGCTGTATCAAATAAAAAATATTCTGAAAGCTACCAAGAATTATAAAATGAATGTCCTCATCGTGGTATATTTGATGGTGACCGTACATTTGAAACCCATGCGTATATCCACGGGTTCAATCTATATGCGGGTGCTAAAACCCATGGGTTAGGGTTAGTATGGGTTTAACTATCCGTGAAACAAAAAAAATTCCATAGGTGCAATAGCATACAGGTGCAATTGTCATGGGTTCAAATGTACGTGGGTTCAAATGTAATGGAACCATATTTGATAACTGGATGTTCCTTGATGACATGAGAAAGTTACATTTATTATCACAGTCACTTAGGTCTTCACGTAAATGAAGAACACTTTGTATATTATACAATTCAAGAGTCCTGCTGCACAATAACACAAATTTATTTCTGTAACGTTTCGTCTGGCCAAGATCAAACTTTCTCAGCACCTTTGCCATATGCGCATACGGATCCAGTAGCGCAAATGCATTGAGGAAGGATTGGAAGTTGGTCTCGTGTAACATCTACTGATAGGTATACTTGGTATATTGTTACTTATCGGTTTTAATCGGTAATTACTTATCGATTTAAATCGGTATGTATGTTGATAGGTATCTGTCTGTCTGTATCTTAGATGCACGCGATATCTCACGAAAGCGCGATTGAATCTGCTCCAGATTTTGCATGTGCATTCGTCATATCTCGAACCAGACGCCTATTGATTTTAAATGAATTATGTCGTATAATTAGCGAGGTATTAATTAATTAGTGATGAGACACAAGGTGTCACTATGGAGTAATAGCGCTGTTTTGGGGGATCCCCTAACTTTCGATCGATAAGTCTTCGGTCTCTGACCGATATTCTCGTTACTTATCGATCTTAAGATCGGTAAGTATGTTGATAGGTATTTGTCTGTTTGTTTGTCTGTTAGATACACGCGATATCTCACGAAAGCGAGGTTAAATCTGCTCCAAATTTTGCATATGCATTCATCATAGTTTGGAACAGGAGCCTATTGATTTTCGATGAATTATGTCGTATAATTAGCGAGTTATTAATTAATTAGTGATGAGACACACGGTGTCACTATGAAGTAAGAGTGCTGTTTTGGGATCCCCTAACTTCCGATCGATAAGTCTTCTGTCTCCGACCGATATTCTCGTTTACTATTTTGATAGGTCAAGTGTTCTCTTAGTCGTGAATGAACTGACATACGTATAACTGCTCGAAGCCGATGTAGTCAAGGTTCGCTGTTCTTTACCGTAGCTAAACACATAGTGGATACTTGGATAATAAAATATGGCAGCCAGAAAATAAAACTGTGTAGCTGGTTGCATGATGTCGAAAACGCATTGACCGATTTTCACAATTTCAATACTTACTATATCACCCACGTATACAAGATCCACCACACTGACCCCAGGAACTTGCAAAAAAGCAGTATAATCACTCCCCGAGCCAAGTTGTCGAATACTGTAAAACGAATTCAATATTAGGTTTCAATATACAGGGTGATCAGACCAAGTGTAGACAAATGTTCATTAAAATATCCACAATATAAATGTAGAAGAGGAAAAAAATTATTTCACAGAAAATAGCAGTATAAGGATAAATAATAGAATTCATTATTATTTTTCGATATATCCTCCCTTTGTCTTCACTACACGCCTCGATCTGATTGGAACTTGACTGCACGAGGCACTTTCATCTGAAATTTTGTTCCAACAAGTCATCAATCGATGCCTTATAGCAGTTGTTCTCAACCTGAGTTACGCGCACCACTAGTAATACGCGGGAGCTTTTCAAGTTGTACGGAAGCAGCTTTAATTTATTGCAATATTCAACTTTTGTATTCGCTAAACGGCGTTTATAGCGCTACCAGTCTTTGTCTTTTAGAGATCACTCTCGCCCGTTACTGTCCACCTAAAACGAAATGGACATGTTTTGCCATTTTGCGTGTTACGTCACAATACATCTTATCATAACCACTAAATCCGAAACCTCGGACGAATACACTATGATGAGTGCTAGCTGCTATCACGAATGCTCCCTTATTTGCCGATTTATTAATGCAGATGCATTATGACGTACACGTGAAACATGGCCGAGAACATGCCCGTTGCGTTTTTGCTTTGCTGGATTTTTAACGCTATAAACGCTGTTCAGCGAATACAAAAGTTAATTGTTGCAATAATTTAAAGCTGCTTGCGTGCCACTCGTGGTGCACGCACCTCCGGTTGAGAACAACTGCTCTAAGGCATAGAAATATGACTTGTTGGGACAAAATTTCAAAAGAAACCATACGTGCCTCGTTCAGTCAAGTTCCAATCAGATCGAGGCAACGGGAATATATTTCGAAAAATAACAATGAATTCTATTATTTATCTTCATACTGCTATTTTTTGCAAAATGATTTCTTTCTCTCTTACATTTATATATATTGTAGATATTTTAAATAACATTTGTCTACACTTGGTCTGATCACCCTGTATATATATATATATATAAATATATGATGTTAATTCATATTTCATAAGAGTGCTCCGTCGCTTAAAAAGTGTTTTATCGTTCTTGCCCAAATTATTTCCAAACTTTTGAAGCAGATGAATAATATTTAGACATTTTTTGGGTCGAATTGCATGATAACGACTAAACAAAGTTATCTGATTTTCTTACATTCCGCTGTATGGAGGATATATATATCATAGGAAGTTATTCAGGCGCTCCGGAAGCATGTGTACCAATATGAAGGTAACTAATTTTGTTCGCCTACTTCACATCAAGTTGTGTAAAGGGACTGAAGCCTATGGGCAGGGGGTATATTCACTTGGCTAACACAGACAGTCCCCGAACTCGTATTAGACTTAAATTAAACAAATTGGAATAACATTATGGCCTAACCCTAACCTGGTACACATACAAATATTTGTAAAATTACAATGGCTTTGAGTTGGAATCTTTTGGATTCGCTGGCCAACGTCTTTTCCAAGTATCATAAATTGTTTTTCTTCCTGCTTCAACCTCCGCCTTTTCGGGATTTGGCAAACTTGCAGTGACGTTGAATATTACATCAACAAGACTAGGAATGCTTCCCGCATGAAAGGTGTAGCCGCCAAGAATCGCCGTGTCTGCATTTATATAGACTACTGCACGAGATGCAAGATTTTTTTGGAATTCCTGAAATTAGAAAATATATATGCGGCTTGTAGTAACATGATTACAAAAAGTATAATTGAATCAAAACGAATATTCACTTATGTAAGCGAAATCGCGCCATTCTATCAAATTTATTGTAAATTGAGTACATTATACTCGTGAGCGTATATACATATTAATAATAATAATAATAATTCGAGAATATTTTGTACAAAGACTAAAATTCAAACTATAGTTTGTATTGATTTGTTTTCGTGGTGTACTTGATCATTGCTTATGATTGCAAATTATAGAAACAACTGGAACATCAAATAGATGGGATTTACTAGTATTTTACTTTAAGTTTATTGAAATGAAATTATTATATATATATATAATAACTATTCCTACTTCCACCCATTCAGTCGATCCCATGAGTCCATATTCTTCGGCTCCCCAACTACAAAGCATAATTGTTCTTCTTGGCTTCCAGCCATTTTTAACAGCGGTTCCAAACGCTTTACCCAATTCTAACAATATGGATTGTGCACTTGATGGGTCTATTGAGCCGAACACCCATGCATCCCTGTGAGCCCCAATTATAATGTATCTATCTGGATACAAAAAATTCACAGATGACATGAATGATTTATAGTAATCAATATATATATATATATATTTGTAGCTGAAAATTGCTGTGAATTATTTGAGTTTTCGAGTCTACAGATTAATATTCTGCGTCACAACTTTAACAGCTTCCTTAATTGACAAAAACGGGTTAACAATTTTGAAAACTGACTTTATTCTGTGCTAGTGGAAGTTGGAAAAAAACGATACTAACCTGCTTCAACGGTTCCGCGAATATATCCGATGACGTTGTGAGTTATTGCTCTTTCGTTTCTCGTGTTTACATGCATTTTAATTTTACTAAAAAGAAAATTTATTTTTTACCGACACAATCCAACCATGCGTTTTTGGTCAAATGTAATACAAATTTTTGTCAATAGTATATATTATAGAAGGTACTAATGTCGTAGAAAACACAATTTCAAATTAGATGGTTCGCTCAATATCGTTTAACCACTAAATACTAACAGTATGTACTCAATGAGCCGCGGGAAATGAAGACACATTTCCGGATATTTCCTCATATAAAATTACGCTCTCTGCTGATAACACTAAAACAAGAGAATGATCACGTGATTTGAGGGAATTATGGCTGAGTTACAGCACTACGGCACAAAAGAATCAGGAAATTCCTTCGATTCTTCGAACTTTTTTTCAAATCTTTAGTTCATGATTCTCGTAAGAACTTTGTATACACGTATTGAGGTTATTATTGTATTCCCATTATCTGTTAATTAAAAGATTTCAATTTGTTTGCGAAAGCTCTGCAAAATTGTTATGCTCGTTAACAATTCCGTGTCATGCTTACATTCACAAAACTTGAAATTCACAACATCACTTTGCTATACCTTTCTGCGTGTTCACTAGTAAAACCAGGTCCCAGACGATAAGTTATGTTCAACCTTCCCTGCCAATCTTTTGGTGCCACTGACCCAGTCAATCTTGATAAGTACATCTGCGCATCATCGTACCCAAGAGGTGTAACAGGTATGTTTGGAACCATGAGTTCTTCCTCTGATATGCGCCAGGCAGAATCTAATGGAAAAAATATGACAAAGTGATCAATGTCTCATGTGAAATTGGTTTGCAATGATGTAATACAAACAGATTTTATTCAGGCTATCAACTTGCTACGTCTAACACAACATTGCGAAAATTAGGTTTACTTTGATTTGCGGTGTATGAATAACCTTGTTTATTTACCCCAGTTGTCGACAAACTTTCAACAGAACAAATCAGGTAGTGAGGAAATTCGTTACAACATCGGGAGATTTATCGTTGATTACATCATATTTTTAGGCAATTGAGGATGTTAGCAAAACGAAATAACTACCATGACAAAAGCGTTCACCGATTATGACAAAATCAGACGACTTTTTGTGTGCTCTACTGATTTACTGGACTACCAACCCTCATCGTCTTGATCTCGCCTTGTAGTTTCGGTATTCGTTGAATTTATTCGATAAAAATATTCGATTTTGCCCACCTATAGTTATTTGGTTCGTATGTTGATGTATATTTAAAACGATAGAAAGTGAAAGTGATCGGTGCCGTCAAAAATTTGTAAATTCTAGCTAAAGGTTGTCTACCCCTAAGCTAGGTATTTACCTATGGAAGGATAATTTGGTGTTTCTGGATCTCCGTCACCAAGAAACACCGTTCCTCTCTGTGCTCCAGTACCAGGCAGAAACCATTCATCTGGATATACTCCTTTGTCAGCTATTGTGTATTCATTCGGGTCCGAATATAATATCATACCAATACATCCAGCTTGTTCCGCATGCGAAACTATAAATTAAACCACCGTCAATATTAATGTTGGACAGTAATTTGGTATTTGGATTCGAAATGAAATGGTTCATACTATAAAATTGACTATTGTTGATACAGTGCATAAAGAATCAATCGCTTTTCATTTCAGCTACATGACTAGTCGCTTCAAAAATGTTCTGTAGTTATAGATAGATAGATGTATGTTTCCAAACATTGCTATTTTTATATTTTGTCTCGTTGTTTCTTCTGGAATATTGACCAATAAATGATCCCACTGCATGGACAATATGAATGATCAATTTTGAGGATCACGTGATCATCAAAACACCAAAATATATGTGCCCATATATTTATACAAAACTCGCTTATATTAAATTGTTGTTGTTTTAGAAATAAATGTACTTTTTTTATCAACGATTTGATTTCATATCAATTTTGCCTTTCTGAGGAGTTAATGCCGTGCTGACACGAATACCAAAATATTCAATAACACAAGCTTCGACCAAATCGAAATTTACCTTTATCTGCTCGAAATATCTTTCCGTATCTTGCAATACAAATCTTTCCTTTCAAATCGATCGACAGGTTTTTTCGAATCAACTGGAAATCCTCAACACGACCATAATTAACGTAAACAAGATGTCCCTGAAAACGGAGAGGTATTTCACAAAATAGTCTCAAGAATGCATTTTAAGATCTCGAGCTGTCTGCATTAGCAGGATGTGCACTAACCAGGAAACTGGTAATTACATGTCAGAAGTTGAGAATAGTATTATTTTGACTGTAATACTCCGCTGATTTGTATTGACGCATAAATTAAAACCACTGTGCAATTCCCCCCTTTTTTATTGGATTCGTGAATTATGAAAGTCAGGATAGTCTATTCTATTACATAGACTCTATGACAAAGCAAGAACCCGCGAGATAAAATAAACATGTTTTCCTTTACGATATTCTGAGACATAACGTAGGCTATAACCTCTTTCTACGATATGCAACTCCAGGCATTCTCAAAATGTCATCAAGCCCACGAAAAATATTTTACCTCTGGATCACCAGCTGGGGAATAAGCATTGAATGGATTGACAACATCGCTGCTATTTTGAGATTCGTCCAATATTTTTTCCTTTGGTTGACTTTTGAATACTTCATTGCCTGTATGAAACTCAAGAAAGTGAAATGGACGTGAATAGTTCTTGCCAAATACTAACCGTCCATTTCTGTTGTTCAGTCAGAACGCCCAGCATATATATAGCAATTCGTTTACTGTAACCTTAATTCCCTTCTTCGTAGAATATTTCGATAATGTTTTAATTAAACCAGTAAACAATGTTGTAGATGTTTGTATCGTTGACCCGGCCCAGGTCATCATTCATTAATGATTTGAACTTTTTCAATCATCTAACTGAAATGACTCGGAATTATATACGAAAATAACCGTGTGTACAACTAGTCTTAAAGTCCAAAAAAAGCTTTTAAAGGTATATATAAAAAATGACTAGACTAACCTGTTTTGGTCATTATCGCGACATAGTTCGAATCAGTTTTATTTGGATAAGACAATAAAACTTTGTATGGATGAATTTCGACTTCGAGGCCAGATTTTTTAAAGCTGTCAGAGACATATTTCACCAAATCATTTTCTTCAACTTCTCTGCCCGCAATGTGTGGTCGCTTCGTGAGGAATCTAAATCGTTGTACAGGAATGATGTTGATATTTTATCTTCAAACTAACAGGAGTAGCTACTATCTATTCGTTCTATGTTATTCGAAATATAAAGAGTCTGATAGAAAGAGGTGACTGGATATTTAAAAATCGGTACTTCACAAATCGGGCACAAATGGTTTCTGGGGTTAGGTTAGTCCAAGTTAGGAAAAGTTTATTTCCCCCTGTTAAATCTCCCTTTAACACTGTTTGCAGGTACTATTAGGTACTAAAAACAACTATAAGCATAAATATAGCCTCATGCCCGGTATCTATGCCCAGCAATTTGATGTTGCCCTATTTTGAGTAGTATGCAACTCGAATTGTATAAACGATTGCGTCAACTTGTTAGTACACCTCGATATATTAAATGTTAGTAGTTACCTTAAATTGTCTTCCAAACTCTTTCGACTAATCCCTTCGTACAATAATTTTGCAACATCGGATTCAGACTTCGTATCATGTTGATCATGATATTCTAGTTTTTTTGGGATTCCGACGATCAAAACTCCTAAACCAATACCGAGCACTGCACAAGCAGCAGCGATAAAAATTGCCTTCTGGTTACTTATTGTCATGCTGCACAGCTAATTTCTCAATCACTAATTATAGCTTACAGTTCATTGCAGTAGCGTTCTTATGTAGAATGAAGACAAAATTATTTGTGGTTAGCAAAATTATATATCGATGAATCAAAACAAATGAAATATAGTTATTAAACAAATTCTTAATTTAAATTTACGAAAATGGTCAAGTAAATATCAATAGTTGGAAATAATACCGGCCTTTGTACAATATTTGATTTCTATCTCTTTGGTTCTTCTCAATATCGAATATTGTCGATATCCTTCAATTTTTATATAAATCATTCCTCAGAAAATGGATTTAATATATTAAAAGATATTTTACCTTAACCACGCTACTAGTTTTTCTCTAAATATTGCTATAAATGAAAGCATCTGTGTTGTTGTAAATTATGTATTTTTACTCACATTTTCTATCCGTATCAAGTTTCTGTTTTTAAGTGAAATTCGGTTTCAAGTTATACGGTAAGTACATTAATTTACGTTTAAAGACACATAAGCTCTGCGTACGATCAACTAAAGAAAGAGTACGATAATGCTTTATGCCCGCAAGGGTTTCTGCCAACAAGTTACAATTATTGCAAAAATATTTTCTATTTCGCCGAAGTTTCATTTTGCATTTGTTTATCCATCTGAAAATCTCTCTTCAGTGAACTATTCTTGGGCTTCTAGCCATAAACTGTCCACAAACAAAACAATTTACGCATGGGGGAAAATATAAGACATAAAACTGCCGGTGCGCGTAGTTTTCGATAAATGCACAATAGGCGCCAATCCATGATGTCAAAATACCCCACAACAGCTGATCGTTGATAACACGAGAAATGTGATGGCAGAAAATATCTCTTCGGGGAAATATTCTTTGGCTGTTGTCAATAAACTGTCCACAAACTAATCAAACTGACGCTTGGTGGAAAATAAAAAACATAAAACTGCCGGTGCGAGTAGTTGGTTTTTATGAGTGTACAATATGCGCCAATCTATGATGTCAAATACCCAAGAGCTGCTGATCGTTAATAACACGAGAAATGTGGTGGCTGAAAATCTCGCTTAAGTGAACTATTCTTTGGCTATTTGCAATAAACTGTCCCCAAACTATTCAAACCAACGCTTGGTGGGAAATATAAGACATAAAACTGCCGATGCGCATAATTTTCGATAAATGTACAATTGGCGCCAATTCTATGATGACACAATAACTCACGACTGGTGATCGTTGATAGTACGAGAAATGCGCTGGATAAAAGTCTCTCCTCAGAGAACTATTATTTAGCTGTTGGCAATAAACCGTCCACAAACTAATCAAATTAACGCTTGGTAAAAAATATAGAACGTTGTAGCGAATGTGGATTGTAACTATGGATTATAATATTATTAAACCCCTTCATATTAATAGTATGTTACATTCTCTAAAAATGGGGCATTTATATTATTGCAACAGCGATAAAGCCTTCATGCTATGTATATACCCTTTCTCGAATTGATCAATTTGATGACGTATGTTTCCGGTTGTACGCTGAGAGATGGAAATATGGAGTTTTTCATGTTATTCTGATTTTGGCTTCTGGTACAACTGCTTTAAGATTTTGAGTGTACTCGATATATCTGTGTTTGGATCAATTGTATTGTGAAAGTTTTAAAACAACAAACATTCGCCAACCAATACATTGTGAGTTATTGACCTCTGAGGAGTTCAGATTGGAGTTACAATCCCATAACGTGTTTTGAGCAATTTGATGACGTATGTTTCCGGTTGTACGCTGAGAGATGGAAATGCTGAGATGGAAATTTTCATCTTACTCTGATTTTGGCTTCTGATATAACTGCATTAAGGTTTTAAGTGTATTATTTGATATATCTAAAACAAACATTCGGCAACCAATACATTGTGAATTATTGACCTCTGAGGAGTTCAGATTGGAGTTACAATCCCATAACGTGTGATTAATAACACGGGGACTCTTTTCCCTATAACGTAAACTTGTCGGTGCGCGTAGTTTCCGACAAAAGTACAATAGTTACCAATCTATGGTATCATATTACCTCACAATACCTCTAAACGAGAATATCGGTCAGAGACCGACGGCTTATCGATCGAAAGTTAGGGGATTCCCCCAAACAGCGCTCTTACTCCATAGTGACACCTTGTGTCCCATCACTTCAGATTGGAGTTACAATCCCATAACGTGTGATTAATAACACGGGTACTCTTTTCCCGATAACGTAAACTTGTCGGTGCGCGTAGTTTCCGATAAAAGTACAATAGTTACCAATCTATGGTATCATATTACCTCACAATACCTCTGAACGAGAATATCGGTCAGAGACCGACGACTTATCGATCGAAAGTTAGGGGATTCCCCCAAACAGCGCTCTTACTCCATAGTGACACCTTGTGTCCCATCACTAATTAATTAATAACTCGCTAATTATACGACATAATTCATCCAAGGCTTCTGATCCGAGATATGATGAATGCATATGCAAAATTTGGAGCGGATTCAACCTTGCTTCCGTTAGATATCGCGTGTATCTAACGGACAAACACACAAACAAACAGACAATAAATACCTATCAACATACTTACCGATCAAGATCGATAAGTAAGAGAGTCTAAACATTACCCCTATTTCTAAACTAACTTTCCGCATTGGCAACCTAAAACCACTTTGGAGAAGTGCGCATCCAAAGGGGATGATAGAATTACTAGATGAACACAAAACATAACGAATTTCTAGGCCTCTAGCCACTCAATGGATAAAACACTGATGAATTATTCGCAATGAAGCATGCCTCATTGAACCCCGGTCCATTATTCCCCAAAAGCGCCAAACATTTTTAGACTGTGTCAAACTTTGAAACGAATGACAGAGTTTGGATATATATAGTATGAGTGCGAGAGCTGATTTTCCACCGGGTCCATGTCCTGCCGTAGCTCACCTTCCTCCATGGGCTATTTAAAATAATATTCCGCAAACTTAGTTAAATTATGTTTGATTTATCCAATTTCCCGAATTTCAATCTTAGAGCACATCCATGGAATCCTCGCACGCATTATTTCTTTTACTTTTGGACGTCAGGAATAAAAAAAATAACCTAAATTGGATTAGAAATAACCCAAATTGGTTTGACCAGTATACCATGGATATGGAGAAGCAATGCTTAGATATATTGACATCAACTGTTAGGCTTTAGCTGATCACTGAGTTTGTTAATATAAGATCGATGGACAAGCGTGGTAGAATGACTTATTCTTTTGAATTATATACGATCAAAACATTGCTAAGCCCTCACGTCCCACGAGGCAAACCATGTCGCATATATCCTATTTCAGCATTACTATCGTGTTATTCTCATGTTATTGGTATTCATAAATTTTTCAGTTGCAATGGTCTTCGCATAATAAATTACATTTGAATTGTTTATTTACATAACCACCTGATAGCTTAACATTAATTTCCTAATTTAATTTCTTTCTCAACCACGTGCACCCGTAACTTTATGTCCTATTAAGCTCAAGCAACATGTAGGTAGAGGCTTACCGCTGAAGGATGCTTATATCTGGACGTACCATACGTCCCGGTTTAGCCGGGACAGTCTCGGTTTTAGCAGTTTTTTCCGCCGTGCTGGCGGTAGACCTAAATGTCCTGGTTTTGCAGTATGGCAGTCTTAAACAATTTTCTATTTAATACTATTACAAAATTGTTTTTTTTAACGGTTCAGATAGCGACTAAAATTGTTATGCCATATACCGTGTTTCCCTGTAAATAAGACCTACCCTGAAAATAAGACCTAGTCTGAATTTTGCCCTTAAGATAAGAATTTTTTTTTGACCTAATGACCTAGTCGATAGCAAGAAATCTCTCCCACACGTTTTTAATGAATAATAATCTATGTTTTGCAGTTATTTTGAATAAAAACGTTTTGTTAATAAATAAATTGTTATTGGTTTCCATATTTTGTATATTTGAAAATATCGTAATTCTCTACTCTGTAATTTTGTTTTTGATAAATGAAAATATAAGACATCCCCCGAAAATAAGAGGTGCATCAATTGAATGGCTGTATATGTATATTTAATTTATCATGAGTTAATATGACATTGGTTGTATATGAACATTACATGAATGGCCTCATGGGTACAGTACATTAAATTGGTAGTATATGCATATGGCACTGTATGACAACGCTTAAATGCCTTTATAAGCACACAGAATTGACGATACATATATATATGGAAGTGTCTGATTGGGTACACAATTTGAGTGGCTATGGTATATTACGTAGTCTCTATGGCAGTGGTTCTCAACCTGTGGTACGCGTACCACTAGTGGTACGCGGAACATGTTCAGGTGGTACGCGAGCAGTTTTGAATTATTGCAACAATTAAACTTTTGAGTTCGCTAAAATATGCCGACAACGCTTTATCTTCCATACCATATGTATTCGCTGTACGCCTTTATGCATCTTTTCCCGGGCATCAATTACCTTGTTTATTTCCATAACCATAACCAATCAACAAAAAGTCAACAAAGATGTAACAATTGCAATTTTTGCAGCCGTTCAGACACTTCTGTCCTCCAGGCAGATATTTAAGTATGGTTGTAAAGTAAACATTTGCCTCGTTTTTGTAGATTTGGGGGTTATTTGTCAGTTTTCAGTCGTGTTTCGAAAAAAAATTTGTGAATTAAATATCTTGATTATGTCTTCAAAGAAGCATTAATTTAGTTGCTGTAATCAAAAATGAGTCTCGCAAATGCTGCGATAGACTAGTCTAAACTATCAGTGCCTGTAAGTGTCACGTAATTGATTTATTTTAATGAAAGTGAGGGTTATAAACACGTAAACAAGCGCCAACACATCAAAACATTCTCAAAATAAGTATAAGATTTTTTGCAGTACAGAAAGAATTTGTCTGGGGTCAAGGATCGGAGAAACGTTCTATGGACCAGCCTAGTCTTTAAAAACCGCCTTCTATTGTTCACGAACGAATAGAGATGGGCATGTTTTCGTCGTCTTGCGAATTAGATCACAAAAATGTAGTGTCACATTAATAAATGCTCCCATAGAACGTGTCTTGTGCCATTGTTCCCCACGCCAAAAAGTTTTTTTTTTGATGGTACGCGGACAGAGTAAAATCAGTAAAGTGGTACGCGGTCAGTAAAAGGTTGAGAACCACTGCTCTATGGGCTTATTGCCTTGAGTGTGTATGTAAATTACTCGATTGGCTGTATATGTATAATTATTTGGCTGTATATGCATGTGATATTGACTTTTGTATGTGCATCACTTTCACATATATTTATGTGTAGTGTGGGGTTATGTACGTAATATGTATTGAATTGGGTGTATATGCATATGACATAGGCTGTAAATACATATTTAGTTGGCGCTATATGTATAGTTTTGGCTGTATATTATTATCACGTTACCAACCCCACTCGCAAGTGGGAGTGGAATTGATAACAATATATAAATATAGGCTACATCCAATTGCATATGCACATACAGCCAACCCAATGTAAACTTAGCAAATAGATTTTATATGTACGCATGAACGTGCGTTTGATGTGTAACGTTGCCTTTGGTGCTCATTTATACCTCAAGGTTATACGTACCAAGTGAGTAAATGCGCCTTACCTATAGTTTACAAATGCGTTTACTGTAACTTGGAATTTTGAAGAGGCGAGTGCTAGCATAGGTTTTGTCATGGTCATTGCGTTTCACACAACGCAAATCTATCAGTCGCTTGCTTGCTCGTTTCACTGATGTAAAGCAATAGGTCAGTGGTTCCCAAATTCTTTAATATTGTTATCCCTAAATCGAATTACCAAGAGCTCGATAACTACTTCCAAAATTTCTGGCGCGCAATTCATCTAATTCAATAGCAACAATAACATAGGAATCCATAAACACAAAGAAAACCCTCCTTATTAATTCTTTCTGGAAAGAGAGGCACTGTTTCTTCGATATCAAATCTGTTGAAGTTGATGACAAACGACATCACTCATATCATCGTTTGTCATATAGTTGCTGCTTTATTTTATTTTAATGGATGCCATTACGGAGAGTCCTACTCAATAGCAAAAAATTGAAGGAAATTGAATCAAAAATATTAAAGCATTATTGGGAAGGGGGGATATTCTCGATGAAGGCACGGACAGGGATTACAAAAAAATCTGTTAAAACAGTGAACATATGAATTAACCCCTAAATAGTTTCAAATAACCCCATTTAGGGGTATATAACAACCCCCAGTTTGTGAACCACTGCAATAGGTGTTTGCTGGAGGAGATGCAGTCAAAACATTGTAAGATTAGACGTGAGTACAAACAGAATGAATTCAAGTACTGAAATTGATGTACTGAACAGAGGGAATTAACATGTGTTTGTAGCATTCACGCCCGCACGAAAAAGTCCTTGAAGGTATCTCTCTACAAAACGTAATTCAAGCTATATATCAAGCGCTAGTCTTGGCGGCGCTAGAGTTTTATATTGACATAAATAATTTGGATGGGTTTGAGGCATATCTGAATATGTTTTTTTGCACGTTACATTCGAGTGCGGATAATACGTAGGTAACTACGATATTTGTTTCAGTCGACGATTCGGTATTTTCATTGATATTTTCGGAAATTATATTCATAAATTCAGCAGGGTCAAGTGGGCCGGATGAAGCACTTCGGTGGGTCGTATCCGGCCCGAAGGCCGTAATTCGCTCACCCCGGGGGCAGATGATCTCTATGACGAAATGCAGTCGTGTCCATGCTAAAATTTACCATCATTTTGAAATACCAGATTAACCTACAAACTTTATGTGGGGTTGTAATGCTCAGTATAGAGAACTCAAGAGAGAGGGTTTGGCGCCTATGTCGAATCGATAGAAGTTCACATTTGTAGTCCATGTATTCAATATTATGGTGTATGCATAATTTCATTAGTGGATCCCATGTAATTCCTCAGAACTCAAATAGATCTTTGCAGCTTATAATGTATTTTCAAATTTACCCACGAAAATGAAGAGGAAAACGTAATCGGGCAAACTACAAACCGAATCGTCTTTTACTAAACTACTCAGTCGCGTGCGCATCTCACAGCGGTATATTTGAAGAAATGGATTATCTACAAAGTGCAAATTTTTGGCTAAATATTTGAAGATTGAAGGCACTATTAAACATACTGCAAGTACAAACATTTGTGCGTACACACAAAGGCAACTGTTGAAATGATTTACAGTAAGGCAGAGTGGAATGTACAGGGATGTGTCATAATTTCACTGGCAAAACATTTCAGAAAACAATGATCGCATATCGATGTCGTAGTTCATAAATGTTCGTAGCATTCTCTAAAGTGATTTTGTTAATAGCTTAGCACATTAATACCCTTCTACAAATATGTCTTATTAGTTACTAAATACTTTTTGTTACTTGAAGAAAAATCATGATTACAATTTATGAAGTCAAAAGTCACTAATTAATCTTTCAATGCCAATCACATAAAATATCGATGTGCGAGCATGGTTCATCTTCTAGTAATTGTTGTCCTCCCAGTCAGTGTAACCGTCGTCCCACTGTGACTGGAAATCTTCCCAAATTTCATAGTCCTGTATATACGGCTGCATGAACTGACTTGTGAGTCCTGTGATAAATAATGCATGTAACAATGAATGTTCACGATATTTTGATTATTCTTGAAGTTAACAGTTTGATTTTAGAATAGTCGTAAACGTTCATGTAAACCACTGATGAATAAAATAGGTTTATTACTACAAATTATTACAAATATTTACCCTTTCTTCCCTGACATACCCGAGTAATGAGTGTGTATATAACTTCTATGCATGAAATATCTATATAATGATATTGATCTATATCAGGGTGGTCCAAGATTGGCAGCTCCGCGGGCCACAAAATTACTTTCGCATTGTCCGCGGGCCACAATAGTGCCAAGAACGTCGCTCGTTTAACTTCGGTGGTTGCCTCAGCAGGCCATAACACTAGTCAATCCAGTGACATTAGGGATGCAACAATATGTCAGAAGATTTTTTGGTTAATTTTATGACGAAACAACACGAAATGCAATTTTTTAATTCCTCTCCGAATGTGACGCGGGCCACAGATAATAGAGCAGCGGGCCACATGTGGCCCGCGGGCCTGAGTAAAAACTGAATAAATATAAGAGTAAATATGAGGTCATAAATACGATTTTATCCCGAAAGCAGTATCAGATAATACAAAGTTCCGGGAATCAACTAACGAGGGCTTATATAATTTCTTTTTAGAACAATTTTTACAGTTTAATACTTTTTTTATTTTCTTGACTTTTTATGCAACGTTCGGGGATTACCTAGATATTTGTGATCCAAACAAGAACAAAATCCACATCCGAAATAATCGCTCTCGCAGGTCATCATGGCAGGATTTCTGCAACGGATTCCAGTGAAATCAAGGCATTTTGGAAGTTCTATTGTCTCTCCTTGACCAGTTTCGGATCTAAAAATTACTTTATATATTAAAGATTTATTTTACCTCAACATCACACTTAACTTCGGAATGAAACGGTTCAACGAACGTTGCTTTGGGGGCCACGAGCAAAGACTTTCGCGAGGCACCATCCGCGATACCTTCATTTATTTAATGTATATTGATTTAGATTTGACTGTGTTATTTGACTTTAATGTATTTCATTATTTAAATATCGTTTGTTGACTTTTTATTATCCAACTTGGCAGACAAAATAACTGGTGGAAACTCTTCAATAGCAAGGCTACGTATCTTCATTCACGAGCAGTCTTTGGAAGTGACGAAAGTATCGTGGGACACAACACATTTGAAAAAAAACACGCACCTGCGACATACAGTCATAAAATAACTTGTATCATTATTGACGAATTTTAATCTCAAAAGCGTGGTTTTATGTGAAACGCGTCATTTGGTTAACATTCCATTTTTCTATTCAAACATTACTATTAATTATGCATAACTGACGTAGTGGGCTCTTTTATTGAGTTTGTTTAATGATACTCTTAGAGACCAAAAAAATTGCCACAAGGTCTCATATGTCACGCTGTTTTGCAAATATGCAACTTTATTAAATATTTTTTCGAATATATGATTAATTGTAACAAAGAACTTATCGCATTGTTTGTATATATTTTACGTTAATTTATTAATTAATATAATTACAAAATAAATAAATAAGATTTGCATACCTCCATTTGTCAAAGCCAGCTTGCCATTTAGGCAAAGTGTAAGATCTCCATTTTGCGTACATTTTCAACCATTTTGTCGCTGTAGATGTCTCATTTCCACTTGGCGGTAGCGCTGAAGTATAATTAACGATTAGCAAAACGGTCTTAAGGTCTATAATATATATCATATTCAATTTTAGTGAATCAATTCCTCATTTTGAAATAAGATATGAACACAATAATTTCAAAGCATTCAGTTTAACGTCTCGCTTTCTCTAGTTACAGTAAAAGACTAACCTTTTGGACATACAGATATTTCCAAGGTTGGAAGCACTTTCAAAATAATGTTCACCCCGATATCAAAAGCACGGCGAAGCGGAGAAGTTACAGGAAGAAAATACTTGATGAAAGTGATATCACATTGATTTTGGAATACGTCAACGATCGTATCTCTAGCAGAACGGAACGCCCTGTACATAACAAGATAATGTTTAATGATGACCACTGTCGTCAATTCGTCAAGTTGCTTAGTTACTTGACCAATTGGACGTCATTTTGTGTTTTCCTAACATGTAATAGTTAGTGAGAAAAAAATGATGATGAGCATTCCTCTCCTTTCATATTTTTCTCCAAATTGTTAGCGTACAAAAAAGTTCTCGGTAGCCTAAAATTCGTTTGATTCCTGATGTATTATCTCAAGTTCCACCAAGGATGTTGGAATAAATAATTGTAAATGCGATTTCAAGTTGTAGATAATATATTTTCAACCAACTTACATACAAACGTCTGCTGCGTTTCTAGCTCCCAAAAAGTTGTAGTATGCTTGAACTATTTTTTTGGCAATACCATAGGTACTGTTCGGTCTACAAATTCCTACGAAATTTCTCATGTAGTACTCAATCGAAGATGCAGATATCGGGCCACCGCTGCATATCATATCGTTAAAGTTGGGAGAAGGTCTGGCTCCATGATAACCATAATTGCCATAATTACCGTAATAAAAACCATCATTACGACGAGGTGTTGCAAGAAATCTAATGCCTTGGATTATGTCCTGAAAAAGACCAGGATATACTTGTTACAATTTTTACATGAATTACTAGAATATTGAAAAGATACTATATAGGTCAGATAATTTATGTTAATAAAATAATTCTTCTCGTATTTGATTTCATTCTGAATCAACTTCTGATGTTGTTTCTGTACGTTGTACATCAGTATATGACGTCACAATAGAAAAATATTTTTTAAATATATTTTAAAATATACCAATTAAATACCTTTGAAGTTGGCTAATTCAGTTACTTACTACGATGCAAGTCTATTTTGAACTGTACACAAATTAGTATAAATAAAAATAAAATATTTTATACAATAAAACGTCATACCTCAAAACGCGTATACGGACTTAAGGTATCAAATACATTTACTCCATCTCCCTTAGCGCATTCTTGAAGTCGATTTGCAACGCAATGTAAAACACGATTGACGTTGCTTCTGTAAGAAAATGATTTTAATGAAAAATTGATTTTGTTTCAATAAAAATCGAACAACACTATTCACAATACCAAAACGAATGGTCGGGATGGGCACTAGGTCGCCAATTCAAGACAAAAGTCTGTCACTGACAGCATAACATTTATTTTTTTACTTGTTTGATACCGTTTCACTTTGGCAACGAGTATCGGCAAATTATATTTTTATGACGTATTTTTACTCCAAATAACGCTCTGATCTAAACAAACGTACACTCTGCAATATGTACCAAGCAACTACTTTCAAAAAAAATGAAATGTTTCTGGATCGTAATTGCGTAATGGATTTATATAGATCGCTAACTTGCAATTCCAATCAACATGGTTAATCCCAAAGCTTTATCATTACGCACATGACCAGTTGTGTGGTAAGTATATCTATAATAATAATGGCGTTCCAGAAGTGTGTGTACCAATATGGAGGTAACTAATTTTGTTCGCCTATTTACATCAAGTTGTGTAAAGGGACTGAAAACTGTGGGCAAGGGGTATACTCACTTGGCTAACACAGACAGTCCCCGAACTCGTAATAGAACCAAAATAAGGAAAATCGGAATAAAATTATGCCCTACCCTAACCTGGTACACACACTACGAGAGTGCCATATAATAATAATATATAAACTCCATGCGTTAGTTATATAAGATTTTTCAACTTTGTAATTAACTGGGTATGTGCTCGCACACACACAAAATTTCACAGAAATCAATGAAAAACACTTACTTGCACATGTTTGAATCAGAATATGGAGTTTCTTTAGTAAAAATACTTTCACAGCTCCAAACCGCTTTAATAGTTTGACGAAGAGTACATGAAGGAAGGAAAGGAATGTCTGAAAATAACGGTGCTTTATTTAATTTTGCATTCGCTTTCAATCTCGATTTATATAAAAATATGATGCAAAAACAAAAGAGCTATGTTCAATATGTGGACACGGAACGCAAAACTAAATATTTTATCATCAATTGCCCGAAAATCATGTGCGGTAGCTTACCAGTAGTCGTATCGGGATACGGGCAACTCACAAATATTCGAAACAAATGAAAATATTAGCGTTCTAGCGGAAAATACAATCTTTCATCACAGAAAATTTCAAGCAATTGGTCGATTAATTGCAAAAAAATTTTTTTCCATAACGATAAAAAGAAAAATACCAAGAACATGAACAACATAATAACAAAACGATCCACGCATCCACTGCATGTCCAACTTCATATATTTCACATATAACTTTATGAAAAATGATAATTAAGCGATAAAAAAACGTAATCTTACCGTCTGGATGCTCAGGCTCGGTAGGTGGTTCCACTCCTGAAAACAGATATGAATATGTATTATATCTTTAAAAATAATTTTAATAAAATAATATAATACGCAATAAGAAATACAATGATGATAGTATCATATTGAAAAAGTCCAATAAGTTGTCAATGGCCGCGTATAGTTTTGGCGTATTGAGAAAAAAAATTCAGATAAACAAGTTCTGCAGAGCCAGATACATAATCGCCTTGTTTCTTGATATTTATTAAATACCTTACCCTCACAATAGTCAGGTGCAATCTTCGGTATCATCGCCTTGGCTTGAACAATGAGCGCACGAATTTGATTTCTCAAAACTGAATCACAAGGAAAATGTGAAGCAATCATTTCCAGATTACATCTACTATTTACTGCATCCAATACTTTATTTATCAACCCTTTCAATGAGCTAAGAACGAAAAAATAAAAGTTACAATTGATTGAAATCGTACGCAGATTCTGAATAAAGTATAAGCAGCAATTGGCAAAGGCATTGTCTGTGATATTTAATTTTCTCGTCAGGTATCATGTGGTGTTGTGATAATGAAATATAGGTACTCTCGTAGTGTGTGTACCAGGTTAGGGTTACCGTTAGACCATAATTTTATTCCGATTTTTCTTATCTTAGTTCTATCACAAGTTCTGGGACTGTCTGTGTTAGCCAAGTGAATATACCCCCTGCCCATAGGCTTCAGTCCCTTAACACAACTTGATATAAATTAGGCGAACAAAATTAGGTACCTCCATATTGGTACACACTTCTGGAGCGCCGAAATAGAAACCTGGGTTTCACTATGGACATATAGGTACATTATGCTTGGGGATGTAAGTGGGTAATTTCAGTTAAAAGGTAATTTTTTAAAATAGTCTTTCAAATCTCACCTGCACATTTCATTTCTGCTTGTTGATGATTTTAGAACAAGCAAATACTCCATTCCCCAGTCCAAAAGGCTATCGAGAATAAATCTATCACAATATGGATTTCCAAAGTGGATAGGCGCAGGAAGTTGATTTAGTCCGAATGAAAAATTGTATGAGTAAGGACCGGTATCCCAGAAATGGAACGAGGCGTTGAAAAGATCTCTTGTTGGTACACTACATAGCAAATCTAATATATTTGTTTGCTGTAGGTATATAAGCGACTGAAAAAAATATTATATATTTCATTAACCAGTAGAAAGATATGGAAAGTAACAATACGCACCCTCAAAATTATCGGGTGCTGCTGTCTAATTTTTTTACTTTTTGCACTAGGACGCTGAATCTCATCAAGTGAGATTATAAAATAGGAAGCAATAGATTAAGTTAATTCGATGACAAATTAAAAAAATGGCGTTACTGAGATGTGGTAAATGTAACGGAACTTAATTTAAAGTCAACCAAAACTGAAGATTTTCAACTACGAATGACTTACTATATTCAGATTAGTATTTGAAGGAAGTTGTATCATCGCTGAAGAAAATAATTCTGATGTCTTACATTGTCCAATCTTTTTCAGAGTACAGTGGAATGAAGACATTATTTTATTTCTGTGCAAAAATACAACAAAAATCATGTTAGGTACCTGAAGACACTATTTCGGATATACAAAATGTGCTGTAGGGCCTGGTATTAATATTTGTTGATTTGAGTCAATGGAGTGGATGTATATTATATATGTTAGAGTTCTTTGCCATTTGTTAGATTTCATGACATCGTAATAATAAAGTTGTTGGTGTTTATATTTTCATGGGGAGACCGTGTAAGATATAGGGATTGATTTATGGCACCTTCAAGCGTATGAATGAACTAATTAATACCTTGCTAATAACCAACATCACAATAACGAATATTTTCTTTATGAATTATACATACATTCTACATACTTTTATTTTTATGCTTACTTGCATTGTCCAGGACTGTCGAATGGCCAGGCATCAAATATCTGATCAACACACGTCTTTAGTTGGGGAGCAAACGTTTTAAACACACAGTTCGGCAAAACTTCCACTTGTGCATCTGTGAAATCGAGTAAAAAACACGAATTTGTCAGAACATAGAAATTCAAGATCATTTGCAATAACCTTGTTTACGGCCGACTGCAAAGCGATGGCAAAAGCATTGAAACGATGAAAAGCATATATATATTAAAGATATGCAAAATGTCAATATGATGACATTTATTACCATTTTCAATACACCGATAACACTGTAGGTATATCTACCACAGTGCCGAGTCAAAAACGTCTTTAATATTAGTAATATATATACATGAGACATATTGACATAACTAAAAGATATAATAAGAAATAATACAAATAAAAAGTTTCAGATAATATTCATTACCTGGCAGTTGAGATTCTGGCAACGTGATATTTGGTGGAGTATAATTCCCATAATTCCGAAAATAATTATAATCGTAATGGTATGAATAAAATGAGTTGCAATAGCTGTAAGAACAGCATGTCGTCTGACAGTCAAGTACTTTCAAATCCCCGACTAATTCTTTTGTGTTATTGCATCCAGAATAACATGTATTGCTGTCGTTACTGCAACTTGAAAAGGCTCCGACAGCTGCACAGATAAAAATATGCATGGATGAAGAAGTACAAAGAGCTGACTGACTGACTGACCCTCTAAGCCTGAGCAAACTATGGGCCGCGGCCAAAAACTGGGTAATTCAATCTGGCCCACGTGATGCTGCCACAACCAAAATAAAACCAAATTTCGATGTTTTATCTAAGGAATTTGTTGGAGTTACGATTAAATTAGTTTTTGCGCAAGGCTCGTTGTTTTTCTTATTTGCTTTTGTAACACTGTAAATAAAATGTAACATTTTACTTCACACTCACATGGCCCATCAGTCTAAGTTGGCAAAACTTTTGGCCACCGGTCCCTTGCCCTGCTCTAAGCCATGTTTATTATAACATTAAGACATAATAGCAA
Organism: Styela clava; assembly: GCF_964204865.1. NCBI lineage: Eukaryota > Metazoa > Chordata > Ascidiacea > Stolidobranchia > Styelidae > Styela > Styela clava. The sequence goes on from NC_135251.1 coordinate 26,632,494, forward strand.
GGCTTTGATACCTGGTTAAACAATTGTATTTATTAGTCAATTCATTCCTTGCGTAGCGAAATATATCTGGTAAAAAATTACAAACATATTTGGTGCAGTCTTATTTGGCGCGCGGAGTTAAGATGGGGTTTTTAATTTTATAAATCAAAGTGGAAGGTTTTCGTGAATGTACAAATTTAATCCTGAGTTAAAAAAGATACTACCTGAACTAAATAAAATTTTATTTACTCACAGTGTGTTTTCTATTTTGTACGACATTTTTGAACAATTTTATTTCTACTCGTATAATTACTATATCCTACGAAATCTTTTTTATAATATTGCATTTGACTGTTGCTATATTACCTACCAGTGTTGTTGTATCCAAGCAATGATGGAAATTCCACAGTAACTTTCACGAGAGTTGGGGTTCGAATCCCACCGCATTGAGTTGTGTTTTGAGCATAATATTTCTGGTTGTTGCATACACGATATTGAAATCCCTCATAAGCATACCTGAAGTAATACGCTGTTGTCGTCTGAGGTATAACGGTGGGAGTAATGGCGAAATTGAACGGAACTGAAATACAATTGGAGCTGGTTAAAAATGAATATATAAATAGTTGATTTATTAAACCTGTGATGTGTATTATTATATACAAATGTCTAATTTTTTTTTAGTACATATTTCCTAACAAAAATGACGATTTTGTATTGAGTTTAAAACTGAGGTCCAGCTTGCGTTAAGAAATGATGTAAAAAAGAGCGATGAGAGGGTGGGATTAATTTTGAACTTTAAAAATTTCTAGTCTAAATCTATTTCTAAGCCCAAAATTGGAAAGACGATTATCTCCCATACAAGGTTAGTTTCACTTCCTTCGCCGCGTTAAAGTGCTCAAGTATATCAAACAATAAATTCCTACAGTTCAGTAGGAGTTTCATAAGTTATGCTTCATATCATTTTCAAAGTATTCCGCCTGAAACCAGAAATCTAAAGATAGCCGGTAAAGAAGCACAATTTATTCAGCAGAATTATATATGTGTCTGGTTAGACAGAAAGCATCCCACCAATTTGCTATTCTAGGGTGTGTATACAAGAGGCACTGTTACACAAACCGCATCATTCAGTCAATACAAACAATTTTGGGTGCTTGTGCACGTCAGTACGCATTCATCGATCCATCCGTCCTCATGGAGCAACATCACCATCCGGGCAATTTGCAATTACTGGGAGTGCGCGTACGGGCATATCGTTAGTATTCGTCCTGCGCTATTCTGAAATGTCTTGGTCACATTAAAATTGTCATCTATCACATGTTATTTTGAAAAGCGATTTTGCGTCATTTGCAGTTAGACACAAACTCGTACGTATATCTCAACACTATTTTCTTCCATTCGCTAGCAATTCACTAAAAACTGGTAACCCGGCGTTTTTGGCTTGTAAGCTTCATTCAAATGAATCAACGGATATAAATAAGGTGAGAGCGAGGTAAGTCTGGTAGAAATCATCATCAGGGTGCTTGTACCTAGACTTGGATTAAAGAAAATGGCCACCCCCCTCAAACATTTACGGCTGGCTACGCCCTTGCTATGTTAGTACCATAGAACCACTAAGCATCTCGAAAATTTAAAAATGGAAATAACTCACTGTAATTGTAGTTGAATAATGCGCTGACAATTGTCGTCACTGCTTGATTCACTTCATATTGAGATATGAATCTCCCTTGTGATCTAAAGTAATAAATAACAAAAACACATCAGCATTTCAAATTAAATAATTCTGTATATATATAAAGCTGAAACTAAGGAGGCTAAGCTAAAAAGTTTTCAGATGCTGTAAGACATAGACATAATTACAGAGGTCCAAGAAAGTTCAAGAAATTCTATGAGCTCTTTTCACCCACATCGAGCAGTGGTTACCCTTTCATTATGCATACCTATGAGAAAATAAGCTATACACCAATGTCATATTTTGAGTAATTCTGCTGCTTTTTTACTACTTAATGGTTATTGCTTTTCATGCAATTTGCAGCAGAAACTGATTCTTAATGCTACACTGCTAACTAATCGCTTCTAAATGTTATGCAAGTAAACTGTATTACGGATGGTAGATTTACCTGGACAGTAACATGTATCCGATCCATATATCACGCGGATAATTGCCTACGCTCACTCCAGAATCAAGATCGTTCGTGCTAGGCGATGTTCTTCGTGGTTCAAAATGGGATAACGATTCATTACCCGACTGCAAAAAATAGATGATTAAGGTATTAGAAACAAGACTTTAAATTATAGAGGTCCCTTAGTGCAAGGGTTCTTAAACGTTTGGTGTTATGGATAATGTGATTTTTGAATTACTGCTTCGTTGGCATATTTCGACGTTACCGCCGTTGTCAGATTTTATGGTGCCATTATCGCTTCTATGGGCAGTTATAAATTAGCCATGGCAATATTTTAATGAGTAAACAAATAGCTCGCGGAGTTTCCGGTTTTCTCTTATGTAGCCCTGGGTTCCCGTATGGAGCATTGAGAACATATGCCATAGTGTATGCAAAAGTTACGCACTAACCTTCGAACAAGCAAAGAACACTTCACATATTGTAGGATCGCTGGTCCCATAAACTTGTGTAACAGTATATTTCACCTCAATACCATCCATTGAGGCACTGCTATTGAAATAAACTTTGTTCCCGCGTCCATCCGCACCGGCATCACCTGTCACCTGCGTAATATTATTATCAATCAAGGTAAATTCATTAAACAAAATGTTTTTTAAATTCTATTTTGCAAATGTAGGTTCCCTGTGTTTCTGTGCACATTTTCATTTCAAACCTCATTTCAATTGATCGATGTACGTATAATTCATATTAAAAAACATTTTTAATAGTTGTTTTAGATTATTCACGACTCTTTATGAACCGATCATGTACTGTTTTAATTCATATGGTGTTTGTTAACACTGACTTTCCTATTTATTGCGTTGATAATTTAATTAAACATTACATTTTTACATTACATTATTCTACTTACACGGATTGAAAAAGAATTTTTCGCGTAATTCGTATTGTTCACATACATCAAAGCAATGAATGGCCATCCTTTGTAACTGACAAATTCATATTCATATTCTTTCCTGTATAATGTGACAATGAAGTATAATAATTGAAAAAAAAACATTACTGAAAACATTTAAAAGATATTTTGTTGCGTGTATTGGTAAAATGTGTGGTTGGTATATAGTTTATGGCATTGTTTCTCTCTGGCAGTTCTGTTTTATATAATTTTTTTATTGACAATATCATGAAATTGCCAGTGCTGTATAGACGGAAAATACCACTGTAGGTAAAATATTCATTTCTGGATAACATTAAGTATACTCACAAATAGTATTGATCATAGACAATCTGTGGCCCTCCTCCATTGGTATTGATAAACACCTAAAAATGATCGAAAATCATATTTAATAATTTATTATGAATATCCATATAGGGAAATCATAATGACACGTTGTAAGTAATATAGGGCAATGGCGCTGAAAACGAGCGAGATTCTGAAATGAATGACTTCCTGTAATGGCTCTAAAAAGCGAGTCTGTTAGTCTCTAGAATCTATAGAATTGGATACAAAGTATGCAAATTGGCGGAAACTATAGACATGATTATAAAAGGATGTGATGGCGTGGTCTCAAATCTAATTTCTGTAAATATTGTTCGAATTGATTCTATTTAGACTCGATTTGTTGCAATTGTTCATGAATTTACCAGAACACTCGCTGTCTAGTCCCTCAATGTTTCTAAAATTATGTATTATACAAGTCAATGCTATAATACAGAGGAAAAGACGACTTTTAATCTGTATATTAGATATAGATTATTATATGTAAACAAATTGTCGAACCATGTTTCCATTATCATACATGTCGTTTCCACCATCACCGATATACGTACTTCCATCATAATTGTAATAGTAGAAGTCATAGATTGTATTTCGTATTTCACTTATTCTGTCAACAATTCGGTTGATTGGTTGTCGAAGTTGACTGTGGACTGTAAATGGAATATTTGAATACTTAATATCGCTGGCTGTGCTATGTTGAGTAGGTCCTTTTAAACACACATATCTATGCGTTGATAATGGATTTTTCTTTAAAGTTTTTAAAGATCTTGCGATATGCTTTGTAAAGGGTTAAGTATTGTATCCGATTGGGAAGTTGATGAGAATCAGAAAATATAGGAATGTACGGAAAAGTAGTATTAATTAGTACATAATTATAGTCACTAACTATTTACCGGGTATTTCTGGAATTGATGCATTTCTTGATGTATTGTATGCCGTTGTATGAGGCGTAGGAATGGCTGTTGTGGAAACATTGGAATGGAGATATTCTATTGGTGCATATGGGAAGTTGAACGGAGCTGTGATAAATAAAAAATAAATTAGGACTTTAAAAATGTAATTTTGCATGTTTAATGTGGCGGATTGTTTTTTTGTTGCATTTATAAAAAAAAATAGGTTACATGTAGAAATGCGTTTGAATAAAATTTGCAGTAAGAATATTACGATTTAAATATTTTGTAATCTGTCTCAGTGTATGGCGATATTTATATATATATTTATTTATTTTCTATTCAAACTTGATCAATGAAAGACCATACCCCACCACTTTCAAATAAAAATAAATGCTAACAAAACACTATGAAAACAACTATTTTATTGTTCTACTCGAAACCGGTGGCGGTATTCAAAATTTTGACAATAGCTTCTCATTTTGTACTTTCTGCCTTTTTCCACAGTAGTAAATGACTCAATGAAGAAGCCATTTCCAACAGTTACTTCGAAAAGTGTTTATAAAACTGTATTTAGCTTATAAAGCTCGTATGCCATCAATACCACAACTAATAAAAACGAGAATAAACAGAAAATGACTTACGCGACTCGATCCTGCCATACAGTAAGCCGATCAACCTTTTCGTTGCTGTAAACACGTGGTATTGACTCATATACCTTCCGTCTCGACTATATGTTATGTTAAAAAAAGTTTCATTTTTTGTAAAGATTTGTGGTGGCCTTGAGGTGATATTAATAATTTCACTCAATGCCTTAGAAAACATTTCGCGGGTGGCAAGAAGCTACTATATGGAAGCTAAGCGATATTCCCGGTTAGGCTTAGTCCACCTACAGTAATAGAGCCTTTGTGTGAGGAGGTTATTGATCACAACGTCACTCACAAATAATAAAAGCGTTACGATTAAAATTACTAATATGAGATAAAGAATCACAATTGGTGGCTCATCAGAAAAAAAGGAAAGAAAACGTCAGAAAACCTGGTTTTTGAAAGAACGTCACTTTTTAATGCTGAATTTTGGAAACTGATCTTACACCTACTTAAAATATATGCCGATTTGATTGAGCACTCAAAAATATTCATAGTAATCATCTTTTTCTTGGATAACCACAAGCAATGAAGCAATACTGGTGTTAAATAGCGTGTTGGTTACTATTTGTTTCCTTGATATGACGGCTCGGTGATATGGAGCATTGTGCTAAGCGTTAGGAATACGCTTGCCAACGCATCTCTGACTACCCTGCGTGGGTTCGCAGTTTCAAATCCCATGCGGGGATGGTTATGTGCGGGAGGATTGCCGGACTCGTAATCGCTGGTCGGTTACGGCTTCCTCTACCATCAAGTCCATGTTCCGAAAACAAATAACTAACTAATCCCATACCCGACCTGGACTGGTAAACGGACGAGAGGCCGTGGTTCGCCATATGATTAATTCGTTTTATCAGCTTCCTTCTCCCCCGGGAGAAATCTGTAAATCCTATCCCATCCTATGAAAAGAGGAAACATAATCGGCCAATTTCACTCAGAATTTGACCGATAAAAAACGCCATGACGCATATCCATAGGAAACAACAATAATGATACTTTACATCAGGGTGGTCCAAGGTTGCGAGGTTGAAAGGCCGCAAATTTTTTTAAGGAGGTATCGCGGGCCGCAGTAGGAGAAAACCCCAAAGTGATCAAAACATCGCGAGTTTACTCATTTTATATATATTTAAGAATGAGAATTTATCGATCTAATCAGTTTTCCGAGGAAACTATATAAAGCGTTTAGTTATTTTAAAATTGCTTTTCGAGAAATATCGTGGTATTTTCGGCATCTTATCTTGTGTTTGGTTTTGTGATGTTGCTTAAAATTATATTCTTTTGTAACGGATATTACTTGAAACACACCAGGCACTATGGTTTAACAACATTGTTGTGGGCAAGGAAATACGTTTCCTCCCATTTACGGCGGTCACCTTTTTTCTACACTCATTGTATGATGAATTGTTATATTTGAAAAAATGTATTACTTGTAGCGTGAACAGGCCTAGTGCTTACATAAAAAAGCAACCCAGTCCGTCTGAGTTGGGACCTCGGACCTAAATAATAATAAAAAATGAATCGGGCGGCGCGGAGCCATCTCGGCGGTTCGTCACTGCTGTCACATGGCCAACGCTTGAAAATTTAGAGGTGTTTTGACTAAAATAAAGACACAAAAAGGTTTCTTCAAATGAGGAGTTATTTCTTAACGCGAGCTCATCTCATCGGCTTGGTCTCGTCTGCAAGACAATTAATTATTCTTCTACCGATCACAGTACGACATTCTCATATAGGCATCGTTTGACGTTTATAGATACAACAATAAAATTCCATGATTTAAAAAAAAAATTAATCCCGGGATTAGGAAAAGGAGTTGGAATAGTAAAAATAAATCAAAATTGTTTTGCTAATAAATACAATATCTGCCAATGGTTTAGTATTGTACGCTAAAATTGTTCTGCGGGCCGCGGTCCGCAATTTGGACCACCCTACTTTATATTATTCAAAAATTACCTCGACAGCAACATATATCCAATCCATGCATCTTTTGGAGAATTGTAAATTTTGATACCGGACGCCAAGGAATCAGAGTCGGAGGTTTCTCGAATCGGATACGTTTTTGGTGGACCGGACTAAAAAAAACATCAGTTTTACTACTGTAATTCAAAGTTAAACCACAAATCGGACAATGAATTATTAGGTAAAATAGGTAATTACTCTTTACCGGCTTCACTGGGTATTGCAAAACCTAGGATCCACTAAAAACAGCCCAAATGTATTAAAATGTAACGCAAATGGGTAGAAAAATGTTAATTCGGTCGGTGACCGTACATTTGAACCCATGTACATTTGAACCCATGTGTATATCCACGGGTTCAATCTATATGCGGGTGCTAAAACCCATGGGTTAGGGTTAGTATGGGTTTAACTATCCGTGAAACAAAAAAAATTCCATAGGTGCAATAGCATACTGGTGCAATTGTCATGGGTTCAAATGTACGTGGGTTCAAATGTAATGGAACCAATTCGGTCAATATACTGGATAAATGATAATATAGTCAATGAATATTATTTTCCCTGTTTTAATTGCGAAAATTATTCCAGGGTAATACATTCACGGGTAGCGTATCAATTGACAACGATTGGGGTTTAATAATTTATTTGGTTATAGCTAATTGGATGCAGAGGTATTTGACACACCTATAGTCACAATACATGATGTAATGCCAAGGTTACATATTAGTGTGATGAAAGTACAATATATTCACCTGACTTGCAGCAAAGTACACTTGACATATAGATGGATCTTCTGTACCGTAGACATGTTCAACATAAATTGTTACGTAAATACCGTATACGGAGGCACTGCTATTATAATAGGCCACTGTGCCTCCTCCATCGGCACCCGCATTACTGGCAACCTAGTACATATAAGATATAGAGAATGAATAAATGTTTGAATTCAGTGGATATAGTTTGTTCTAATTATATATAATATATTAGTCTGATTAATTTGCCTATCTGCTTTCAAACCCTGTTTTGTCAGACACCACTAGTTTCATAGCCCAATTCCGTCAATCATTTATCTCTTTAAAACAGAAATTAATACATTATAAAAATAAGAATTTTTGTTTTGTTTGTCATAGAAAAGTCCTCAAATAAAAATATCAATTTGAATGTAAATTTAACACAGTTACTTCAGACTAGTTGCATCTCCGTGATATATTTTTGTCTTAATTAACTGATTATTATTTCTTGAATCGTTCCAAGTAACATAAACTAACAATAGGTTCACACAGAGTAGGTATATAACAAGATAATATTTGTACCTTCAGACTATAAAAATCGTATGTTGAGAACGTGTTGTTCACATAAACGAGAGTGATGAAAGGATGTCCAGTTGAACTGCTAACTTCATAGTTATCTTCGGCACTGTACAAAAATATATAAATTATTGTGGTTTTGTTAAGTTTTGATGATTTAGTGTTATATCTATATAAACAAATTCACTTACCGGTAATATTGACCATATCTTATTTGGGTCGGTGTTGTTTCTCCGGATTGAAAGGAAACCTGAGATATATAAAAATATAATATGAATAAAAACGTAGAATTAAGTTATGAAAATTGGAGACAATCTCAAATGATTATATTCTAATGAGATTTTTAACAACGCCTAGAAAGTTGTAATGAGTCTCACCTGGTTTCCACCATCGTACATGTCGTTTCCTCCATCACTAATATAATAACCGTTGCCATCGTAGGAATAGTAATAGAAATCGGGGACATTTGCTGCTATCGCCCGCTTATTGGATAATACAAACGAATTTGCTCGTGCAATAGCAGATCCATCTTTAAATATAAAGTATATATGTTCCGTACAACTAAACATATCAATTATCCAGATGTTTTACTTGTGAAGAAGCGTTTCATGACATGTTTTATACATTTAGGGTAATTAATATTAGCTTACTCACATTATTAATTTAACCTTTATTTTATGGGGCACTTGACGAGTAAAGGCATTCCAGATGACATTGTTCATATTTTGTAAAATATGTGGAAAAAAGGATTTTAAATTTAAATTTGAAAGCGTTCAAATACATACAAATATTTATATAAATAATAGAACACTGAAAGGTGTTATCGAAATATCTTATATTTCATTAAGGCGAGTTGTCGCAGCTCAGTAATGAATTGAATACCCTGGAGGGAGTAGGTAAGAAAACGACTGATATAGTGCTCCATAGTTGTCTCGTGGAAAAGGAGTACAATTCACAAAGTGAAATGAGTTATTGATTAAATAGTTCTCTCACTATACTGATTCCTAATTTATTGCTCCCTATTACCAACTCTTAATATCGTTTTTAAATCTACATCACTACTTGTTTTAAATTTTTTTTTTTTTTTATATATAATAAATAATTTTCACTATTAATTCGCATGACAACAAAAGACCATCATATTTTTAACGACTACAGATCACATATTTTAAGAATCTCTTCATTTTGAGAATTTCATATTAAAAATGCCATCTTTTAGTGTTTAAGAAAAGTTACAGAAAGTAATGTATAAAAAGTAGGTTAGGTAAATAAGACAACTCGTTACATCAATACTAGTGGCATAGAATATATGTCTTACCTGGTGGTGTAGTGAAGTTTGTAAACAGGGGACCCGTTGAGTTCATGTAACTGTCAGTATCTTGATAAATAAAACAACAGTTACGTATGATTGTCACTTAGCATAACAGAAGTTTTCTTGGAGGAGTTTTATTATGTTTTACTCAATTAAATTGGAAATTTTAAGCATACTAAAACTGGAAAAGGCCTTCTTCCTACTTTACTTGAGTTTTTAGTTGTGAAACATTTTATTGCCACCATACATGGTGGACCGTAACAGACCAGCTCAGTCACAACTCATCTACGGCGTATTTGAAACTAATGTTATATAGCAGAGCCACAACGTGATAGTAAAAGTAGAATAAATCACTCAAAATTACATTTGTATTATATTTATTTTGATCCCCAGTTAATGATTTTTGAAATCTAGTGAATGATAAAAAATACTCACAATTTTGTGTATAAAGTATCGCTGTTGTATTCGAATGCCCTGAAATGCAAAAACCAAGTAAATAAATATTGAATTGCTCTTGATTTTTATTTACGATATTAGAGAATTTGTAGAATTTGAATTAAATTCGCTCAAATATGAACTTATTAAAAATGAGATGTATTGCATGTGTGAAATGTTTTCATATGGCAGCTCAGTAGTTTTCTACTGAGATGTTAATTAAAATGGCGATTGGGAAAAATAGCCATCTCTATGCCCAGGGGCTGAGAAGTGTCGAGTCAAATGACTCGCTTGATCAGAATCTCAATGTCAATGTGATTTATATTTATTCATTTTTAGCTGCGACTCGACTTGGGACTTAAAATTGCAATGACTCAACACGACTTGGAAAAAAGACCTTAATATTTTCTGCGATACGGACTTGACTCGAAATTCGAATGACCCGTGACTCGATTTGACACGAACCTCGAGGTTTAGGGCCTGTATACAACATTGTCAATTTTGAGCTGGAATTTGTTTATCGAAAATTTTAATACAAACAGGTGGGTGAGGATATATTGTCCCTAATTGATGATGAATCCCAAGGTGTGGTGTGTCCTAAGCCCGTGATGTTTATTTTGGCGCAACTCTTGCGGTAACACACCGTTATTTTGAAAGTCAACCCACGATAAACTCCAACTCTTTCCGTTTGAATGACTCACTTCACTTTGAGTCGTTGAACAATTCCCTCTTTCAATAAGAAATCGTTTTCTGACGAAACTTCATAATGTATTAAAAATTCTCATATATGTTTTGACAAGATCGTTCCTAAAGGCATTGTAAGCACCAATTGGATTACTTTGTTTTTATTTTTATGTGATTTACATTTTATACTTTCACAATCTAGTTAGTTGTTTTTTATTTCTATTTCTATATTATATATTAAATGTGCCAATGAATCCACATTGGGAAAACAAAAATGTTAGTCTTTGGCGAAAAACTTTACAATGAATAACGTTACAATAAATAACGTATGAATATCGGTTTGATATGTAGCGCAACTTGTTTGCACATCAATATATTTTCATATAAAGTCTTACCAGAGGGTTTGGTTGCGTTGAGAAATTGGGGTTTTGTAGTTGGCTTTGTGTAACTAGCAGTGTCTGAAGAAAAGAACAACAACAGTTAACTGTGCGTGTCGTTTTACATAACATATGTTGAACCAGCGTTTCTCATGTAAAACTATTCTATTGGACGAAATATACTAGAATTTATGAATATTCCATAACAAAAACAAACAGGTTTTTCCATTTCATTCATAATATCGTGAAAACATAATATTGCCTTTTTTTGTGGTTGCCTGGTACATACCAGCTAGGTGACTGCTCATCTATAACATAGAATAGAAATATCGATATCTGGTAAAAGCAAAACTATGGTAGTTGGAATAAAGTATAAACTACTCAACGTTATTGTTAGCATAGTTTTATTATATTCATTTTGATCGCTGGTATGAAGTTTAAAAAATACTTACAATTGTATTTATGCGGAGTCCCAGTTTTATTCAAATGCACTGAAAAGTGAAAACCAAGTGAAGATTTAATCGTTTTATATACACTATACCCGTAAAAGTACGACATTACAAAGAATTTTGTAGGAATAAAATTACATTTTGTAAAGTTATTCAAGTGTAACTTTTATTAAAAATCAGAAGCATACTGTCTATATGGCAGCACACAGGCAGAAACCTACAGTTAAAATATTTCGTAAGTGATGATGAATTTCAGGGTATGAATAATTAAATAATATGCATTTTGTGATTTCTATCACGGTGCCACTTCCAAGGGACACAAAAGATAGTATGCAATACCGTAAAGTACAGAAATTCATCTGGTTGAAGGAATAAATAATAATATCCGCTATTCACCGCGCGTGTTGTTGTTTTTGTCGCTATTAATTTTCTATTTCAATAAAGGAACATTTTATGACGTCGCCTACTAGTATATTAAAAACAGTAAATGTGAATTTATATCGCCGGTGTCGTTTTTAATAAGCTTTGAAATTAAAAGAACTCTGGCGGAATCTTCGTATCCAAACATTGTATTAACATCATAGTACTCGGATGAGACCACATGATATAGCTGAAAATTCTATGTAAGATTAACAACTCACCCCAATTAGGCGCAAATTAAGTACCTATCTATGGTTCATCCCTAATCCTCCTATGATTATTGCTGTTAGATACAAGCAATAGAGTTGGGGGGAAATGCACGTGATCTCATAACTAAGCTAAGCAAACACAAATAGGAAAGCACCCATGATAGAATAACAAATGTTTTGCGATAGATAGTGAGAAAGCTCCTAATTCATTGTGTCGTTGACTGAAAACAAGTTAGGATGACATTACCTAACACAATGAAATACTGACATAATAAAAACACGTCGTGATTATTTTATTGACGACAAAATATTTTTATACGAAGGAGGTTATGTCAGATATTTTGATCTTATTGCGCATATATTGAGTGTTTTCGAATGATTGTATTTAAAAAAATTTCAGTGTAATATTTTTGAAGTCCTTATTTAAGTAGCCTAACCGCTCCATGTGATTGCTGACGGATGAAAATACTTGAAGTTTATTTTCAACATCTGCGCATCTTTCCTATATATATATATCACGCTTCCTTGTTGTTTATAAGCGAGAACAAAAAGTACCAATACCAACCCACCAAAATGACTGAACAATATTTACAAATTCAAGTCTAGTTGAGAACTTTGGTAAAATTATTCATCTTTATTAAATTTCGAAATCGTATTCAACTTCTATCTGTTTTTTTTACAAGCGACACACACACGCAGGACTAAATAAAACAATTTTTCTTTGAGTAAATCACGCAAACTCACACAAACTTTTGAACAAAATATTTCGATTACCTCAATTGAAGTAAAACATGGTCACGTGTTTTTACCTCAGTTTTGCGCTCGGGTTGATGTGTTTATATTTAACATCTTATTTTTTCAAAGTCATGCACTCAGTGAAAGCGAAAAATTAAAAATACAGTAATAACAGGACCAACGAAACAAAATGTAAGAGATACTATTTTTAAAACATGGTTGAGATTGGCAGATTTAAAAATTAGACATCTTTCAAATGAATTATATTTTTTGTTGTTGTTGTTGTTTACATCATCGATTCAAACCAAGTCTCGTGATAAATTCAGTACTGATGTTCCGAAATATGATTTGTTTTCTCTGCAAACATAGCCCATATATTATGTACGCTGAACAAACTAAATTTTAAACCCTACATCTCTCATCTATGTTATTTTGTTATTTAGAACAAACAATTTTTCAAAGTCCCCCAGTACAGAAATTAAAATGAAACAAATGTTAGGAATGACAAAACTTCAAAATTATGACTTACTCGGTGGTGTCCATTCTGGGCCTGTTCAATGGAATAGAAAAAAACATATTTTTTTTTGGCACTTCTAATTCCAATATGACCGAAATTTAGTTAAGTTGAGTAATTATTCATTCAACAACATAATTCGTTGTTTCAAAAGTACTTTTGTCGCATTTTCTCAAACTTTGCATCAAAATGTTGTGATAGATAAAAGAAAAACACATAAAAATATATAAGAAGTAATTCAAGCAAATACAGCAAAAGTTAACAAACCTGGTGTACCAGTCGCTCCATCGGCATTGTTTGCTAAAAAAGTTGATGAATCATTATAATTACAGAAGTACGTAAATCATTAAAATGATATCAATGTAATTTTATCAGAAAAAATTTTTATGACCTGACACTGACGATCTGATCAATAACTGAACATCCTGCTTGTGCAATTACATTAAAAAATTCCCGGATAATTGTTAGCAATACCATGCGAGAAAGAAAGTGGTAGTTAAACTTTTCATTTACCAGGACTTGGCAAGCTTGTTTGGTATTTGGTATTTCTCTAAAACATCAACAAAACGGCAGCAATGTACAAATACATGTACTTAAAATTAAATGATCGTTTACCACGAAACGGTCAAAGTTATACTGAGAAAAATGAACGTGGTTTCATTTCGTTTTCAAATATTCAGAAACTTATACAAGTATCGACTTACGAGGTGGCGTCCATTCGGCCTCTAAAAATATCAAGAAAAATGAGAAATACATGTTGCTGAATATTATTATAATGCTTTGATTACTGACTACTGAATTCCATTTTTCTTTGACTCTTTATTGAACAAGTGATATTTTAATATTAAATTCACATTTAAAATTAAATACTCTATTTGGGTTTATTCATAAATGCGATTTATTAAAATAAAACTCTGAGACTGAGAGAGAATGAACATAAAATTTTTCTTACCGGGTATAGCAGTCGCTTCTTCGTTAATAACATGTGCTAGAGACAGAGCAAACAAATAAAATAATTGGTTTCAAGTCGAATTAATGAGGGTCGTATTAATAAATTACTTGGACAGAACTGAAATTCAAAATGGCCTCGAATTTTGTAAGTCTTCGAACAACCTCAAGTTTACAAGAAGAAAAGGTAAAAAAACCAACGTACGGGACGTTTTTAATTCGAAGCATGGAATAACTTTATTTGAATGAAACCACTTAGAAATGCTGATTTAATGACATATTTATTATATACAGTATAGAAACTTACGCGGCGGGCTCCATTCTGCTTCTGGAATAAAATTGCTTTATTTATTTATATACATTTGTTGTCGCCGACATGATTCTAGATTGATTAAAGATAGCTGTTCTATTCGTTTTTTTGAAAATCATATTAAAGTGTGAGGTAATCCAATATTTGAGCTTTTTGAAAATTCAGTTACCAAGCGATTCGTTTCCAACAGTTTTAATTTATTGTGATTCATTATGAACATTGGCAATGGCATGAAAGTTGGCATTTTCTGACTCTACCTCCATTTTCTATGACTTAAAAAGTCATAATTTTGATTTGAAAAGCTACTCTGAAGTTCTTAAATGAACCACAGAACCGCTAGCTGTAACGTTCTAATTTGGCAATTGAAAATTTCAGAACCCCCTTCCCTAGAAAATTCCCTGAGTACGATCAAACGAAATACCATTAATAAAACATTTTTCGTACCTGGTGTTCCTCCAGGTCCACCGATTGCTAAAACGACATTAAATAAAATTACACATAAAAATAGGTTCCCGATGGTGTAATAAACACCGTCTCGTAGAAGGAATGACTCTCCCCATTTACCCAGAAGAATATTTCGTGGCGTGTGATTAGGAAATAAAATTATTAATATATCGAGCATCAGTATCAGATTGTGTCTAAATTTTTCTTTGAGTAAATCACGCAAACTCATATTTCCTTTTGAACAAAATATTTCTATTACCTCAATTGAAGCAAAACATGGTCACGTGTTTTTACCTCAGTTTTGCACTCGGGTTGATGTGTTTAGATTTAACATCTTATTTTCCAAAGTCATGCACTCAGTGAAAGCGGAAAATTAAAAATACATTAATAACAGGACCAACGAAAACAAAATGTAAAAGCTATTATAATCAAAACATGGTTGAGATTGGCAGATTTGAAAATAAGACATCTTTCAAATGAATTATATATTTTGTTGTTGTTGTTGTTTACATCATCGATTCAAACCGAGTCTCGTGATAAATTCAGTACTAATGTTCCGAAATATGAATTTTTTTTCTCTGCAAACATAGCCCATATATTATGTACGCTGAACAAACTAAATTTTAAACTCTACATCTCTCATCTATGTTATTTTGTTATTCAGAACAAACAATTTTTTAAAGTCCTCCAGTACAGACATTAAAATGAAACAAATGTTAGGAATGACAAAACTTCCAAATTATGACTTACTCGGTGGTATCCATTCTGGGCCTGTTCAATGGAATAAAAAAAAAACATATTTTCTTTTTGCACTTCTAATTCGAATATGACCGAAATTTAGTAAAGTTGAGTAATTATTCATCCAACAACATAATTCGTTATTTCAAAAGTACTTTTGCCGCATTTTCTCAAACTTTGCATCAAAATGTTGTGATAGGTAAAAGACAAACCACACGAAAATATATAAGAAGTAATTCAAGCAAATACAGCAAAAGTTAACAAACCTGGTGTACCAGTCGCTCCATCGGCATTGTTTGCTAAAAAAGTTGATGAATCATTATAATTACAGAAGTACTTAAATCAGTAAAATGATATCAATGTAATTTTATCAGAAAACACTTTTATGACATGACACTGACGATCTGATCAATAACTGAACATCCTGCTTGTGTAATTACATTTAAAAATTCCCGGATAATTGTTAGCAATACCATGCGAGAAAGAAAATGGTAGTTAAACTTTTCATTTACCAGGACTTGGCAAGCTTGTTTGGTATTTGGTATTTCTCTAAAACATCAACAAAACGGCAGCAATGTACAAATACATATACTTAAAATTATATGATCGTTTACCACGACACGGTCAAAATTATACTGAGAAAAATGAACGTGATTTCATTTCGTTTTCAAATACTCAGAAACTTATACAAGTATCGACTTACGAGGTGGCGTCCATTCGGCCTCTAAAAATATCAAGAAAAATGAGAAATGAATGCTGCTGAAGATTTGATTACTGACTACTGAATTCCATTTTTCTTTAACTCTTTATTGAACAAGTGAAATTTTAAAATTCATATTGAAAATTAAATACTCTATTTGGGTTTATTTATAAATGCGATTTATTAAAATAAGACTCTGAGAGTGAGAGGGAATGAACATAACATATTTCTTACCTGGTATAGCAGTCGCTCCTTCGTTAATAACATGTGCTAGAGACAGAGCAAACAAATAAAATAATTGGTTTCAAGTCGAATTAACGAGGGTCGTATTAATAAATTACTTGGACATAACTGAAATTCAAAATGGCCTCGAATTTTGTAAGTCTTCGAACAACCTCAAGTTTACACGAAGAAAAGGTAAAAAAACCAACGTACGGGACGTTTTTAATTCGAAGCATGGAATAACTTTATTCGAATGAAACCACTTAGAAATGCTGATTTAATGACATATTTATTATATACAGTATATAAACTTACGCGGCGGGCTCCATTCTGCTTCTGGAATAAAATTGCTTTATTTATTTATATACATTTGTTGTCGCCTACATGATTCTAGATCAATTAAAGATAGCTGTTCTATTCGTTTATTTGAAAATCATAATAAAATGTGAGGTAATCCAATATTTGAGCTTTTTGGAAATTCAGTTACCAAGCGATTCATTTCCAACAGTTTTAATTTATTGTGATTCATTATGAACATTGGCATGGGCATGAAAGTTGGCATTTTCAGATTCTGGTTTCATTTTCTATGACTTAAAAAGTCATAATTTTGATTTGAAAAGCTACTCTAAAGTTCTTAAATTAACCACAGAACCGCTAGCTGTTACGTTCTAATTCGGCAATTAAAGTACCCCCTGAGTACGATCAAACGAAATACCAATAATAAAACATTTTCCGTACCTGATGTTCCTCCAGTTCCGTCGATTGCTAAAACGACATTAAATAAAATTACACATAAAAATAGGTTCCCGATGATGTAATAAACACCGTCTCGTAGATGGAATGTCTTTCCCCATTTACTCAGAAGAATCTTTCGTGGCGTGTGATTAAGAGATAAAACTATTAATATATCGATCATCAGTATCAGATTTTGTCTAAATATTACAAATACTATATTATGATGTTATGAAAAAGTTGAGTAAATGCGTACTATTTGATTTAAAATTTGTAGCAGACGGAAAGAAAAGTTCCGACAATTTTATTTAGGAAAAAACAGTGATATTTTGTTTCGTCGATGAATATATATATTTTCTAATATCCATGATCTAAAAAGAATACGGAACAGCCAAAATGAAAATATATTACTGAATGAACTTACGCGCTGTGGTCACTAAAAAAGAAGAATTAATACATAAATTATATATATGTTATGGGGTGATAAATCGAGGGATGATTCTTTATGTTGCACGCTATTTGAAGCTAACTTGCTCAAATTAATAAGTATATGAGTGCATAATTTAGCATAAATACGTATGACATGACATATATTTTGATACTTTAATACAACTACCCATCACTCCTTATGGAAAAATCAAAACGTACTTCAAGAGTCAACAATTAGCATACAAGACAGGAACCTTCAGACGAGTAACATATTTCACAAACAATGAAGATTCAGTTATTCAGAACAACAGGAATTTAGTATAGATAATTGAGAAAGTTTAGTTCATGTGCAATTATTATTTTTTTTTCGAATGAAAATTACAGTTCCATATATAGTTTCAACAGAAATGTCGAATCATGTTATGTTTAATCATGTTTTTTTTTGCTTGGAATTACTAAAGACATTGACAAATTTAATTTCTAAATATATGTTTACGTTAATTGGATCAACCGAAATATTTATAAATACTGTGCATATATATTAAATATTAAAACCTGGCTCACCATCGGCAGCTGTGAAAACAAAAACAAATCTTAAGTTGAAGAAGGTATTGATGTGGAATTATAAGTGTTTACGTGGATTTGTAAATGTGCTGAACAGGCTGAAGTAAATGCTGTTTATCAAAGTTATTTAATCTATAAAACAAAGTCGTCCTGATTAGAAATTGTCGTTAAATTCAACCAAATCATACCATCTATTGCCCGGTAAAACAGAAAAATAAATGTCAAATTCGAGTGCAATTGCTTATTGTACAGCGATTCGCAATACAATATCATACGCAAGAATCGTTTATTAAATCATTTATTAAATCATAACACAAATTTCAAATACTAAAATACTACCATTTTGACAAACAATATCGCGCTCCAGAATTATGTGTACCCATGTGGAAGTTACTAATTTTGTTCGCCTACTTTACATCAAGTTGTGTAAAGAGACTGGAACCTATGGGCATGGGGTATGTATATTCACTTTAGCTAACACAGGCAGTCCCTGAACTCGTAATAGAATTAAAATAGGGGAAATCGGAATAAAATTATGCATGGCCTAACTCGTAACCTGGTACTACGGGAGTACCAAAATATATGTATATATTCCAAGTAAAATTGAGATTTCAAAGCCGAAAATTTATTTTATATATATATTGATCTTATATATACTTGGAATTATCGAAGTATTTGAATTTCCATTATATAGAAATGAAGTATAATGGAAAAGTGGTGTTTTTGATTTTTTTGTTTAAACATAAGTGGTTCTGTACTTAGAATGAAGATTAGGATAACAAAAGTTTTCCAAATCTGTATTCAATTGAATAAAAATAAAGGTATTTACTTAAATCATTTGTTCAAACTGAAATGCAAATTGAAGTGGAACTAGTATTTTACATTCTATTATAAAAATGCTCGTGGAAGATTTGAGTAATCCCCTTTTAATGAATTTTGGAGTCGTAATGGGATGCATCGTGAAATATATAAAATAATGTATCGCGTATTTCAAATATATATTCATAATCTAAAATTTAAAAATTTGGTGGACTGGTGTGATTTGCCAGTTTGGCTTTGGGAAAATTTTCTGGAGTATGTTTGAGTATTATTTTTTCCGGGTTTTGCTCAATTTACTTTCGAACATAATTTCTAAATGATAAAGCTGTTTTTTTTTAGTATAAAACCTTTTCCATCAAAATGCCTACAACGATTTTTAAGTTATCGCGACTCAGTGATTTTCATGGCCCAAAAAAGAAAAAAAAAATCAGTAAAGAGTGCCGTTGTCATCCACACACGAAACGCTCGACTGCCCTCAAACACTGTTTTTTTAACGGCGATATTCAACCTAAATTAACAAATCATTCCATGTGTCACGCAGCAATACCGATGTTAAAATATCTCTACGTTATATTTTTGTGATTATTAATGGTTGTTTATTTTTAAAATTGCAGCTCCATTGACGACACGGCTCGAAATGTCTTTACAAGAAAAGACCAGACACGTTCTAGCGATTGTACGGAATGGTGGCGTCAGCTTTTGTAAAATTGAAATGCAATTGAGGCGTGAAACACTGAATTTTAATTTCGAATTCAACCCAATTTCATATGTTTGCGAATTTTGTGCAGTGCTCACTAATATTCCTAACCAGCTTTCCAATTACTTTCAATTTCAATCATTTACAAAAGGAAATTCGTCGCTGTTTAAAATATATCTTTATTAGTGAACAGGATATGGCTGTCATTTCTGCGAAAAGTACAAAAAACATTGAGTAATATATCAGGCTGGTTATAAAATCAAAGGTTTTGAAGGCTTTACCGCAAAACATCATCAAAAGAATTCACAATATTTTTTGAATAATTCTTGACTAGAGCACGCCATTTTGATTTACATCAAATTAAGTAGCCTCCAGAAAACGTAAAATCAATGTTAAATCTACATTATATAAAATATGTATGATCTTTTCGAAATTATGTTGCCATTAACACATAATAAAATGATAATATTCTTACCTGCTAGTGCTTTGAGAATCAAAAGAGCGGCAAATATCTTCCAATATATAATCATTTTATCATTAGCATAAAGGCAAGTGAAGTACTGGAATAACAAAATGATAATAGTTCGTCGTTGAATCTTAAAAATTTTAGCTCAGCTTTACGAGAATATTAGCCCAAATGTTTATTATTTCGTGGTGTTGAAATGTGGACTAACGTGTGTTAGCCTAAATTTGGCTCCAATCCACAAAGTCAAGAAAAAAATCGACCTAAACCAGTAATTGATTTTATTTGAATTTATATATATATTCCATTCTTTCGCTGGATTGACATTACTGTTCCATAATTTAAAACCATTAATTCGCGTTAATTTTAACTCTTTCTCTGACCCGAATCGAGCTCACGACTTACGTCACTGCTTCATGCGAAAGTTAACCTGCATCAATCTGGCAAAGCGAGAGGAGATCCATATTTTATATAGAAATTTTATAGAAAAAGAGAAAATGTTGGAGATCAAATAAATAATCTAAGGCTTCCAATTTGTTTTCATCGGAGTTTGATGATCAAGTATAGGCGAGTACGGACCTGTAGCCCCTTACGACTAATCGTATTCTTAATTTAATCTGACCCCCCACGGTCATGTGCCACTTTATTTATAAAGCGGACTGAACAAAGAGATATTTGTACGAAAACCTTTTTTAGTTGAAATAAAAAAAAATCATTTACCAGTGTATGAATTTAAAAAGTCATGCGCATTTCAACTGCTCTTTCGAGCCTTCTTTTGTTTTTGCAAAATACCACGAAGTTGTTTGCGCCGATTTGGGGGGTTCGGAAAGTACCGAATGAGCGATTATGGTGCTCGCACGTGAAGATGTCGTAATGAAACCTAGCCAGAAAGTTGGGCTTCTCTATGGTATAATTAAACGACAAATATCAGATCTTACAATTAATTTATATAGACCTATGTAAGACCAGATTCTTAGCCATCATCATCATCGCCATTCCTACCTCTCTATTAGTAATAAATAATCTTGCACTACGAATCGATTTCATAATAATACATAAACGTCCTATGCTACTTACTACCCTTCTTCCCGAAACAATTATATCAGCCATGTACACTATAAATTCTGATGTTCGTTCATTTCACGTGAGTATTGTTCAATGCTTAAAAACCCGATAGCTCGTTTGTACGCTTCGCCAACCATTAACGTTTCTCCGTACCGACGAACAAAAGATATTTATATATGTTGGGGTCTTTGGGAAATGCCTGTACGGCGCGCTGTGAAGCGTGTGATCATTGAGTGAAGGTTTAACAAACCGCTTCAGTGCGACATATTTCTGTCTCATAATATACGAATATACCGTATAAGTCGTTTTCAATCAATAAGAATAATTTCAAATTTATTCGATGAAGTATGACTTGAGGAAACAGAGTGATAACAATTTGATATACAAATATAAAGTAAATTTTATCTTTTTTTAATATTATAGTTTGAGTTAATGATTTCATTTTTGAACTTTTTTTCGCAGAAAAACTCAGAACTAAAAGGTGTCGGTGGGCATACGATGAAATATATTTCATACGATGTTTTCACGCCTTCACCCTGAACGAGGTTCTATGCAATAACAATTGGGTTCTTTCCGTTTACCTTACCCCATTACCTATCCTACTTTTGACACACTGGCGGGCATCCACCCATGGCCATTGACAAGTATTATAAAATGGCGGCTTTTCATTGCATGTCTTATAGATTATACCCTGGCAATTATGTTTTAGATAAAAAAAAAAAACTGCATTTCCTATTCCCTATCACCCAACCAGAAATTTTCTATTTTCACCGTCTGAAGCAATTAAGGTCGAAATATGCACTAGCAATTATCCATTACCTTGGTAATTGCCTTACTTAAAAAGGTATAAAATATTTCATAAAAATTAAACAACAAAACACAATGTCAAACTGTCATAGCGTTGTGTTGATACTTCAAAGCATTGATTTTTAGAGTCGCAATCCAAACAGAAATTTCCGAGTCTGAATAAATTAAATCAACGCTTCTTCGACATGAGCCACGCCCTATTTTTGAATCGCATGTTTGGATATTCAGCAAACATCGTTCTTTTGTGCATTTGCATTTTATGTGAGGGCACACTGTTCTTGGAATTTTCGCTTGCGTATAATCGTACTTCTCAAAAACTGTATTGTTCGTATTATTTGTTTCATTTTCAAAGATAAATAGAATTAAAATCTAGGCCTATTCAATAGTGCCATAGCTAAATTCCAAGAATATTACCAACGTATAAAGATCATCGAATGGTTGCGATCATTCTTCTATAGGTTTTCGATTTCGAATTAAAACCATAACCATAACCATAAACTACAAATATTAACATTAATGGTTCGGATCTATGGAAAGCTTTTCGTTGTAATAGTTGGTTCCATTACATTTGCACCCACGTACATTTGCACCCGTATTTTGAACCCACGACAGTTGCACCTGCATACTATTGCACCTATGGACATTTATTTTACGGATATTTGAACCCATAATAACCCTAACCCATGGATGTTAGCACACGCATATAGATTGAACCCGCAGATATACCGATGCAAATGTATGGGTTCAAATGAACGTGGGTGCAAATGGACGGTCATCTAATAGTAGTATGTCACATTGCTAGTGTTAATGGAATATGTTTTTTTGGATGATAGTTGAATCAGTCCAATCTACGTCAGTCTAATCTCAGTCTGCGTTTCTTTCCTTCGAAGAACATTTCATACCTATTTCAATGTCTTCAAATATGTTGCTTTCCTGAACGATCATCAAATTGTAAAACTAGCGAATAGTCGCGAATAATTTTAATAGCGAGGATTACTGCATTACTAAATATGAGTTTCTTTTGAGTGCTGTTAACGAAATGACAACAATTTCACAACAATATAATGGAAGAATGAGAAAAACAACAGACTTAATAAATACATTACCTTTGTTAAAGTTTAAAAATTGTGGCTTGGTACCCCTGGTAGTTGTAAACAACTTCATCGCGTGTGTTGCGGACACACTGTCGGAGTAAATGTTGCCATACAGATGGAAGGGAGACTATCATACTAAGTTGTAATCTTACCCCGAATGAACAACAGGCGCCAGCACTGAATGGTATTTGAGAATGTTCTGTCATATTGCTGGTTGAGAGTATGGCGATTTCGCCCACGCGGAATTCCAACAATGTAAGATTAATGTATTTATAACAACGTTGGAAAGTACCTCAACAAGTAAAAAATAAAAAACAGGTAAAGATAATATAGCTCAAGTGAAGCAGAAACGAAATTACAATGCACCAAATTCGCGTGAGATATTAGTTTTGTGCTTTTTTAAATTAAAAAAAAAAAAAAAAATTGTTTTTAAACATGGGGGTATGATATAAAATTTAAACATCTAAAAACTGCATGATGTTAAGTTTTAGTGGAGTAGATATTTGCTATCAATTAGGTTAGAACAAGAGAAACGTTTATAATTCTGGCGCGCGTTGCCATAATTTGTCGTAATGTACTAATTCATCCAATACAATGAAACGTGTATTCAAATTAAAACTAGTTATAATATTATCAATTAGTTTTGCGGAAATTATTCATACCGTTCAAAATGTATTATTTATAAATTACCATATGTAACTACATGGGTATAGATACAAAATATGGGGTTCGGCTTTGTCGAGATATTGGAGGTTTGTGAGTTGAAACATTGATAATATTCATGTCATGATACAGAACTTCTGTTGTTTAGTGAAAATTTACACATAAGTTTTTGGATATAATAAATTTTATCGGAAAAAACCTACCCGCCTAATTAGACCACATTATACAACTGTACCATAGCGAGGCTAATTATATCATTCTGATCAAATTATTAAAAATTATCTGAATATGAATAAATTACCACGCTCTCCCGAAGAATTGCCCGTTCCTTGGTATTCCTTAAGATACTATACCATATTGATAAAGAAATTCAGGTCTAATAGTATAACAGTAAATTTATTAAATATTTTTATAGGCTAAACGCAAATTCTGTTCATTCTTTATATATATGATCTTATTGATTTTTTTGCCATTCTACGGAAAACTGAATCAAACACTTAGACTGCAAGACGACTTCTCAAATTATTTTTGTAAACTATAATTGAAGCTAGAATGATATGAAATTTGATGGCTGATGCTATACCTGAATGTGGATATTGCTCAGGTCATAAATATGATTTTTATATTTATAAATCGCAAATCCTCTATATGAAACAAAATAATATACGTGATAAATCATGAGAAACATATATCATTTTTGGGTGATGTGGTTATTTCACGCGGATGCTTAACAGACGAATATCCGTACCAGTTAATATAATTTTCTGATAGTAGATAATATTGGACCATTAATCGACCTAACTACCTTAACGATGAAAATTTTCTATGCATTTGATCTTTATTTTACTTCCCAGCTCAAGATCGACATTTTCTCTCGAACTCTTGAAAGTTAATGAGTCAGAATCCACATACTATGACTACAACATTTTCGCCCAAATTGTTCAAGTTCAAAACATTTTTGCAGCCGGAATTTATAAATATATCCTACAACACTAATGGAATATACAAATTTGGTTGTCGGTAAAGGATTTTCTGGATTCCGTTTGGGTATTATCTTTAGGGTTTTGCTCAATTTACTTCAATAGATAAAACCCATATTTTTGAATGAGCTAACCAGTTTCATCAACAAAATTTATAGATGCTTATATATATATAAGTTCAAAAACGTTGAAGAAATTTCAGACAGAGCCAAGTTAAAAGTAACCTGAAACAACGCATATTGAATTATCGTAGAACCATAGGTCTTTGTAAAGTTCCTAAATATATTGGGAGTTGAAACATTTTGCAACGCACCATTATAATTAGTATATATATATAATTTAATTATAAAATAGATGATAGAGTTGATTTTTGAGAAGTTTCAAATTTTGGTTTTCAGCCTCTCAGTACTAACATTCAATACTGAAATATACTAATACTAAACTTAATCAGCGTTTCCATAAAACGTGTCACTCCATACTCCTGAATATCATCTCTCACGTTTTTTTATATTCAGAAAACATCTTACTTTTGTACATTTGTAAAAAATTCTTCTTTGGGAATTTTCCCTAGCATAAAGATAATCGTATTTTTTGAGAACTGAATTGTTTGCAGTATTTGATTTATTTTCAAAAAAAAAAAATCGAATTAAAAACTATTGGAGTAACTTGATTTTCAATACGCAACAATATCATCTTGACTGAGTGCAAATAAATTAATGTGGTTGCGATTGTTTACCTTTTCGTTTTCAATCCCAAATTGAACTTGAGACATCTTGTAGTTTCCCACTGTATCAGTACTATATTGAATTGATAATTCAAATTTTTTCCTGAATGAGATTAGAATCATCGAATCTAAGAACATTCCATGGCAATTTCGTGAATTTACATAATAAAATATGTAGCATACTAAAATATGTGTTTTTTCTTGAACAATGGGACAACTGCAATGTAAGAATCGCGGCTGATCGAGAATATTTGCAAATGATTTCTAAATGGGGACGGTGAGGTTTATTACAAAAATTACTAAACAAAGATTTTATTTTGAACTTAATATGAGTTTTTTCTGTTTTCTGTTAAAAAAATCACATTCGATTATCACTTAGTGTAACTGACAAATAACAAAGCGCCCGTAAAAATTATATTGGTATCGCTAAGCTTAAAAGTCAAAGACAATTTGGTCGATATTTGTTGAATAAGTTTATAAATTGCCGGAGTCAATGTCACCACACATATAGATAGAAGAATATCATACCTACTAAGTTTTAATTGATAATTTAAAAATAGGATCTTACTTCAAAAAATTGGCATTGGTACTGCATAGTATTTGAGAATATTCCGCCATATTGTTGTAGGCTATCTAGGTATGACGATTCCGCCCACGCGGAATGTAGGATCAATGTAGGCTATTGATAAAAAAAAAACATTGGAAAGTACCTAGAAAACAAGTAAAAAACGTAGAATGCGACAAGAAAAGCGAAAACTAAATAACCTGATATATCTTGAACAGTTACGGAAGGTGGATCAGTATTGGGTTTTATGCTTTTTTAACTTCAAAAACAGCTAGTTTTTTGGGGTATTACTGAAATTATTTGATACTTGAAATAATCAGGTTAAAACAAGGGAAAAGGCCAATCGACTACTTCACATATTAGTTTCGCAAATCATAATTGAACATTATGAAACTTGGTATCTGAATGTCTTAAAACACCTGAATGTCTTAAAACGCAAAAATTGAGTTTTATCATTTATAAATACACATCCTTTATGTAATATAAATTTTGTAGCGAAGATTTATATTTTCTATTTTCTGGTGTTGTTGATTTGTCTTGTTGGTTATTTTCCGAACAGTTTATATTCAACCCAGTTATCTATGTGGTCTTACTAGTGAACTTACTACTGAATTATATTAACACCATTGGCCAACCTGTCAAGCGTTGGGAATAAGCTTGTCACCGCAGCTCTGATCGCTCTGCATGGGTTCGCAGGTTCGAATCCCGTAGGGGTTGATTATGTGAGAGGAGATTGCTGGACTACTCGCTGACGTATTGTGGTTCACGTGATGGCTGGTCGGTTCAGCTTCCTTCACCATCAAGTCCATGCATCTGGAACAAATAACTGGCTAACAAACTAATCTCATACCCGACATGGACTGGTAACCAGATAGAAGGCCGTGATTTGCTCTATGATTAAACTGTCTTATCGGCTTTCTACTCCACCGAGATAAATATGTAACTAAATCCTAACGATATGATATTAACTCGATGATTCGATCGCCGGATTTGTTGCTGCAGACTCGGTACCACTCAACGTGCTGTTTTTCGATTCTTCCATAGTTTACTGAGATTCTTGACTGTGTCCTTATTGCTGTATTGTGAGTCGACGCAGCTCTCGTCTTCTTCTTCCCACCAGCGTTCAGTACAGTGTGAGTGGTGCAGTGTTTGCAACGTGCCGTACCGTATCCTTCGACATTATTCAGTCAGTCTGTGCTGCGCACCAAACCGTGTGGTCGCTGATCGGGCGTAAAAGGTGGACCTGTAGGCCGTAGGGTAGGCTACGTTGTCGCTTTTATTGCTCACTGGCTGACTGGTGTTGTTGACACTGATATAGCCTAATTTGAATTAGTTGTGCACAGTAAATTAAACTGTACTGGTACCAAGATATTCTAACTGTTCCACCGTTCAGCGATAAAAAGGATGACAAAGCAGACACCTCTAACATGCAGTGGCCATACTCGCCCTGTCGTGGACTTGGCTTTCAGCGATATAACTGAAGATGGCTATTTCTTGATCAGCGCATGCAAGGGTGGGTTCATATTAGTTAATAAGCAGTTGGGTTAATTTGCAATGCTTAAAGCACTAACTGAGCAAGGGTTGAATAAAATGAAAAATTTATCTTTTATTCTATATTCTGGTAAGATTGTAATATTGTTACTGTATTATCCAGATGGAAAGCCGATGTTGCGACAAGGACATACAGGAGATTGGGTTGGTACATTCCAGGGACATCATGGTGCAATATGGGCTGCTACTTTGAATAAAGATGCAACAAAAGCAGCAACTGGAGCAGCTGATTTCACTGCGTATGATGCTAACGGATTATATTTTTTTATATATTTGAAATCTTTGACAAGAACATACTCCCATATAAAAATACAGAAGCATGTATTCCATATAGACTTATTTTTAAAAGGTGTTAAATATAGTCTTATAAAACGATGTAGATGAAAAAGATCATCATATGAATTCAGATATGTATGTGATATTTTAGAACACTTAAGCATCCACCACCAAAGTTTGTTCAAAGCACAATCTTGCAGTTTTATTCTAAGATGAGGCAAATGCAGCAATGCAGAGTTAAATTAGGTCTAGTTGACTTAAGTAGAACTTAAGCTAAACATAACTCAATAATCAATTTTGTGTAGGAACATCTGCAATGATACTTTTTACAACAAGATCACATTATACTGATGGGTCATAACTCAATGATTCTAATCCGTAGCGAACTAAATTCGGGCAATTGATGATCTATCAGAAATGATTCAAATTTAAATTTTGAATTCATTGACTGGCTGTTTGTTTCTGATTAATTAGACAAACATTGTTTTCTATTATCTGTTAATCATTTGTTTTTTTATACAGTAAACTCTGGAATGCTGTCACTGGTGATGTTGACGCATCATTTCCACATAAACATATTGTCAAAGCTGTATCATTTTCTCCAGATGGATCAAGGTTATTAACAGGAGGTCAAGAAAAAACACTTCGTTGCTTCAATATTGAGAAAACAGATGCAGGTTGTAAATATTGGTTGAATACCTTCATTTAAAATATCTAGTAATTCATTTAAAATAAATAGTGATATGCCCTCACGAAAGCATGACAGTTTTCAACAGTATGTCAGATGAAATTACTTACGTTCGAAAGTAAAATAATACTCAAAACCTCTAGAAATTAATATAAATTAGTAGTTTCTATATTTGTTATTCAGTGAATTTAAAACAGGTATGTGGTAGCCTACTATTTTGTTGTAGAAATACTAGTTTATATGATTTCTTAAATATTATTAATCAAGAAAAAGAATTGTACTTTCAGGTCCTTATAGGGATGAAAAATATCTGAGGAATATTTCATGTAGATTGATAGCATATTTTAATTTTTAAGTCTTATTTAATCCAAACTTTAAAAGTGAAAAAAAAACTACCCATTCAACATTTGAAAATGCTTGTTTTAAATTGTTAGATCCAGAGGAAATAGGGAAACATGAGGGAAGTATAAAGAAAACGTTATGGATTGATGAAAAGATTGTTTTAAGTGCGTCAGAGGATAAAACAATAAGGTTTGTTGTATTTTAGCACCATTAAATGGGTTATTTGATGCAATATAGGTAGAATTTAGTTTCTGTTGAGGGGGTCATTTTTTTGTATTTTACTTTTGAGCTATTGGAGTATCATCCAATGTAGGGGTGTGCAATATTTTTGTCGATGGGCCATATAACCAACTTCACACATCTAGATGGGCCTCACGAAAAAAAGAATTCATGCATGCAACGAAATAAAAAATTCTTCTAATGCAAATTTTTTTTTCAACATTTTAGTGGGGCACTTGAAATATGTTTGTGAACATCAGCTTTACTTTGGATTTGTTTATGTAAATTTTTATTTTACTTTGGGCATTCTCATAACTGCAACAAAGTAAAAAAAACTAATATTTTGCAGGAAGTGGGATACATCAACCAATAGTGAAGTTCAACAAGTTAAACTAGATTCAACAGTAACAGATATTGAACTGTCGCAAGATAAAACAACACTTCTTGTCACCAATAATAAAACCATATCTATATTCGATGTCGAAAGGTTTGTTTCCTTCTATACTCTTGTTATCTTTTGTTATATACTATTTTTATATATATGTTTTGGCCAAATTGGTGGCATCAATATTGTGTGGACGATTTCAGTACCAGATATAACCAATTTTAAAACGTTATAATGGGAATTTAATAAAGTTCTGTACAACAAAACTTGTCATTAAAGCTTGTCATGTTTGAATTAATCATTAGTTAATTAATATTGCAATATTTCTCTTATTTTTTTGTATTGAATCGAGTATTATTACATCCTTATTTGATTGTTAACATGTCTTGTTTTGTTTGTTGTATTGTCCTGTTGTTATTATTAAGATCACAGTTCAGTTGGTTGACTTCATAATATCATTAATAGTTTCAAAAGTTTCTTTCCCAGGCGCTATTCAATTAATGGTACTCCTGAAGTATGCGCACCAAGATGTCGCACAACCTGAACCCTAACCTGATACACAACCTGAGTTCAAGTTGTGCGCCATCTTGGTGCGAATACTTCAGGAGGTCCCAAATAATAGTGGTAAATTTAGTCCATATATTGCTGGGTCAAGTTTGACTCAGTATTATGAATATTTTTTATCCTACACCGAATTTTTGCCATGATTTCGATAATGTGATTGTTTCAACACATTTTACTTTTTCACCAATTTTATTCCAAAAAGTTGTTGAACATTAGTAATGATAGCACATAGCAGTTTAGGCCCTTTCAACAATTATGTAATCATCATAATCATTATAATGTACCATCTGGACAAGCAATTACTCACCTAACTAATTTACTATAATTCATCATATTCCATATGGATACATGATTTCCTGAAATTCATAGGTAAAATATTTAATTCAGTATTAATTATGGGGGGAACCTCATTGTTGGCAACGTTGAGTGCGTTTCAGTGCATTTTTCAGTTCACCTGTAAGAGTTGCACATAGATGTGAAGTTGCAATAAAGGCAATGATTTCTGTTGTTTGGCTTTTTAAACAGTAGATTTTTTACCATATCTACACATTTCTTCAGTTACTTTTCATTATAAATAATAAAATTACGTACTTTGCCAACAACACAACCCATTCTGATGAATGTTATGTCACATACAAATTGATGTAACTACTGAAATCAATGCAATATCAACTGGAAATGAATTTGCATGAGTAGGCAATCTGGGCATCTGGCTATGTATTAGGTATACATACACTTGCTAATTATCTCAGTGCAAATATCTTGATGCAGCAATTCTTTTTGTAAGCTTCATCAAATACTCAAGTGGGGAAATAGTATTCTATTTCATTTATATATTTCTAGAGTAAATATCTCTAGTATTTGGAAAACCTAAAATTATATAAATTGTAGTCTAAATGCATATTTTTAACCTTTCATGTTTAGTTTTCAGTTTCAAAGCAATAATGACAATTTCTTTTTGATAATTCCACCTTGAGGATGAGAATTGTTTTGTAAATACCAATACATTTCTTTCCATTGTGCTATTCTAATTTCATTTAGTTATTTTATGTAACAGAATCAAAGACTTTTAGATCCTTAAATTCCTACAGTATAAAATGCCTAAATAGCGCAGGATTTCCACCAGGCCAATTCATATTGATGATAAATAAAGCACCAACAGGTGTTAGCAAAACGATTTAATTTGCTGACATTCCGAATTTAAATCGTTTTGCTAACACTGGTTGTGCCTTATTTGTCATCGATATAAAATGCCTATTTTGCCATTTTGTTGCAAAAAATCTTGTTTATGCATGTCAATAAATTATATTCAGGTTAGACAAGCAGAGAGATTTCACTCTTCCAACTCAAGTATATTCAGCAAGTTTGCATCCACACAAAAAATATATTGTTGCAGGAGGAGATGATTTCAAACTGTATAAATATGATTTTAATACTTTGAAGGAACAAGGTAATTAAAATATTTAAAAATAAATGCATTGAGTGATATACAATTAATTTAGGTACTCCCGTAGTATGTGAACCAAGATAGCGGACATCGAAATGTAGTATGTGTACCAGGTCAGGGTTAGGCTATAATTTCAGGTAGAAATACTACGGGAGTCTCTTGTCTAGTCCCTGAACTCGTAATAGAACTAAAATAAAGAAAATTGAAGTAAAATTATGGCATAACCCTAACCTGGTACACATACTATGTTCAAGTGTCCGCCATCTTGATGCACATACTACAGGAGCACCTTAATTTATGATAAATTTTAATGTTACTACACTATACTTTTTTGATGGAAGAATATTATTTTGAATTGCAGATTCATACAAAGGGCATTTTGGACCTGTTCATGCTGTAAGGTTTTCTCCTGATGGTGAATTATATGCAAGTGGTAGTGAGGATGGCACAGTACGGTTGTGGCAAACTAATGTCGGCACAAATTATGGATTGTGGAGATGTGTACAACCAGGTGAGCCATGCATTTTTTCTCGGCTATTTTAAATAATTTTTATGGTATCTATGTATGAATTATGCACACATAGTTTGTGAAAATCCTTGTTCTTGGGTTGCACACGACACTGTCAAACATGCTGTTATTGTTTGTTTGTCTGCAGTAGTTTTAGTTTTGTCTATACATCGAATTATCAAGGGTAACTAATTGTACTTTACCGGTACTTTTTATAATAAAAATCAAGCAGTGATATTTCTCTCGAATAGAATATAGATTTATTTCCTCATTTCATTGCATCTCGAAAAATTCCATTTGTATTTTTCGGCGCCATTGAACCCTTTGCAATTTGAAATAAAATAAATGTACCAAACAATCAAACACTTTTTGTTACAGTCGTCACAAAAAATGTGAATTATATCAAAATTTCTACATTTCAGGTCATTTTGTGTAAACCATTAAACACCTGAATGAAATTTTAACTTTTTCCATGAAATGAATGCAGTCCAAAAAAATTCAAGTGGCTTTTGATATAAAAAATACAAAACAATTACTTTTACTGCACATTTTCAAAATTTGATGAAATGCAACATTTGCTTGGAATGGCCCATATAAATTATAAAATAAATAATAATAATGAAATAGAAATGTATTATGTGTATTATGTAGCTTCTTCCAGACTAATACATTTACATTTGAGTAATTCAGTTTAAGTTATATTTTACAGTAGTTCTGATCTGGACACGGCGTATGTTCTAGTTTTTTATCGGACTCTAGTGTAGGGGTGAGTTAAGTGTCTTTGTTTTCAGGAGAAGATGAAGCTGTCCCAGTCACCAACTCATCTTCTGAAATAAAATGCATGCCTTGAAAAAGATGTTCAAGGTTTCAGGTGTTCTATATTATCAAGATATGATAGAAGATACCTTGGAGTATAGGGTTTATGTTGGCTCTGAATCGACCGGTTGATGATATATTTTATTTTCTCTTTTGATCATGAAAAGGAATAGGAAATTTATGACTTATTTTTTTTTTCTTTTTTTAAGTTAGCCTGTGATTAGAGTAATGTTCACTGATAACATTACTCTATCTCCATGCTTCTTGTGTGCGTAATACACTGCCCTTTATAGTGATAAATCTTGTAAAGTTTATACGAGGGAAGTGTGGGTCAAAAATTTCACTTATTTAAAAGCATTGTGCCCCGATATCTTATTCATTGAAACTGTAACAAAACAAGTGCCAACAGTTTTCTGGGAGGATGACCTGGTCATCTGGATTCTACCAGATCTGTCTATCCAGGGGTGGGCAACCTTTTTCAGCTCGCGTGCCAAAATCGGCTGAACTTAACGACAGAATTCTTCTGCGTGCCGACCAAAATTAAAAACAATGCTTCGCTACTTTAAAAGCAAAAATATACAATAATAAACCTTTTAAACATGTACAGACTGATTCAATATTCGGATAAATATCAGATCGACAAATAGATTTCATTCTTTTCCTATTCTATATACGTGAGACTTCTGCTGCTGCATTCCAGTTGATAGCGGTTTTACGTTGGGTTTATATTTTATAACTTACAAAGAAATACACGATCTACTGGCTTCATCTTTCGGACTACTCCCATTACGAGACTTAATAAAATCCGCAACTGAGAACATGGATTCACAAGCATATGTAGATGAAAACATTGAGAGTAATGGAGTACTTCTCTCTTGTATTCCCTGCCCTAATCGCTTATATTCCTTTCGAAATCAATTTATAAGTTAGCAAGTAACTCAAACCAACAGGAGCTGTAGGACTTCATAAATCAAGCGAAAATGAAGAAAAAGTGTGGCACAGACGGAACTATATTAGTAACGTGTAGTCAAATGAATGCTGCGCCCTTCTCGACAAAATTTCTCGAAAGCTCACTAATTTGTTACGTCATAATGTATTTGTAGCCATATGCCATGAAAGGAAAAAAAGAGTTTAAATAAATAACGAATTGTTAAAATATGAATAAATGAACACCTAGTTTTATCAGATAATTCGGAGTCAATTTTTTATCTGAAGTATAATGAACGCGTTTCCGAGGCCTTGCCGAATAAATGGGCTCGCGTGCCAGGGGTTGCCCACCCCAGGTCTATCCGATTAAAAAGTTGTGAACAGTGCTTGGAGTTTAGGCTTCCTTTTTCGTCCAAAGTTCATGCATTTGGAACGAATGAGTGATTGACTATTTTCCACGACCAACATGAACAGGTAACCGAACAACCGGCATGTTTCATCCCCAGATAATATGAAAAAAAATGATATACATATACCTGTATGGAGCAACCGACAAGGATGCTATTACAACTTTTATGACATCACAATACAATTGATAATCCCAGATTGTCTTGTTTACAGCGATTTCCTTTCGGAGGTGACTGGGCCGAAGGGGAGAGGAGATGCGAGAACTGTTATGTTAATATGTGAATTTAATGTGGTTGAGAGCCTAGCGAAAACTATAGTTCTGTAGGGATGTAATTCCTTTCCAAACTCTTGTAAAACCATGAAAAGAAAAGACTTGCCGTTGCATTATAAACATTTTGGTACTCCTGAAGTATGCGCACTAAAATGTCGCATAACCTGAGCCCTAACCTGGTACACAACCTGAGTTCAGGCTGTGCGCCATCTTGGTGCGCAAACTTCAGGAGGTCCAACATTTTCTGGTAACTCGTATACATGCGAATCCTTGTTTACACAGACGAATTTTATAAAATCGAGTAATACTACTCCCCTCAGTCCTGATATAAGTGCAGCAGCAAGCTCAAAACTACACAATGCCAACCCAAGTATATGCCTACTTGTCCCTGTAGGCAAGGAATATTATATAAAACAGCTGGAATCATCTCCCCGGGATAAATATGTAAATCCTATCATAGGTACATGGGTCATCGCAGCGATTGAGATTCCATATCAGGGTATGGGAATTACTTGAGGTGCACAGGCGTACATGGCCGAGAAAGCCTCCACTGTCCACCGGATACATGAAACAACCCACGGTGATAAAAACTTCCTAGCAGTCCTCTAACATTAATTTATCTCGTCTTGTGTTGCTGTTGTAGTCTATTCGCCTTCATCAGTGGCGTAGCAAGACTCTCGTGCCCCCCCCCCCCCCCCCCCCGCAAAAATATTTCGTGGAAATGACCCTAAAAACTCTCGGACATAAGCTAAAACAACGCTTTTTTATTTCGTCAAAGAGCATAACATGTCGCCAATAAATGGCAATGGTAACCTAAAATTTGCCGTTTATCTTGGTTACTTTAATTTTCATCATACGGGCTTCCTCTTCTGCGTTTCTGTGCCCCACTGAGAGGTTTTGCTTTCGACATCATTATGACAGCCTTCGTAATTTTGCCGGTGCGATCAAACCACGAGACGCGGAAAATCAACGACTCCCTGACATTGTTACGTAACAAAACAATTTGAGCAGAACTAACATCAACGTTATAAGATGTGCATTACTGGTTTTGCAATGCAGCTTTTGGTTTTGCAGCTTAAATTTCTAAATTCTAACCGCTTGGGCCCCTTTGTGCTGTGGGCCCTCCCGCGACCGCGGGGGTTGCGGGGGTGGATGCTACGCCACTGGCCTTCATACTCAATGGGATCTATCATGCAATGGTTGATACCAATATATATTTTCTATCTTCAGCCCCACTTTTTAAAAATAATGACTATTACAGCAGACCACTAATAGCCACATAACGCGCTTTTTGCAATTTACTATTGGTATTGTACCAGAAACGCTCTTCTATTGCAGACTATCAAATGCTTTGCTATATTAGGTATACGGTATATACACTTCAGAACGATAAAAGGTGAGCATAATAACCTAGTTTTATTTAGTCGCATTCTGTGCCATACTTTTTCGTTTCTGGCGAGACCACCACAACAATCGATTTCAAAATATCATCACGCTAATGACCGAATTGCGTAAGTCATTTTTAGCAGTTTTGAGAAAAAAGTAAAAAACTTCCTAATGATATTGTTATGCCATTGAGAGTCAATAATTTGCCATGGTTCAATTTTTTGATTGTAGCCGGATTTAAGTTAATTTTTATGACGCAGTTAAGTGACGTCATAATGGCGCACGGTGACTTAGGCAGAAATGTGTCTGTGACTTGGGGACATACGCAATTTTGCAACTTTACTATATGCACCAGTCCTGATAACTAAACATTCCAAAAACGAATGTAATTCTCATTATCTACAATGTCTGGTCCCCAAAATAGCTAATCAGTTTCAATTACATTATTTTTTATGTTTAAAAATATATATTTCATGAATATAACACGTTTTGCACACCCACCGAAATAAGACTAAGATTGAATATAAAGAATAAAACAGCGATGCACCCAATATAAAAGATGACCAAGGTGAATTGGACTCGGACAGTGAATATCACAAGTGCACGTCTTCCTATACTGTAGTATAAATTCAAATTAATACGCGCTGAGCTAGAATCCGAGATGCAAAAACTCGAAAATACTTCGCAGAGGTTATTTTGCCTTTGTGACGTCACAATAGTCCTACGGTAACAATGATAATTCATTATGACGAACCAATTGCACAAATGTGCATGTCATACTAAATCTCCATTTTTATGGGTTTCGGAATTCTTGAAATAAAATTAGAGTTATCAGACAGGTGCGCAGCATTACATAAATACCTATTCTATAAAAAAAACTCAAAATCGCCAAAAATGACTTACGCAATTCGGTTATTAGCGTGACGATATCCAATGTCAATCTATGAATTTACTTAATGAGTTTTCTATGAATTAAAGTTGATTTGAAGCCAACACGCGTCAATGATTTAAAGTTTATTCAAAAAATTAATTTAAATTCAAACGAAAACTATAAATGCAGGTAAACGAAAATAGAAAATAAAAAACACGCCATCACTTTTCAGTTATAACTGTCTCAGCATATCTACTCAAAACCTATATATATATTTGCCGAAACGCACATGGTGTCGAAAAATCGGTGGAGATTACTACCGCAGGTTATTAGGATTATCATATAAAATGAAATCCGAAGAGTAGTTTTCAAAAGTATACATGACGACCATATACATAAAACGGATATTTTTCCACGTTGTCTGAAAATCGAGCGTAATTCTTTCCCTCAATCGGGTAAGATTACCGATATTGTTAATTTTTACGAAAAATCTGTAATACTATAGTACCAATCGCCCAAACGTATAGGTATAGTTAACATACTTATATATGGAACATACAGTGATCAATCTTGAAGATTTAGTAACTATAGTTTTATTTCCTGCTCGTTCTCGCCTCCAATCCCTAACATCATTCGTTTGAAGCTACTTAGATGCATACAGGTAATGCTGTTTCCGGATCAGTATCATCCGTTAAAGCTCTTCGACAGTTTATTTGCTTTTTTGCACAATTGAAACTTCTCGTATCGACGCGCAAATTCAGCAATTTTTGCCTGAATCTCATCGTCTATCCATCTCTTTGCTCTGATGTAATTGATGCAACTATTTCGACTTCACATCTAGTTGATAAATCAATCAGACCTCAACTGTGCTTTCGTAGTTAGCTTGAGCAGATGTAGCTATAGATGTTTCTGGTGGACCCTCCTGGGATGGGGTTTCCATTGGTTCCGTAGAAGCAACATTTGAATGAGATGTCGTGGGCACATCTGGCGTCTTTGGCGATATTGATCTTAATTTTTTTCTAAGGTCATTGACAAGTTCATCTTTTGGCAGTGTTTTACTAAGGGAGTAGCTAGGCAAGGCAGACTGTTGTATAATATGTGTATCACGCTTATTATGCATGGAATGCTGCGCAGATGTTGATGAGGACATCGATGAAGGTTTGTGTATTGATGACGTTTTTCCGCGTGATGACGTAGATGGTGATGACGCCGATCGTCGTTGTTTTCGTTTTTCTGGAAATTGTTTTTTCAATTCAGTTTTCTTCCGCACTGAAGGGCCTGCTTGTATAACGGGCGGTGGAGGCGGCGGAAGAGGAGGTGCATTTGAATCTTCTATGACTTTATGCTGCAAAATTTCGTTTTGCCGTGAATTTCTTTCTTCCGTAATCTTAGCACGAGCTGTCACAGAAGCAGACGACCCGTGCAATTTTGAAGCGCTTTCTAGTCCGACAAAAACGTCATCGCTACCGATTCCGCCATCTCCAAGAGATCTTGGACGGTGATTCCTTGCACGATGCTGCTTAGAATTCTGCGAAATTTCTGAAATCAACAAGAAATAGAATGTTAGGTATTATTTTATTATATATCATATTATATATGTATTGTGTATATATACAATATGTATATAATTTTTTTAATGAGGGAAAGAAATGAACATATATAAGCGTTAAAATTTTAATTGAACACCAATAATAGGAAAATGTATAGATAAAAAAAGGTATTGTATTAGCATACACAACTTGAAACAATTAATTTTTTATTATTTACCATTTCCTAGAAGTGCTCTTCTTGATAAATTCTGACCTCGAGAGTTGTTCTGGTTGTGGTTACTTGAAACAATCGGCGGTTGGTTCCTGCAATTGGTAACAATAGTTATATGGATGGGGATAGTGGAAAAAACGAAAAATTTATGGTAAAAAACATACTTTGAAGACAACCATTTACCTCGCCAATTTGTAAAACGCTATAATAATTCTATCCAAGATGAGTACTCATAGTATACATACAGGATATATAAATGATACATTTTTAAATTATTACAGACATCAATAAATAGCGAATGCAATTCTTTGTGCAGGACAAAACTATTTTACGATTCATCAACTGTTTTTAAATGAAACTCCAAATGATATTTTAATTAGACACCTGTCATGGAAATTTACAATGGAAAATGAAAATTTGTGCATACTGAACTATATAAACATATCTGCACTTTGTAAATAACACTAAGTTCGTATATATATCAAGACTGCAGTTGAAACAACATCGTCGAATATAAATAACATGGTGGATACCTTCTCTTTTTACGACAGCAAAATAGTTGCCACGACAGTAGAGTCTTCTTTGAGGCTACCCAAAAGAGTGGAGGGAGAGCAACAATTAATGTCATGAAATATTTGACGCAGAATATCATAACATGAGGTTGGAGATCACCTGGATAAAAGAGACGTTATGAATGAGTTGGCTACAATAAATCAATCATTTTTTTATTAGCCATTCAGGAAATGCACAATAATATGGAAGCAAGTCACGAGTGTATTTATCCATGTCTTTGTCCGGAATGGACAGGATAACCGCAAACTAGGGATACAAAATTCCCACAACGCTTTTATTGAAGATCAGCATCGCCTCGACAGCTCAAAGTAAAACATAAGCAACGAACTTTACAGCTAAATGAGTTAACGATAAATATCAACGGACTTAATTCAACTTGTTTTAATTCGGTGTCTGGCAATTTTTAAGCACGTGGCAAGACACATCTCCGCTTTGTTATCAAGATTCTCAAAAGTTCTTTAAGAACTAAATTTAGTAGCGTATAATAACAGAACAAAGAGGTGTATTGACATTACTACTGCATATTTGAACGACAACTCGTTCATCCACGATTCATTGTAACTGAAGATAGTTTTGTGCGTCAATACTTGACCACACAATTTAGGCTGACGTACTCTTATAGCATGAACACCTATCATTATACGCACAGTGAGCTTATTTCAAGGCTTTAATAAATTTTGCTTATTGAGATAATTTGCCGAAAGCTTGGTGACATATATTTGCCACTAAATGACACCAGCATTCTTTGTTTTATTCTTCATATCTCTCCAATTCAAGATTTTGACTAGGTTTCAAAATAGCTTTTTTGAGGAAGAAATCAATCATAAAAGTAACGTGTAGGGCAGGAGTGGGCAATTACTTTCCTAAGTGGGCCACATACAGATGATAGACTTGGTTACTGGGCCGGATGTTCAAACCTCAATATGAAAATATAAATGAAAAACAGTTTTTTTCAAATAACTAGCCTCGACAACACTCGCAGCTATTTGTAAAAACTAAAATCCATAAAAACTGTAGTCGTAATTTCAGCAGGCACAAGTGGGCCGGGTAAACACTTTGGTGGGCCAGATCCGGGCCGCGAGCCGTAATTTGCCCATCTTTGGATTAGGGTCTTCTTGTTAATTTAAAAAATAACCATCACGTAAATACCAATTTTGTATTGCTGGCTTTTACTGTCGAAAGCTAGATGTGTTTGTCTCTTAATACAATATAGTACTGTATAAATGGTTTTGCAGGCATCATGAGTTCGTTTGAGATTTCAGAACAAAATAGACAAGTACCTTCACCAGCTGTTACAGAAACATTTGAATCCAATGCAGGGCATGGAACTCGATAGTCTTCACAGGATTTTAGAAACCAAGTTGCTTCCCATCTTGTTCGGTATGAGTCTTCGACAATGTATATCGTAAACAAAATAACCTAAAACAACAGAATGAATCAGAAATTTCGCATTCTCGTAGTAACTCATCGTATATGAGTATTGTAATTGAAAAACAATATCAATTTGGATCTTCCTATTCCCAGATATATTGTAATTGCCGGATTCTAAGCTAGAATAGCAAAAATGATAAAGAAGAACTATTTGAAATTAATTCCTATTTTGACATTCATTCGATTTATTGATTGACCCAAATTGTATGCAATCGAGTTTTTGCCTAGCATTAGCATGCAAATATAAATCCCACCTGTGGCACGATGTACATCACACTGAACACTCCAATCCTGAGCATAAACTGGGAAAGTTTCTTCTTATTCACCTCATCATTTCTTAATTTAATTCGAACTCGATTTAAACAACAGAAACCTGTTTGATAAATAAAATACAAAGTTAAAAAGTTTTTTCAAATGACTTTGCTCTACATTTTTAAAATCAACCAGTACTTACCGGTACACAATATCGTTGTTCCAATGAATAAATAAACGCACAAAGGAGTCAATAATAAATATCGCAGAGCTTGAGAATCGTATAAACCGAGAAAACAAACACCTGAATAGAAATAAACACAGATTTTAATTCAAAGTTGTTTTACTCGAAACCTTGAAGTAAATTTCGAAAGATATATTTTTGTAAGAAAAGAGGTTTCTGAAAATGACACAAATTTTCTTGATGTTAAAAAAAACCTGAAATGTTGTCTCCCTCTATTTTGCTGAAAGTCACCACAACCATAGTCTGAATAGCTGGAATTCCCCATGCAATTGCATGATAATATATCGAATACTTTTCAATGGCTTCAGTTCCCCACTTGAATCCCGCTGCCAGTAACCAGGTAATGGTGAGAATCAACCACCAGATTGTACCATTCACTGAAAAAGAATTATTGTCAATTTTAAAATTTAAAACAGCTTAAATAGGTTTAATCCAAGATATGACTAGAAACCGGTGACAAATGTTCGCTGGTCACACGAATGAAACTTCACGGTTCTGTGTAACCACCTCACTTTGCTACACTCTCTTGAATTACTAGAGTGTTATGGCGAGATCAACTAACTATTTGAAAACCCGTAATTTTCCAATCGGTGTATTAAAAATGAATGTAATTCGAAGTACTGGAGTACAATTTTATTGTATTAGATTTGGTTATTGTTTTATCAAAATATCTGACCTTCGCATTGTTTGTCAGTGAATAATTTTCACTTTATTTGTTGAAGCAAACACTTATCTTTATCTGTCGTTCAATAATTTGTTGAGTCATTAATATTGATTTCTAAGTAATATTTCAATTGAACGTCACGCAAGGCTGCTTACCTCAAGCCATCAGTATTTATCAAAAGCCTATTCTAATTTGGAGCTGTATTAAAATGTGTTGACAGTGGTTGATAATGACATTATGACAAGAAAAACGATTTGTACCGGCTGTTTCTGTAAGTTTCTCAAAAACATTCTACAGAAATGGTTGGGTTCCGTGGATAAGTGAAATCATCTTCGAAATCAAATTCCTTTTTATTTATATCATAGGATTAGTGCTTTTAACGTTCCATGCCTAACAGCTGCGTCCTTTTAATCCCCCAAAAATCATTCTGTTGCCGAAGCCACTTCATGCCATATCTTCGTTTTCAAATAGCATTAAAGAGAATGTTCCAGTAATCACAGCATACTGTTTGCCGAGGTTGGGCCTTAAAAAAACGACCACTCAATACATATTTCTAAAAAAACTTCGCTCCGCGATAAATCGTTTTCAAGTAAAATCCCTCCTCAACTTGGTTCTTTATTCTACTTATGGTATGGAATTAAGTAGAATACCTTCCTACTTTATTCGTATTAAAAATTTCGCGAAAAGATTATGGTTTTTAACCCTTGATAAAATTGAGATTTTGTTGTGGGAAAATTGCGGTACTCCAATAAAAGTTTTGATTTACGGCTCATCTAGTTATTATAAAAGTTGTTTTGTCTGGACGTTAAGCAGCAATAAAAACTCATGTGTTTTAAAACAAAGAAGTTTTGTTTTCTGCAAAGATAGAAATTGTTTTCAACATCTGGCGCTTCAATAAATGTTATTCGAACCAGAAACACAGTGACAAAACAGTTACTCATGCATACAGGAACTACACATAACTTACGAATTTATTGACTAACAGCCAAGATGAGTTAAGAATGGCAAATTTATGAGGTTGGTATGAATGGTGGTTACAAATCTTGTCCACAAGTTCAATAAAACCCGATATTCCATACATCATAAATCGTCAATATTTGAAGCAAATAAGGCTTACAATTGCATTAGTTTCATGAGTTAAAATTTTGTTATATCAAGTTGATTCAAACGAATGACCAATTTGACCAACCTGGCATTTTAATAGTAATTAATTACAATGCTTCACAGTTACATACTTTATGATATTCATTATCGAAATATAAGATGAAAAATAATTTGTTTCAGTTTATATATCTATAGTCAAATAGTACTTATACTTATATGAACATATTTCAAAATGACAACGGTTGTCGACTTCAGTCATTTGTGTGGAAAAAAGTTCAGATACAAATGGTTAAAAATTAACAGAATTTACAAATATCATTCGTTTTTGATAACATAGGTACACATTACATAGTTTATTCATGCCATAAAATTAATCCCTTTTCCCGTAAATTGGTAATTAAGCAAGTGAATACATAACCAGATCCTTCCCGCACGATCGTGCTTGTACTATATAATAGATCACGTATCTATCCAGAACAATGTGTGATTCCATTCAGAAGACCATTGCTTATGCAGCTATCGGTCTTGTGTATTTATGCTAGTCTATATATAAATAAATACACTCATT
The DNA here is from genome assembly GCF_964204865.1 of Styela clava. Taxonomy (NCBI): domain Eukaryota; kingdom Metazoa; phylum Chordata; class Ascidiacea; order Stolidobranchia; family Styelidae; genus Styela; species Styela clava. Next base: position 26,676,021 of record NC_135251.1, read on the forward strand.
TGAGCACAGAAAAAGCGCTAATTTAGATTCGAGGCTTTAGGTAGCCCCCACCTATTCCTAGCTTTTGATTTTGATGCTTTTACCTTTGGAGACGTATCCCCCATAATCTGATTATATTTGTTCTTCCATTCGCGCGTTTCCTAAATATCGTGATGTGGGTTATAGATAAAAAGCCCCACCCTGCATATGTTGAAACATCCATTAAATCAAAATTAAACGAGAGAAAATTCAAACAACTGGTGCGACATAATGTCTATATGCTCTTGTCAAAATTATTAAATTTTAATGAGATATAATGACGCATCCTACAGGTAGTAAATCAAGACAAAAATCTGATTTTTTTTATGCGAGTTGACAAATTCGACCCCTAATTTGATACACACGACGTGTATGGACTGCGTTTCCTAAAATTCATTGCTATGTAAAGACAAGTGTTTGTAATAGTTACTTATAGACTAAGCGTTGGAGAAGGAGAGTTAGTCATGTTTTACTTTCCACGATTAACTGACATCACCGAGAAAAAATCACGTTGCTCATAAATTTTATGGGCGATTATTAGTGTTTTTACATCATTAAATGATATAACGGACAAGTTTGGCGCTTAAATAAAGGGTAGAAGAGCTTGTTTAGACTTGATTAGTATTTTTATGTTTCTCAGCCCCAAAGCAAAGCAATATAAATCACGATTCAGCACATAGTATGAACACAGCAATAGTATGAGCAATATATTAATGAATACAACAATCTATAATCTATTCTAATTATAGACTGTCGTCGGACCTCCTGAAGTATGCGCACCAAGATGGCGCACAACCTGAACTCAAGTTGTGTACCAGGTTAGGGTTCAGGTTATGCGACATCTTGGTGCGCATACTTCAGGATTACTCTGTCGTCAATATTGGACAATGGAATATGTATACGTCCAAATCATTACGATCTCTCTAATATTGACCTTCCAACCCAACCAGACAAATCACAAATGTTAGTTAATGAATACATTATCGTTACGTCTTCACATATGATGACTTACCAGTGAAATAGTACAGGATCATGAAGATTATAGTACAAGACTGCCTATGATCTCCTTTGACAACTGTAAATCCTTGCACGATATCGTTGGTATGTTTATCTCGTATCTAAATCCAAGGCAAAGCAAGGTGACTTTTGTTAATGAAACATATTCTTTGATACTACAATAAAAGCGTCAATCTTTGAATATATTTTGGATTTATGGTCATACTCATAAATCTAAGTCAAACTTAAACTAAGCAAATGAGCAACAATTTTCTTAAGTTAAGGAAGATATTATTCCATACCTCTCCATTACAAGCTGCATTCTCTTTCAAAAGGTATCCAGTCATGAAAACAAGAGAGACGATGAAATAGGAGAAAGCATAGAATACAATCGGCCTTTCCGGGTAGCGAAACCTGAGCGAAAAGATATAATTATTACGAATACAGCTAGAAAACAGCAATAATTCTAAAAATGAAAATCGTACCTTTTTGTGTCTATCAAAAATGTACAAAGAGTGAAAAATGTCACAATAATGCAGAGTGTTGACATAAATATTATCAAATGACGAACTCCTGATAATTCTCCATCACTCAAATACATGTTTGGACATGGCGGAGAACAATTTTGCATTCCAAGAAAAGAATACCTGTAAACATGGCAAATACAAATAGGTTAAGAACCATGCCATATATATCATGCCTTTTAATGTAAAAAAAACGAATTTTTGATGTGGTGAAGTTGTGGTCAATTTTCATTTTTAAACATTTATGCTTGATCAGGTATGGACATGATATTTCATTACAGTTTTGTACCCGCATGGTAGTTGATTGGTTATTTTTTTTAAGCTTTGGTTCACTGGCTCTTGAAAATTTCAAAGTCGTTAATATTTGACTATAATAATTTTATTGTCGTATAAAGAGTTGATGAAAAATGATGCATATCTACTTATTTTAGTTCCTTCATTGGAACATTTAAGTCAAGCAATTGGAGAAGAAAAGTTATTTACATTTACGCCAGTTATATTTAATCCATTCTACAATAATACCTTTGATATTACTTTTCCTGGCTCATTGATTCAGTACAGCTTATTCTTTTTATACTAAGTTGGGCATAAAATTATTTTTAATGCCAACGAGGCATCCTATATCACAATGAGCTTTTGCACAAAAGAAAATCATATTTACTTAGAAAAGTCGACAGTTGTAAAGTAGCGTGTGTCCGGGGTAACCTTATCCTTCTCGTGACCCCCATTTAGTTGAACATGCGACCGCGATTAGGGTACGCCTTCGATAAGTTCTGATAACCCCATATAAAAGATTTGTCATATCCGGGGATTTGGAGATGAATTTTGGTAGACTCGTATCGTGGTTATTCGCAATCCGTTGGTCCAAATTCACAGATAATGTTTTTGTTATAAGATTTGTATCGATGGAAAAGTAACATTTGTCACTTCTTAAATAGAACTACTTTATTTCTAATATTCTTTATAAAATTTCTTCAAAATATCACATGATTGATTTTCTTTTAAGCTACAACATCAATAATTGTATTTCATTTTTATTATTATTTGTAAAAAGCACTTTAAAATATTATCGAAATCAAATCTATAATATTTATACATGATTTATTTCTTCTTTACATGAGTTCATTGGAGCTACTTCGAATGGCGGTAAAACGTAATATTTTGTGTCAGAGTTGCCGTTTGTATGTACAAAGACTCACTCTCACTGAACATGCTACAATAATACGCGTTTTTATTGTATATCATTATTGGAAATTTTCAATTTGATATTTTGAACCTCACAAAAGTTCATGCCGTTGAAAGTTTTATATTACCATATCCGTGGACTGGAACCATTTATTAGCGAGTGAGGTAACAAAATAGGATGTTTTGATTTGGTTGTTTAACGCAACTCGCGTGCACGAAGGCAACTTGCTGGAATATTCGACTGCAAAAGGTCAAATCTTAAATATGAAGGTCGTCGCATTTACGTGCCGTTGGAAAAACAAATACCTCCTTCTTATAAGCCGATCGTGTATATTTATTGTCACAAGATCACGGGTCTTGAAGTATGACGTAATTTTACTATTCTTACTTACTGTTTCAAAGACTAATCGGAAAAAGGAAAATTTGAGAAAAATTCTTACCCGGGTTGACCCTCAGGTGCTCTCATTTCAGCTGGACAGCGTAGGCCGAATTGGTGATTGTCTTTTGTTATCGTGTAGTTGAGTTTATGATTGGGTCGCTTATCAATGTTTTGCTTTAGGAGTTCTAACTGGGGTGTAATCACGTCTTCTTCAATCGGTGGTATACAAATCTAAATTAAAGAAAAATTATAGGTATAAAGCATCTTATGTGCTGAAGTACGATTTATATTGCTTTGGGGCTACGAAACATGAAAGTACTAATCAAGTTTGAACAAGCCCTTCTATACCCTTTATTTGAGCATTATAGAGAGTGTGGTGGCCACCTGAACCATTTATTTACGTTAGATTACATGCTGTCATTCAACGACAAACTCTTGTCAGTGAAATTGACACCAAAACCCTATTCTGCTATAATTGATCCAATTATGTTGAATCCCATGTATGCTAAATATACCCTTATGTAAATAATATAAACGAAATTGTTCGGTGTCTGTGAAAATGAACTTAACGTTATATAAAATGCGTCTTTCTCAAAAATTTGCAAACTGTGTGGCATACTATATGAATATTTTTTTACAATAAGCCAAGCAAGGTACAGGTTGCATGAAATTCCTTCGCTGTCAAAACTTGGCCGATTGAATAGCAGATGTGCAGTCGTATTCATCACGGAATAATATCTGTTTTCATAACTTGTAGCGTAGAATAAATAGCTATGTGCTTGTAAAAATAAACAGTGTCGATAAGTTGGATCATTAAATATGTTTTGTAAAGTATTGCGTATTGACTTCATATTTCCACAATCAATCTTAAATAACATACGTGACAAGTTTAAAATATAATAAATTACTTTCTTTACAACTCCATGTCACGCTGGAGTGCAAATTTATGATAATTTATATTGAAGACCAGGTAGGCATTGAGAACTGTGAATGGAAAATAGTATTGTAGACAGGTTAACTAATAAAATCAAGGTTTTCTATATGTAGGCGCTGTAGCATAATTCATAGATAAAAAAAATAGGCCAAAATATTTCTGACGAAATTCAATTCAACTTGTCAGAACGAAGGATAAACTATGTTCTTTGGCATATTAGACATCTTGGCAACAACCATTCATGGTGTAATGAATACGGCAGCTATGCTTTCTTTTTGGGTAAAATATGTAATAAAATATGTTACTGGCTAGAACTAAAAAATTATAAAACATCTATATATAGCATTACTTGCGTCGTACAAAATATTTGCTTATTATTTACATTCGCTATTTTAATATACAAAAATCAACAGTTTTATGACCCCGACAGTAAAATATTTAGCCGACATTCATATTTGAAAATATTCATTCTAAATTAGACCACCCCGAATTGTCTGGCATGTGTTATATTTGATCAGGCATAAACCAGTATAATCCAAGCTGCAATGTGATCCATACTTGGTTTCAATGCCCATCTTTGTGACTCGTTTGCGCGACGGCTAAACTATAACGGCATTCCCAGGTCTAGGAGAGATACACTTGACATGGGGCATTTCAAACACATCTGAAATCTCAGTCACAAATTTAATACGTGCGCGTTGGCAGTCCTAGTTCGAATTTTCTGCGCGCGATATAATTAGCTAATTGTTTTAATGGCAAGGCAACCTTTATAACTCAAGTGCTCCGTTCGAAAATATCACTTAAATATTTCCTATCTCATATAGAGATAAGCGAAAATTTACCGCGAGTTAAACAATAGAATGCCATCCTATAATGACTTTCAAAACGCAATAGAACAGATACATCCTATACATGAGTAGTGTGTATATATGGATGATCGTGTGCTTTGGCATTTGCGTTATAAGGGACATAAAAGGTGGCAAAGGCCTGTCGCAACGCGAAGTTGCGGAGATGTGTCGTGCATGTAAAAATTATTACTAAAATACGTAAATCAATGTTATTACAAATATTTCGGAAGATTTCTCGAGCCTCCACACAGGTGTTTCATGATAGATAGAGTACTAGCGCTGTGGGAATCAATAAAATCTTAAAAAGCTATGATTTAATATTCAATTAATAAAATTCAAGGTTACTGTTCACAACTTCGAATTTGGTTGCTGCAAAATTCAATCTACGGTCTGAATGTGTGATAAATATTAGTGTTTGAAAAAAGTATTGGCTTTGATATTTCATAGCAAATATTTCTAATAATATGGGCAAATTATTTATCAATATATAAGTGAGTACCTTTCCGTCTGCCACCAATGCTTCCATCCAAGCTAGCGACGCAGAACGTTGAATTAGCATCGTGTTTTCGTCATTCTGTGACGTCACCGCTCCGACTAATAAAGAGTCATTAATTACGTCACCAGTTGTCCCGTACGCAGGGAATATATCACATTGCACACTATCAGGCCACTGAATTCCAAATTCTTTTATTGTTCTCGAACAATCCGACATTACTTTCTCGCACAGTTCCTTGCATGGAGGCACAACACCAAATTCTGTACAAACGGGAGAATACACTGAACACAAAAACAGTCTGACAAATTTGGAACATTCCGTTGCTACCATTGGATGGAGCTTTCGTAAAGAATCGATGACGTCATCAGGAGTGACGTCATTTGCAAACGTTGGAAAGGTAGTTGAATTATATCTCCAATTAATTTGTTTAGACACACGTTCCGTTAGAACTGATCTGCGATTTCTTCTTCCTTGTGGCGATGGTATTGCAGTTATAATGTCGTCAGTAACAGGAAGGCACATAGGTGTCGAGACTTTCTCGCATGTTGGATTGATTCCCTCTACTCGATAAGACTCACAGGTGGTCCATATGAAAATCACAAGTAGCGTTAATGTGGTCGACATTTCATACGAAATTTTGTTTACTTTCATATCTTTAGACACTCAATATTTTTTTCCAATTCGATCGAATTATTCAAAAAAATGCGTATGAATCCATCCGAAAATCTACAATGAAAGTTAAATTACTCAAAGTGAACCACAATAAACATCTGTAAACATATCATAAAATAGACGTTATTAATATTCCTGAATTAAAAATTGGTTGTCAATCTGAAATTATTTCTTGGATACATCGGACATTCGTTGTTGGGCATAAATCAATCAGATAGGAGTCCACGTACAAGGTATGGTTAACCCCAGAGCGAAAGTAATTATAATTTTTATGTGAAGTATCCTGAAACGAATTAACTGGAGTCAGGACAAACTGCGTCAGAACAGACTAAACATCAGTTGTTACGTATAACTTCTTATCATACCCTTTCCTAAATTTGATAAGGTCTTGTGTAATGCAATACTTGTGCCATTGTTAAAGTGCCGTTATCCATGAGTAACATGTCACTTTATATATTTCTGACTGTCCTTGTTTTTACCTTTTTCATTGAATTTTCAATTTTACTCACGATATTGCTACCTCATATTAATCTTTGCCCGTGTCGGTCTATAAGAAGAACGTTAAATTTCTCTGTTTTACACTAGGACATGCATACACCGTGGAATTTACAACTTGTCATAGGAGACACATTTGTCCTTTGAGAAATGATTCTAATATTAATATTAATATAATTAACATAAGCTACAAATCAACATAGTAACGGATATGTGTCATAAATCATAATTTACACCGAAGAAAATAAACTGATAACGACAGAGATAATCTCTGCTATCAAATGTAATATGGCGCGTGTAAACACTCGTCCCATTTGACCGGCATATTGTCAGATAACAATATGCTGGACTTGTCATTTTCTTGCAGTCTTGTCAGGATTATTTCCTTCTGCAAATTTGCGATAGCTTTATTTTTTGTTGATAATGCCGGATGCAATCAATAAAACGTGACTGTCGTAGAAAAACACGAATTGTTATGCAGAAATTCCTAAATCTGTCAATCATGAGTAGGTATGTATGCATCAAAAGACTTTTGACAAAATCGGACAACATATTTAAAAATGTCAAAAGTCACAGATTTCAATAGAGGTAACTACCAAAGTAGGCACTAGATTTTTACTTATGGTCCGCTTTTAAAAGTACACGTCGACACGAATTCAAAGTATGCATGAACTAATAGAAACGGTTTCGATCACCACGAATTGCGAATGTCCTGCTTTTTGAAATTTCAAGTGATTAAATATTCAGTGAATCTCAATTGTGGTTAGTGATTACACACGAAAACAACCTTATCTGGCAATCATTACGTAAAATAAATAGACGAAGAAGCAACAACTATCAAAAGTTTTACGTCCTTGACCTACTGCATGAGTATCCCACGCAAAAGTGAAAAACAGCAAATATTATACTGCCTGCAATATTGACTATAAGAAATATGTGAACTCGAGTATTTACCATTTCGATCACTAAAAGAGGTTAGCAATACAAAAATGAACTGTAAATAAGAGCGATATAATATGTTGTGGGTTAAATATCGGTTAATGAATTTGGTATGAAATATCTCGGAGGCACAACCGTGCACTAATATTCATCATTTCAATAAGAAATCATTTTCTATTTCTGGTACCATTATTGTTGTAAAAACCTAAAGCTAAATTTTTAAACTTTCTTCGGCTTCCAAACATGTAACGCAGAAATGAAATATCCCCCTAGGCCCATGGGCCCTATTCTGCAACGCTAAATTCATTATTGCAGATGTTATTCCTATAGCAATCGGTGGGATTCAAGCAAACTCGTGCGCTCTATTGGTACATATATAGACAGAGGCATTAGAACGGTAAGAGGATATATTTAATAGTTCAGTACATCAAAAGTTGAATATGAATATATTCATTTAAATTCCATTTATGAAGATGAAAGTATAGGCCAGCTACATAATTAAACGGAAGGAAATATTCATCTTTGATCAAAAAGAATCAAGTCCCGACAAGTCTCATAATTATGGTTCACGTTAGTTTGTACTGTATAGAACTCTATATGTGATCTCATTCTTTGAATACGTTTCTTGACGGTTCTGTTTTTAAATTAGCATAGAGCACATTTTTACATTAAACAATATGATTAATATACATAAATCGAATAAGTGATTTTAGATATCAGTGTCTGGTTGTACCTTGTTTTGAGCGAAATACGTGAATAAACGTCGTATAGGGAAAAGGATCTGTACGAGTGTGGCAAAAGAATCGTATTGCTTTTATGTTTCGCTACATTAACCCATATTACCAGAATACATTAATCACTCACAGCGAATATTATTGTTACATGAGCATATTGACAAAATGTTGATTTTGGTTCATTTTGCGTTAACTTATGTCTTTCAAGTTGTTAAACAATCTGAGATAATTCTACGAATTTATCAAAGAGTTGGATCGGATTGGTCGCTTGGGTGGAAAACAATCGGTTATGTGCTTGGATACGAATAATGACAATCACGATGCGCATAGGAAAGTATATTATTAAAACAGAAAATAATCAATCATGTACAAACGCGTCAATAAATAGGGTCAAGCGAGGTCAAAAGACATTAAATTTTATGATATTTATTTTCAAAACAAATTTCTATTATAACAAAACAAATAACCTCTGTCCCATCACTCAAGTTCGTGATATATATTTGGATAGTACTGATACTACTGATATTCCATTAGAGTTTCAATTTAGAAATAGATTTACGAGCAAATACACGGGATTCCTTCCACTTGATAAGATAGTCATTATGTCATTTATAACGACACCATCGTTGACGATTCAGTACAAAACCTTTCAAATGCTCCAAAATTTTATTAATGTATCTACTAGTAGTTTATTCACATTAGAATCAAACTTTTCTGGGACAAACTTAAGAAGCGTTTAACTACCTGCGCAGACGCTTGGTACATTATGACTCATCACATAATTCACATTATCTTGGAGGCACGCCATGTAAATATTATACCTTGACATTGTTTGCATATTGAATAAGTCTACATATCGTTTGCTAACACTTCAAATAAAAATGATTATATCGTTGCACGTTGCTTGCCCATATATTTCCTAGATCGAAAAAAGCTAATGGTGAATTAGTCCTGGTTTAAAATACCCATGTTCCAACTATGCGTTGCTGCTTAACCATAAGACTGAAGTAGTTAGCGTGTGGACAAATGAATATTTTCCGACTGGGGTAAGCATTACAGTACCTCATTTCAGACTTGAACATCTAAATTGATTTTTCTTTTACAAACAAGATCATCAATTAGCGGACATGATATTTTTTATAACCTTTTTCAATGTTTACAACAAATACACATCTATGCATTCTCACGTCTAAAATTACTTCACCTACATTACTTTAATCCTGGTTTTATGATTACCAAACTGGCAGCTGGCTTATGAAGACATCAGAATATACATATCGACTGCTTATACATTTTGACAGCGGAATGACAAGCAAGCATACAAGAAGATAAACAACTCCTAGATTTTTAGAAATAAAATGCAATTAAAATGGATTGAATGGCATTATCTAAGCTGGCCTTTTAGATTTATCTACTATTTTATTATTCCCAAAACAAGATTATCTCAAGTCCGAAGCAACGTGAAGGCATTTCTGTGGTAGATAATTGAACTCCTGCGTCGATACCGCGCTGAAAGCATGGATAATCCATACATAGACTAAACATAATGAGATGACATCAGAGAGCAGAACAAATACATGTGGGATACAATAAAATTCCAATGACAATTTAGTAGTCATAGAATTAAAAATACAAATTGATAAATTAGATGACAAATTTTTATATTTGATATTGATTTTTGTTTGCTTCAACTGCAAACTTTGAATTTAGGCCACTGTATATTAAAGGCCTAGTCGCTTCAAATCAATTATATAAAATATAATAAATAGTGACTAATCATAAAAAGATTCGAAGATAATTTTCGTTTCTCAAAAGCGAAAGGATATCTTTTGCTAACAACAGTGGATACTATTCTCAAATTATCCCGTTATCCGTTAGTCATAACCTACCAAGCATTCTAACTAATCCCAATTTTCTAAATCTAATCTTGGCGAGAAAATAAGATGCAAATGTAAATTTCGGAGCACTTCTAATTCTGAAAACATACATTTCGATTTGCATTGCATTGCATCATTTCAGTGTACTTCCGTGGGATTTGATTTCGCTTATAGTTATTCCTGAATGTGGAAAAGATCTTTATATTCAATCGAATTGGTTTTGCGCAACTTCTTTGCATTTGTACTTATCTCAGAATCTGTACAGATACGAATACATACGAAGGTCACCTTAACATACATTTATAGCGATGAATAATTCACTCACAATGTTACCGTGACCTAAGTTTGACATCGTAGCATGACATCCACTAACGGGGTTCAAGCAATGCATTTTCAGATGCTGATAACCTTGTCGAAATATTGCGTTCTATTCACCGCATAAACTGTTTTTAACCCATAAACCCATTTCGCTATACTACAATAAGACAACCATCGAAGCTGAACTGTGGGAATTGGTTCGATTCTGAATATGAAAGCTTGTTATTACGATTAGTGAATAACTAAAATATATACAGTTACGTACATCGGTTGTCTTTCACACCGTTACTAACGTTTTCTACACTATGTGCAAGTTGATTATATACCCAAGTTGAGCCGTACATCATAACACGCGTCCGAGTGTTTAATGTAAACAAATATTAACAAAAGAAACCTAGTAGGTCGCGCTTAATGACAAGGTGTCGCAGCATTGTCTCGCTACCTTGGATATAGAAGGCGGTCATTAACTTGTTTCTATCCAGCACACTGCGACATCTAGACTAGATCGTGAGGGTTGAACACAATGGATTCAGGGTTTAAATCATCTAAAAATAACAAAACTCAATGATTATTGGCTCTGCCTCATATCAAAAGCTTTCCTCGAGTTTCATATTAATGATCAAGTTGTTAACATTAGGGATAATCCGAAAACTAACATTTCTAATGATAAAGTTAATACTCCCAACTTTTTTCGTCTGAAAATAAACTAGATTTTGTTTTATATCGCTTGCCCTGTAATATTCTCCAAGTCTCCCATGCGCAAGTTCGTAAACTCGGAGAAGAATCCGTCACATTTCGTTTTTTTGACAAGTTTTTAAAAATTGCTCAAAATCAATGTCTATTTGTTTTACATCAGCGTCGTTGAATACTACCAAATATCACTTCGTATCTGAAAGATGGAATAGGTCCCTGCTCTGATAATGTAGTTCCTGTCGACAAGGTCGAAATGACGAACAGTCCAATATTTAGTCTCTCATGAATTTTTAAACCTTTGGCTATATGTGACATCTGGGAGGCGGGAAATGGGAATGACGTAATTAATAAGCACGTGACAGAGAACTGCAGACTTTTAAATTTTCACACTAAGTATATTATATTGCTGTATCTTACGATGGGAAATTTCGCATCTGTAAGAAGTGCAAGACTGGGAATAGCATATTTTCATAAAGATCAACATCGCGTGAGGGTATGCCGTATAATACCACAGAAAGTATTCGTAGTATGGGCCATGCATGTCGCCGACCAATAAGTATAAAAATTCGAATTATTTTATCTGTAAAAATCGCTTTTTTCATGTTTTTATTGAACATTCCGAGCAAGAAGTTCCAACAAAAGCGCAGAGAGCTTCTCTGTTTGAAAGTAGAGTAAGAATTTAGTTTTTGTCTATACTAAATTCAATAAGACGTAGGAATACGTTGTGGGATCGGTGTCTTTAGCTAGCGACATCAACATAGAGAGGGTTGCAGTGCGGTACTAAATTGGCCATCGTACTTCTTTTTAATTGTGAGTCAACTATTTCGAAATTTGAGCGATGAACCTCGATATAGTTTGTTTTTGAAGTGCTAAGGCATTGGCTTTAAAAGTAGCCTACTTGGTCAAGAGATTACGTTGAGAAAATTGAAAAAAAAACTACGACAAAAGTTACAATTATGACAATTCTTACCACAATTTGGTTAATGAACTTAATTATCGATAACTAGATAACTAGATAACTAGATAAATGTGATTAATTGTTCTCTTCGTTGGGGGCATGATTGAGCGAACGTAATCAACCATATTCTCTAACAATAATAAACGAGTACTTCAATATTGCAACCAGATGGGTAACTGAATAAATTATAGCAAATCTAGGCCATCCTTTTGGTGGCATACTGTGTACTGTTAGAATTCCATTTTGCTCAAGCTAAATTTGAGTTTTACTGTTACACGTCTCTACGACATTCAATCTACACCACGTGCGCGATGTTTATCAATCTAATTTGCCTCCTTACTTTTACTTTCATATAAACCTAATTCGATAGTTTTGCTTCAACGAAAGTAAGGTTAGCAAAATTGCAAATGTCTTACCATACAAATAATTAATTGGCTGTATTACTAGCCATTAAAAAAGCTGCAATTCTTAGTTGTAGCCAAAATATTTTTGAAATAAATTCCCTTCTCCATACCAGAAATATACGCATTTTTTTTCAAGGCGCACGCGTAATTTTCTTTCAGGTGCCGATTGAACTAATTTCGGAGCATCGGCACACGGCTCAAATTACGATGTAAAAGCCTTTTCGATTGCCCTTGGCGTTTTAAGCATCCTTCCCATGGGAGATTGATGTCTTGTTTGACGTTTGGTTAAAATTATTAAGTAAACCTTATTAGGGTTTTGCAAACTAAATGCCATCAAACGTTTTAAGTACCGCACAAGGTTTCATTCCGATATATACCGGAATGCAGCCAGGTAAATCAAACGTATGCAATGTTTGGTCGTACCTTGCATATATACGTTTTTATTAAGAATAACACTCGCTTTGTATCAACTCAATACATAAAATTTAGTTTGCAAACTGATACTTTGCAAACATCTCGGATATTGCCAAATTACCGCTGGCTACAATTTTTGTTTAATAAAACTGCATACTGATCATAAAATATGTATAATTACCAAGCTAGGTAAAATATTATACAGTGCGTGTTTGCGAATAAGTATATTTATATGGAAAAAATGGTAAAATGTAAGAATTATATTGACAAGCAGCAAAATCGGAAAAGAAAACATATAGCGAATGCGATATAACAAATGAATAAAACCCTGAATATTTCCACTGGCTATAGCCCTGACGTCCTCGACTATAATTCAGTATTTCTCTCCAAACTATCGTTAAGATACCGTAGCTAATGTGAAAATGTTAATTCGGTCTCCGTAACCAATTCACATTTCACGCCCAGTATATTTAATTTATATTTTCTCAGTGAGTTTTTGAATTCAATTGTTTGGAAGGAGTTCCATACTGTATATGTGTATTTCAGAATTTCTTCAATCTTATGTCTAGCGCGGAAGACACATAAAGACATTGAATGAGTGTGTATTATAAATACGCCAGGTCTAAAAATTTATAAATTTATCTGATCTGATTTTTTATTTATTTTCACACTGAAAGAATTCATGTAAAATCACACAGAAGTTTAACGTATGTGTGTTGTCATGTAGGTGAATCTATCATCTCTTGCTTTTATCTGACTCAGATAACAATAACCACAGCATGGGAGTGAATCGAACACATGTTTTGAAAGCACTATATTCATTCCAATTCACTGAAATTCACGATCAATATCAGACTACATTGTATACTTAAACACTGCATCAATCATCTGACCACAAAAGATTCGGAATGGAAGATAACGTGTACATAGCAGTAGTAAAATGACAACAGGATTAAAATATAAAACAAGATTGGTCTGTGATAAATGTAAAATGACACAACAGATAGCGATACAACTACAAATCTTTTTTGAAACCCTGGAATATTGCTAGAAAACAGATAGAGAATGAAACAACACATATGGGTTTTGCTACCCTACTGCGATCGCGTCAATATCGCGTTAAGAGTAATCAATCTAAAAAGTACGTTAATTTTATAATTTCACTCTAACATAGGTAAGGAGTCTTTATTTGACATTTTCAAACACTCTTATTTTAATCCTTGTCTTTGAAGTAAATAAAATTTGGTACAGTTACCTGCATACACCGCGGCTACGCTAAATGCTACTATTCACTCCCTTCGAGAAATTATTAGACATATAACCAAAAGAAATTTCATCAAATACCTCGTTCTTGAAAAACTCACATGGATGTAATTGATCCACAACGACCTATGAACTTCTTGCTCTCAGATAAAGGTTTTAGCGTAAGTGATAACAGATATCACAGTTCAGACGAAAAGTCTCGCCGCTGATAAACCCTGCCATCATTTTGGTGCGTGTGTGACGTCATTCACATGCGAACTACAAGGTCAAGTATAAGTCAGGGTAGCTAGCTTCATTGAACGCTATATCTACATTCATGAAGGGTGTAGGTACAGATAAGCTTTGAAAATCACAAAATATCGCACTTGTTTTCACGTATTTTTCACACTATAAAAGTTTCGATTGTGGGCAGCGGGAAGCGACACATTTCAATGGTTTCTATATCTGCGATATATTTGCTAAAAGTAAAGACATGCAACTAAAACTTTACTAAGAAAAAGCGCCAAAATATCAAAGTGGATGTGGAACTCTTTGATATACCGCATGGTTACAAGTTCAAATAAGTTCATCGGATTGATACCGTGTATTATCCATTGTTGCGCGCTTTCATTCTCTCACTACTTTGGAGTCTTTTCATGTTGTTGTTTGTGCTCGATAGCTAATCTGCAGTAACTCACAAGACGGCTGTGTATTCATAATACGTGCAATTGTCCAGTCATACATTGGAAAATTTTTACAAAAGTACGCACTAATAACTAAAATTCATCTATTTTGTTTCCTAATTCGAAATATTGCAAAGTATGGTCCAAAAAAACACAATTTATTTAAATATTACCGAGTTTGAGACTTGAACTGAAACTGTCGAATAGGTTTGAAAGTACAATCTAACTTTTGAGGAGATGAGCGATTTAATTGGTTCTAGTCGTTTGGTGTGAAATATCAGAAGAAAATGAATAATACATGACGAGATGAATCATATCGAAAACAGCAATGTTATCTTTCATACTGACTCAGTTGATTTTGTGAAAAACCACCGCTAATTTTTCTTTTCTAATTTGTGAAATGAAATATTCAGAAAACCAGACGTCAAATCTTACTAAATAGATTAAAAACACACACTCCGATGTATATGACAAAAAGAGACCTCAAAGCAACCTGTCTTATCTGACTTGCTCAGCATATTAAAACAGAAAAATGTTTGAATTTTCTGGGACTAATAGTGTGATTTCATTCCTTACCCGCAAACTTTTTATTCCATACATTATCACCTTGCAATACTATTGTCCAGGCTTATAAAGAAATCCAATGTTGGATAAGGTTTCATTGTATTTCCAATTTCACGTCTATTATGAAAAAAATAATTCAAAATTATGACATGACAAGCATGTGCCACATTTCATCTCCGCCTCCTAGATATAAAGCCCATGTTTGATATGAGAAACGTTAATGACACGAGATTTGTGTCCCACAAAAGTATGTTCCGCTAATGTATAATGTTTCAACACCAAGCTCAAATTGACACGGTATTTGAAAACACAAAAGTTCAAATTGCGAGGTAAAAATAAAATATTTAAAATATCTTTTAAAACTATACGACAACGTGATTGCTTGTTTTTAATACTTTTTCGAAACAAGCGATTATAGATATTACCGCGCAAATGAGAATAGCAATAAAACAATTGACCTGGATAAGAATTACAAACAAAACACAAATCATTATTTCGCCGGACCTGAGAATTACAAGTCGAACTTTATATCCTCCTCAGAAAATAAAATTAAAAGTATCAGATTAGAATGAACAATGGATACGGAGAGTGATAAGTCTCTCTCGATTTTTATCGTAAATATCTGAACTATTTTCGTGATATTTGTTCTTAATTTGAATTGCAACCTTGAATCTACCCCGATTAAAATTTATTTATCTGAAATATTGAATATGCAAAACAACCGAGTGCTGGAAATCGACGTCGACAATGTGTAGTAATTTGCTATGCTACACGATGATGTTTTCAACAAATTGTTTGCTCAGAATGTTTTCCGTCCTACTGTTTCGAAACACATCATACAGATACACATGTTGGCGTGTATTGATTTGAACCTTAACACAACAATTATTAAATATAAATTTTGTTAGCTTCAAAGTAAATAATATTCTGATTCACACCTGTGTATATACATATTATCAAACAAATTAAGTTTAATTTCCGCTAAAACTTCTTTTACTTGTCCAGACATCCATCAGCAAGCAATAACTATGGTGGGAGTTGAAACACATATTGTTTGATATCCATAGAAACTTTTCTACACTTTTTAAAAAACCGAAAAGTGCCGCTCATTTTAGTACAATGCCGTCGAGTTTGACATTGATTTAGCAGGATTGAAGAATTCATAAATATGGCCAGTTAAATATGGATAGATCATGCCATCAACGGTTATTTTTGTTATTACTTGTTCGAATTGCCCAAGAAAATCATATGATAACTCAATTTGAATATCTCCTATTTTATTCAACAGTGTTTGCTACTATGATGATGAATCTATTGAGCCATATTACTCACTAAAGCTAGATTTTCGACAAACAGTCTTCATTTCATTTGAATGTAATGTTTACTTTCAACCGACATCAAAAGTACATAAAACGGAAACAAGACATGTAATTTAATAAAAGATTACAGTGTTGCTCCTAGTATGGCAGGGTCATGACGTCATTATAAAACTAACCAAGCATATCACGAAAGAAAAGATAACAAAACAAAATATAAAAATGATTTTAACATCAATAAAATCTATATTTAAATCAATCGAACAAAGTATGTAAATGATTCATGGTATGACTGCCTATCAGTCAAATGCTTACGCTGAACGCATCAAATGTACATCATTTTAGAGTTAGACTAAGCTATCATACTAATCGCGTGGCTTATATATCTTCAAAAATGGTGACAAGTAACAGAGGATATTATTGTGACACATTTTTAACAAAAAAGAATTCCTTCAAAAATGTGGAAGTTTAGCATATTTCGTTAATTAAGTAATTACGTTATAGTGAAGTCTACCCAAAAGGCTAACTACCCAGGTGTATGCATAAATCTGCCTGATGATAACTCCATATTTCCCACTAAGCCTATCTTTTGAAGTATAATCCTCCGCAAACTACTACAAACACGAATGTAGTCAGATAAACCTGGGTATTATCACGAACTCGTTAATTATATTCCACGTAGTACTCGCTATGCGCAACGACGCACTGTGTCGTACGTCGCTGGGAAAGTTTGTTCGGGTTGATTTTATTGTTTGTCATAAAATTGTCCTGCCTCGCCTGGGAAAAAAATTCCAAATTGTTCTATCTATTACAGAATACATGAGTTGTAATTCTGTCACTGCAACCATTGCATGGAAGTATTGACTGCACGTGCTCCCACAAGCGTCAATCTGTGGCAATACTAAAAACCCCGTGAAGTACACTAAGACTCGAATGCGATTGCAATAACGATTTAAATCTTTGGATCAACCTCCATGATTGAAATACGATTATGTGCAGTATTATTATATAATTGCTGAAAACTTAGAAACTCACATACAACAAAAATCAAACGAGTCTACTTTGGGGTTTGGTTCACTACTGTATTTTCATCATATAAAGGCAAAATTTAATGCAACTCGATTTCAAATGTCAGTGTATACCATGTTCATGATATACTACTATGTTGGTCACATACATTTGATGGTAAAGACCAGAGAAATGGCATAAAGCTCTGCTCCACTTGTAAAAGTGTTTATTTACAAAAAATATATTTGCTCGTTTTTTTACTAAATTAGAGAAGCGTTATAACAAACCGGAAATGAGCTCCTCACGCATTAGATTGAGGATTACGGAGGTAAAATGAATAATTTAAAATATTATGACAAACACAAGAATATGCACCATAATCTAATTGAGTATTGGCGCCATGTGGTAAGACAAACAGACAATGAACTCGATTTTTATAAAATGCGAATGGAAACGCCAAGTATTTGACACTTTGATAAAAATGGCACGAAATTGAAAAGAAAAACAAAATATAATATTATTGTTTGCAATTGTATCTAATTGTTGTTATCAAAATTATTCCACCTCCTTAAGGTAGTTATAATCTTGTTAAGAACATTTTAACCTAGAACTCATTAAATTAGTTCGTTACTACTAAAGGTTTCAATCTTCTCAATGGGATCCACTTTTAACAATTCAACAATATTCAGATTAAGTGTGGGTACTGAAGAAGTAAGCTGTCGTGACCCGATACCTCCAATTATTTTAGGCATTTAGATACCGGGTGTTACCAGATTAGTGTTGTGGGGAATTGTTGTTAAAAAGTAGAATAGAATTCAAGTAATTTGCTATGAAATTTATTAGTAAAGATTGATTTAAATTTAACTCCATTTTCATGCGCAATTCTTCTTTCTCAAGCAATATTTCAAATAGCTCAGACTTCAACAGTGTCCCCATCAACTATCTCAATGTGGAATATTTAAAATATCCCCCGCGTTACTCAAAAGCATTTTTGTTTTGCGCAAAACAAAACCGTCTATTTTTAGCACATGCGTAACTCCTATTTTGAAATTAGAACAAATCATTCAATGTAAACTATAAGACTGTCATGTGTGAATGCAATGTATTTGTATCTTTGTTAGTCAAAATAAATAAACTCACCAACGGATAGCATATTTCACAAAATAATAGCATAATGCATAAAGTGCGTTTTTGGCAGCAGTGTTTGTTTTTTCAATTTTGCAAGTATGGAATAAGACTTTTCTCTATTGTCAATAAGAATGCACTCTGAAGCTAGCAACCTACAATTACATGGTGTAATTACACAGCCTGTATTTGACCGCGTCAGTTCTTGGATTATACGATAATCCTTCTGCAAACTCAGTTGCAAAGATGGGTTTGTTTCCCCCCTAAGCATGTGTAATAAGCTATAAATTAGGTACATTATTGACAACAGCATAGTAATGAACAGAAAACCAGCGTCAGGAATGATGTAATACCAATATCTCGTTATATATATCATCTCTGCTAGAAATAATTAACCTATAAGAATTGTGCTAACTTTGATACCATATACAATACTTCGTCTACCTAATTTATTGGGTCCATAATAAAACCATATTTAACATCAGTCACACAAGCCTACATAACCATCACTCGTACCAAACTATCTAATCCCTTTTTCTTTTTCCTTTCTTTAGTTCCATCATCACTGGTTGGTTTAACCAAAGCTGGAATATTTTAAGAAACGCTTAAGCTTGTTCAAATTCTCAGTCACCTACATGCGATTGATTAAGACATTGCCCACGCCTGATTTATGGCAAGGTTTTTTGGAAGAGACAGACGGATCTTATTAATAATTAACTGATGAAGAGACCTTTGACGCGGCTTCACTGCTTGCGATGTTTACACTTGGCAGTCATAGAACCGACAAATTAGTACCCTCTTGAGAGACGTCACCGTATTTCTATTATACAAACGGACAACAAAAAAGTCCAAATTCACGCAAATGACACTATCTACCACTTATCTAACCTGGCAACTGTGGTCCTTATTTGCTCGTCTGCATGTTTGTCATGTATTGCCCATTTCGTAAAAATATAATGCTTGGAAATGCTTTCGGAAATTCAAAATTACAAGAATTACATATGTTCTCAAATTAAGTACCCTGCCCAGAAATGTGGTTGTGGGGTAGTTTCGCGCTGATTTCTTCGAAGAAAACCTATAAATTATAACCACTTCTTATTCCATCATATTTTTCATTAATATGATTAATTTGTATTAATTGTGGCGGGCGATCAACATAAAACTGCCAAATAGTGCCACAGTAATCACCATCCGATTCACGGAAATCGTCCCTGCTGATGTGGACATTGGACACTTGGAAGACAAGTCGCCTTTGTGTAAAGAGCTTCCCAAGCTAACCCGGGGAATATACGTTCACAGCGAGTAGAATCGATGAAAAATAATGCTGCGTGATGATAAAATAGCATCTTGTATAAACCCATAAACAAAGACTATAGAGCCAAAAATTAGTCAACAGTACTAGTTACTAGGTTTGAACAAACGGAATTTACTGTGTTCGGAATGGTTTACAGGTGCCTAGTTTTGTAGTTGTAATGTATCAATAGTGAAACTGATAGTACTGACCCTGATATATCGAAAATTAAGCTCAAACTAAAAAACAAACCACTAACAACTGTAAAAGTCAACCTGAGGAAAGTTTCCGTACAAATCTCTGAACATTCAACTCGTTTCCAAGGCACATCACAAGCCCTGATAACTTGCCTTCGCCAATCCCCCGTGAGTGCCCTTGAAAAGAAAACTCTCCGCGTTTTCGACGCACTCGACTCGACACAAGTAGGCCGTTGAGTCATTTGAATAACAAAAGAACCTCTGGTTTAAGTATTCCTATGTCGACTGGAGTGAGAAAACAGAATTATAATGAGAACTGGATATTTAAGGAGAATTATCTCTGCAAAAGAGACAGGCTGAAAAAACAAGTAAGCCTTTTGTCGCCTAGAGCGGAATATACAAGTTCACTTGCAAAATAGGCCAGCTAGACACAAAACTTTATTCTGATTGAAACTATATAGTATAACCGATTTTCAAATTTTCTGAATGACATTTTTTTTTATATGTTGTTTATTTGCGATTATGTTCGTTTGCCTGCGTCAGACTTTACCGCAAAATAAGTATTAAATTCCGTAGTGGGCATTTTAGAACATGCGTCGAACGTGTACCTTCCGTCTCATTACTCAACCAAGTAAATACTACGATTTTACATCTCAAACACGATCACGATAACAAATAGTAAATACCATAGCACCGGGAGAAGCCATTACTTGTAAATATATTTCACGAAATTTTTGTAATTTTATGGTTTTTTTAATAGTATGAAAATTGTTGAGATGTGATGATAAAACAAATCATTTCGCTTTTTATGATTTTTTAATTAGTCAATAATATCAAAGGAGTCTAACTGAAAACACTGTTTGTTTCAGCGACATAAGATGGGCCTGTTTATGCCGATTAGATTCAGATCGTGGTTGATTTTGGCTTGATCATAGGATCATTAAAAAGCTCACCGAAATGTGATTTTATATAATAACGTGTAAAACATAGCATACGCAATTCTTGAGATATTTCTACATTATA
Source organism: Styela clava (assembly GCF_964204865.1). Classification (NCBI taxonomy): domain Eukaryota; kingdom Metazoa; phylum Chordata; class Ascidiacea; order Stolidobranchia; family Styelidae; genus Styela; species Styela clava. Next base: position 26,697,354 of record NC_135251.1, read on the forward strand.
TTATAAATTGACTTATTGCAGTTTTTAAGTATATTTCTGCGTTTTAGATAAATAATATCCTGGCCAGACTTAGACATGTATTTTGAATTAGGACCCGATAAAATTTTGGTAATACGCTACTACTTGTGTTCATGCTACGCTTGTTTTTGATAGCATCTGTCGTTCCCCCGGCAATCGCCCGACAAAAATAAATAGTTTATCATTTTGTTCCATTCAGTGACGTTTTAATTAAGTGTTGATAAGCGTGCTTGCCTGTTATAGTTTTCACTATATTTCAGAAACACTATATTTCTATATTTTGTAAACATTTAGACCCTCTTTATAACATAGATAATTCCATATGGCTTGAAGGACGCCGCTATTGTTGCGCTCGTTTGAAAACACGAGTCTTTATTACGAGCTGATGAAAGTTTATTTGTGATTGGTTAGCCAGACAAAAGATAGGTTCGATGCCGAATAATGAACGGGAAAGCCAATAAATCCACGTTTTCAAAATGTTTTATTCGTTGTGTTATGGTTTGTCAAAGAGAATTAAAAGTTTCTATTTATATAGTGTTTACCACAAAAACAATAATATTGTATCTAGCTGAATAACGCACTTCTACAATATCAAGTGAATTTTTGGCACCCAATAAAACAAAAACTTGGGTGCCAAATTTCACATTGGTCTACATTTTGGATTATTTTGATAAGTAATATCTATAACAAAAGCAGTTATTTCTAAATCCCTCATACGCAAATCCTAAATTATAAGCATAAATCCAGCCTGTATAACCACAATAAGAACTCAAGACATTTTAACGAGTTTCCAACCACTGGTGTTTGACTCCATGACATAGTTAAACAAAGAATGTTCGTAATAAAATATAAATTACTCTTAATGAGCAAAACAAATAGGCTAAACTGTAACAAATATCTATTTTTACTGAGAATTCAACCGCTTGATGTGATGGATATGATATGGACTTACTTTTAATATTTGTACAAGGAAATTAGTTTGTTGATTTGCGCCAGAGGTTGAAAAATTCCATTTTTGTAAAAAGAAAATAATCCGCAAAGTTTTTTCCCAAGCTTGTAACAAGTTAATCAAGTTAAAGCAGGGTGATCAAATTAAATGGGATCGCCTAACACCCCGTTTAAAAGTCGGCCACCCAACACGCAAAGGATACTGTTTGAAATAGTATCTTATTCATGGTGTCACACACGCGCAACTCGGGAACCATTAAATATGCTTATATTTGAGTGTATATTCACGTTGATTGAGATATGAGGATGTCCACAGGTTGATGTCAAACTATGCTTTTCAGATAACAAGATAAACGATATTAAATAATTGAACTATTTAAACTTCTGAGTTCACTATATCTTCATATTAGAACTGCCGTAATTGGCTTTCTACTTGGGACAGCTGTGGTAATCTGGGGGATTCAAAAAGTGCCTGTTTTTAAATTTATAAATGGTATAATAACATTTAGCGAAATAATATGAAAAGTAGGTTTTTGTAAGTTGCTTGCAGTACTGTGGAAAATATTATTTTACGGAGTGTAAGACTTTTCTTTCTAAGTAGTTCTGCCCAGACTTACATCTATGTGACCGCCACAACGATGAGACTTTACAAATTAAACCTCATATTGCAGTATTTAGGTTTACAGCAACAACAGACTTACATAAAAAGTGCTACCGTAAGAGACGAGCGAACATCTTAGAAAATAGTCTGTTCGAAATAATCTTTATGATATTTCACATACAATCCGTTCCGCCAATGACATATTTTGGAAAAATTTTCATATAACAGGTAACACATTATTATGCAGTAAAAGAATTTGGAGAATTTTAATGCTTCTCTCATGCATGGCCTGAGACACGGGATGTACATTATTCTATTAAAATATTGTATTTCACAATGATACTTATCATGCTATGAGGTTGCAGCTGCGGTTTTAAATTATCGCCGGAAGAAAACCTTGGCATGTTTTGTTATGACAAAACTCAAGCACACCCCGCAAAAAACTAGATAGTCACACCGTATTATGCTGAAATCATAGGCGAATTTGAAAAAAAAAAATTTGAAAAAAATCTAGTGGATGACTTAAATTTTTTAAACATTTATAGTGAAGTATCTGCAGGAACAGCATTATTAAAAAAAAGATTTTGGTCATCTTTAACAATACTCACTTTTATTTCATTTTATGAATACAAAATTTCCTATGTTTATAATGAAACGGATTTATTTATACTTATCCACCTCAGAGAGAACATAGGCAAACCCAGGGACAAGGTAAGTAAGATATAACCAAATAGGTCGAATGTTTCATACAGTCAACGGATATGGAAGCGTTGGTTTGGAACTAAGAGATGCATGTTGCGGTCAGATGCACTTTATGACAGCCTTAACATCCTGTAACCTGAGAATATTCAAGGTTTGTTGATCCTGTATGGGCCTACTTATATTCATACACAGTTCAAATTTGAACTCAACATGACCTTTCCATGCCGACCAAACTTGACATCGTACTTATATAGTATCATATCACCAAAAAACTATATGTATATATGTGAAACAATATAGTCTTTCTACAGTTACCAGTCAAAATATTGACAATATACCACATCCGCTGTCGAACTACAGTGTTCCAACCTTGTCAATATTTCTGCCATCCGTTTACACAAAGGCTGGGTGGCAGCCTAACTGCCAAAATACTGCACCCAAAAAGTTTAATTGATATCAGGCTTGGAAATTTTGATCTAGTAAATTTAAATCGTTCGATTTCTAATGATTGAAATTTTACTAAAATAATATTCATGTTATTTTAATAGAAAGTGAAGCAGGGGCATAAGGAAACGAAATGGAGAAAAGGCGAAACTGCCACACCAATATTTAAATCAATGTTGCAACGGCGTTTGACATTTTACTTACCCAATTAAACTTAAGTTAATTGCTCTGACTATCAAACTACAATTCATAAAAAAAAATGAATTCTAAGATATTATCCATATACGTCTTACTGCTCTGCTACTCCACGCGACAGTCTGTAATCTATAACCTGTAACGTAACTTTTTAGGTTTAAACTAAAACTCTATCAGGGCTAGATCTGTAATTCATGTAAAATGTTCATTTTCGGACGAGAAAACCTGTAACATACTTATAAAATTGCACTTAGTAGACTTGTTCTCGGCAGGTGCAACAAAACTGATATGTACTCCAAGAAACTAGACAATAATCTATCCTGAATCGCACGGCAAATATTGACAAACTGAACGCGACTCCTTTAATAAATACATCCAACTCTGTAGTCAATAGCTAAACGTTTTCCGCCCAATTAACAATCTTGCTCAATAAGCCTTTTGTTGCCTTAAACCACTTTAGTTCGTAGTCGAACGACCCAGTTTCTTATTATATTTTCATTTGGACCACCTTCTGAGATAGAATTGAATAATCTAGACAAAGTCTTAATAACAACAAATCAAAATAACCGTTAATAATATCTCTGTTAGGAGGTCTGCCACTGCCGCCGACTTTCTTAGATGTACGACAAAGCTGCTGAAGTAATGTAACATAAAAAACGTCGGCATGTTAATCCGACGGCTTACACACTTAAAAATACTCAAATCTCAATTGGTACTAGCAAAGGAAACAATCCCAATTGACAAAAGAGCATAAACATGGGCTATACGTGAATACTGCTGTCCAAAATGGTTCACCAGTAAAACAAGACAGCATCAGATACACCAGAGTGATTATTTCGGTAAGCTTAGATGACTTAGAGGTAAATGTCAAATGGTTTGAAATGATATTAAAAATACTCAAATTATAGTTTTGAAGTTAATAAAAAATATGCCTCAACATGTTCTGTAAAATTACAAAATTGGCGTCAAAAATTCATACTCAGGAAAAATCTAGTACAGTAAAAATCTAATATTTCCGAGAGTCTGAATGGAAAGCTAGAATCCGGAAAAAAAGCTCTAATTCGGAGGTAAGATTTTTAAATTTTTTTTTGCTAATTTAGATGGGTACTTTTAGACGTCGCGCCTTCTCAAGAGCATTTTAATCTGCTTCTTCGCTTGCCAGATTACCTTATTTATTCTAAGCTAATTTGCTTCAAATTTTCACACGGCCGTTTGTTACACTCGAGTGCAGTGACGCCAGCTTGTGTTTACCATACCATTGTCCCCAAAACTGCTATTTGATAGCAGGTGTTTTAACTAAAACCAACAGAACAATAGCCAATAAATTTCGCTGCCTTCTGTGACTGTTTTGGTTGCAAACACTTATCGCAAACCCCATTATTTCATCGTTTTTGGACAACACGTCCGTATTTAACAAGCCTGTCCGAAATAACAGGTACTTTATCTTTCTGTCTCTTATTTCTTAATTAGATCATTACGTAATGCGTAATTGTGCTTTACAATTCTGGAAAACATGCAATACGATGCAAAATAAAATGCAAAATAGTTGTCATTCGAATACATATACAGTTCTTAAAAGCAGGAAAAACCTTAATATCACAGTTAGAATGCTACCCGAGCAAAGATAGTTCCAAATCATTGAGTTCATGTTATACTATTATATCGTCACATGTAAAAAGAATTTAAATATACATTTTTTCATGAAATGCAAAAATATAGCAAAAATATATGCATTTAATGACCTTCTGTGCAACATACCAACACAAATAACCGGTATATTAACTTGTGTATTTTGAAGTGTAGTTACCTCAACCAGAAACTAATACATCTAAATAACCGTAGCCTATACAGTAAGGTAAATTCGATATTTACTTCAATTAAAACCTTTACACATATTCTCTGGCAGCCACGAACCTCGCCTATCTGCAAAAACAATATTCATCGTGATTTTATACGTTTAGAGGATAAAAATAAAACTGGTAAATATATCCTTGACAAAATCTTTGACATGTCACGAAAATCCTTAGATTTATTTTGGTTTTGTCTTTTGCAAGTAGGTTTTTGATGCTCTATTGACGTTTGAAATTACCGTGACCATACTTTTTATTGTAGTAGCCTACTATATCTATCAACAGATGGTTGTAAACGGTTGAAAAACTTTCCAATAAATAGTGACATACCTTTGCAAATGGAGAAATAATTTTTCTCTGTTTTAAGTAGGGAATAAGAAAATTTCAATGACGTAATGTTTTATACATAGGGAAATGGAAATATGAAAAAATTTTGCTAACGTTTTAACAGATATATATAATTTAAAAAAGTAGAGATGTAAATTATACTGTACTTTTTACAACAACGTACGAGCGGATAACTGATTCCATTCCCTAGTATTTTAAATTTATTTTTGAACTGCTGTAAGCAGCAACATAAATACTGTAATTTCTACGTGCTATAAATCTGAATATAAAACTTTTATAAATTTTTAATGTAATCTGTAATCTCCTTTGCATTTGAACAAATTACTTCCAAAACAGTAAAATGTATTGCGTGCTGCCTAATCGATCTTTCTATGTCAAAATTTGTAGAGAATCTGGCAATTTTTTCTTCTCAATTACCAATTCTCTAGTATCACGAAGCCGCAAACACGGCTTACTTGTCTCATTATTATGAATTGCTATGACGTAATGTACAAAAGTATATACACAGTGAAAATCGCTCGGCTATCAATTTGACAATAATCTTGTAAAAATTTGACTCGATTAAGATTATCCGAGTAAATGTTGTTTAAATAATGTAACCCATGGATTATTAAATATATATATTTATATATATAGAAATATTTAGAATAGATTTCTATGTTGTTTACTCTTAAAATACAGTAAATTTGTAGTTTTTGTTACCATTGAATTTTGGTTGTCAAGAGCGTGACCATATATTCCACGATGGCATTGAACCCATTCCTAGGTTATTTTGAGTTTTGTGACGGTTCATGTGCGGTAAGATTACACCTAGTTTGCTGTTTTGACACAAAAGAATAATTGACACGCATATGCCAGAAACGGACATGCCATCTGGAAAACATAAACAATAGAGTTGTGCATTTAATCGGAATAACCTCGAATAATGATTTTCATAATATAGTAAATCATTATAAATTAAAGTCCTAGAAACAAATCGTAAATAGCAAAGCTCGAAATTAAGATAAGATATCGTGTAGGGACACTGTTAGCTTAAATTGATTTACATACAAAATTTAATCCAACTGACAAAAGGACGGACATCTATGCAAAAGTGGAAAATGCTGCAATATACATACGCAGATCATCAGATTCATAAATTAACCATGTATACTTGAGTTTCGAACAGACTAAAAATGGTCAACTAGACCTCAAACAATTACATGCCGCGTATGCTAACGGTTACCAGAATGTACATGATCACCTCACAAATATAAATAATTGTGGGTGATAAGCAGGTGAATACAGTATAAAGATATGTGCTGGTTTCGATGAACTCTGCCAGTATTATTCAGTGTTGAATAAACACTTTGACGGAGGTCTACATATCCTATTTCCGAAATTTCCTATCAATTCAACTTAACACTTTATCTTGGATATCAAGTAAACCTAACACCTATCTTCCTCATTCTGCAAGCTTTAAACTCATCTCATCCTTTTCCTAAAATCAAATTTAGGAAATTGTCTCACCAAAGCATTTTTGGATGCAATTTTTTAAGGTAAAGTAATCAAAACCTCAGGTAAGCGAACCTTGGCCATGACAATACTTTCGCGACGCAAAATATTTACAACTGTCTCTGTCTACTTTTATCGGTCTGCTACCCTGAAATTGAAAACCAAAAATTTACGTACGAGTGATCAAACATGATCTTCTCAGTAGAACTCCAAACTTCGAACAATACTTATCCAAGTAAGAACCATGAACTTTATCTACAAATAGATTCGATTTTCAACTAATGCTTTTAGGCTGTTATGTATAACCTGGAAAATTGATAACACCACCTCAAAATAGTTTTGTATATTTACAGTAAATATGCTTAGATATAGCCATAACAAAAATTTACCGTTGTGGTATAACATATCAATGAAAACTATGTGCGAAAATTAGGGCTGAGTATGTTATTAAAACAAACCTATATTGACTTATACTACCGGTCACTTGAAACATACACAAATCAAATTCACAATATCATTCATAACGAATCGGAATCGCTACTACCAGAATAGTCTATTCCAAATAGTCTATTCCAGGTATCAATTTAGTTCAGTATTATAGAATCTGTATATTTTGATAGTCTTCATTTACAACTTCATTTCTTTTGTTGCTATTCACAGAAGTAATTTTTGACGCTAAATTATACTATTTTTTAAAGCAAATTATGTTTTTCCAACTAAGCGGCAATATTACCAATTGAAATAATTTGGGTGATGATGTAGTGTCAGGTATTTCTGAGAATCAATTTTCTATCTTAAAAGAAGATGTTAATTCATACCAAATCACATAATGTTTAATTGTTTTAGTTTCTACTCGTGTGCATAAATTTGAAATTGATATGGTAATTCTATAACCAAACATTTCATTTTCCTTTTTTACAAGTTATACACGGTCGGTTGAATATAACAACATATCATCGATAATCGCTCACGTCTCGTTATAATTTCACATGACCTTGTTATCAACTGGACCACTTTCCCAGGCGGTTTAGTAAATCAAGAAATGCCCGATTCATCATGATTCACCAATTTCGTTTGTGGAGTACAGATCCGAACATATGCTACAAAAAATACTTGTATAATTCAACTATCTTTACAGGTATTTGGAACACAAAAAACAACCGTATGCACCCGAAAAATTGAATTTTATTTGGAAAACTTTTGACACTACGAATCTCTGTTGCGGGCCGTGAAACATAGAGTGAGAAAATGTGGTTTGATTGCATTAGTGTTCTTATTCACATGGAAATGCAATTGAACTCAACATATATGGGCTGCAGCGTCTGCTAATCGTCGACTTGGGGCTTGAGGTCAAGTACGCATTCTTTGGTTTGCTACGTGCAATGGTAGCCTAGGATTTATGCTACACTGATTCATGTAACAGTACAGAATTTCAAAAGTGCAATAAATCACTAATTACATTCATAATATACTTTTCAAACGGTATCTGTCATCTCCCAGCAGTTCTATTCTAATGACTTGATCTCAGAGATGATATACAGCACATACCGTAAAACGTTGGAGTGAGTTTAATTGTTAGATTAACTAACTTTTATCTATACATCCAATTATAAAGTTTAAATATAATAATAGCCAACCCGAAATAGCCTTATGCCACTTTTCTTGCCATTAGCACGCTATATTTCCCTGTCAGGCGTATTTAACTCTCGACCTCCACACCACACCCTCAATGTATTTGTATATTGCTCACTTGACTTTGACAGATTAACGTTGTATACACGCTCCACTTAAAACTTATGAAGTCAACTTAGCCGTAACAATTTAACTTTTTTTTTACTTCAGACGTTTTGCTTGCTATAGGTAGCATCCCAGTTAAATTACCACCCATCATGTGTTGTGATTCTTATAACCTAGTTAGAATTTGATTGAGTAAAATGAGAGATTCTATCGAAAAAGCATGGCATTCTAAGATGAAATAAAAATGAAAGGAGTTATCCATTTAGTGCAGTGTTCATGTTAAATCTTACGTAATTCCAAAATCACCAATAATGTGAAAAAATTATTTCAATTCTGGCACATTTCAAATGGTATAGCAGTATAGCTAATCTGATAAACGCTTTGGAAGATGGATTTTTGTATGTGTGCGATCGAATGCGATCCAACCTCATGGTAGACGAATGCAGTATCTCTGTTTGAACTCTATCAGCAAATCTATTGAGGTTGTTGCTAAAGCAGCTAAATGAGCTATTTTTATATGAAATTATCTATTGTCACAGATACCAATAGGTTTGGCTGTAAATCCTAAAGTTGTGTATATGTTGAACAGAGTCCAGAATGTGATCCCCGAAGTCTTAAATATAGAATTTTACAAATTTAATTTAAATTCGATTCAGTTGCCCCATCACACCGTATTTTCTGAAACTCACAACATATGGCTTATTTGTTCCTGTTGATTTACACGCCTGCAATGGGTGGTAACAAACTTGTAAGCTTTTACCGTTGTGCTGATTTACATTTAACTGCATCCCAAGAAAAATACAACTCGCTTTTGTCAGGGGCCAAAACAAACACATACAATAGGGTGATTGTGGCTATTGTTGATAAAACATGTTGACCGTAAACGATAGATTTCCACGTAAACGATAATGATTGATCGGGTCAAATTCATCAAATTGTTAATGAACGTCTCTTTCTTATTTAACGTCAGGCGTAGTCGTTCTACACTTTACGAAATTGAAAGAATATTCTATTTTGAAATCATTAATTTGAGATGTAGGAAGGCATTATTGATTAAAATATTTGTTTGGAAAAATTTGTCTTTTCAAACTTTTGCCTTAAAGACACTGAAGTCAACTCCAATGCGATGACAAGAAGGCTGTTTTTCGAATGACTAGAAATACCTCCAAGTGAAATGAGAGTATGAAAAATGCCATTCTCTTAATATAGATATATCCGAATCTCTTCTGCCAATTCTACATCACGTTTCAGTATTGGATTATATCGACAAAACGTGTTTTACAATAACTCGGTTTAATATTCGTGTCGGTCACAAAAATTTATCAACATTTATGAAATATTGAAATGACATACAGTTCACCCGTTTTCTTTTTGCAATTCCATAGTCGATATTATTTGATGGTCTCGTTTTATACTAAAAATAGACTTCATTTTCTGATTCTAGCCTTTTGCACAGAATTGGATATTAACCTTTCTTGTAGCCTATACTCAAATTCTAACTTCTCCTATCTCCTACCCGCGATGTTAGTTGGTCGCACAAAACCGTTCCTTCCGATACCCTTCCAAACTGGATAAACCGTGTCGCTGAAATCAATAACAATATATTAATACAAATTTATTGAAAAAATATTATAAAATATAAAAATACACGATAAAACGAATGGAAGTATAAAAGCCCCAAAGTATCTTCTGAACAATAATGGTCAAGAATTCTATTCAGTTTTCAGTTTTAATTCGTTTTTGACACTCCCGAGCCTAAGACCAATTGGTCGTCGGTAAAAATATTACTTCATTATAGCATACTGTCATTATCTAAAGTTTTATAAACATACTCACTGTACATCAGATTTTAGGAACCAGAATTTCATACGCAACAACAAAATTCAAGTCATTTCACACCTATTTCAATTAGTATTCTATCAAAACAAAATTGTTGTAGAGATTATTGTCGTCAGACACTCACTCCGTATTAAAATGACAACAATTTTCATTGTGCGTCAAAAATCACACGGATGAATGATTCTATAAAAACTCTCCAACATACTGAACAAACATTGAGATCTGAACCGTATTGTGGAAGCGATAACCACAATTTCAAGGACTAACTTCATGTATTTTAAAGCTTTGGTTTTGCTCTAAAACGTGGCGTATGTAATTGTTATACATATATTCATTGTGTATATATGCCCAACGGTATAGTTTAGTTGCTCTCTTTATATATAAGTTTCTCAATATCATGTCAAAATAAAATAAACAGTTTTTAGACTAGACCAGTGATTTGTTAACCTTTGCGTACCTGACGAACCCTACGTTTTTCTGCAAGATTTCGTCAAACGTCAACGTCCTAAACAGCTGAAGTAAATTTCGTACAAGACTATAGAAAATGTGGTTCCATATCTTTGCACCCACGTACATTTGCACCCGTGAATTGCACCCGTGAATTGCACCCAGGGAATTTGCATCCGTATACTTTTTCACCCACGGACATTTTCATCTCTGGACAATTGCATCTATACATTTCACCCGCATTTTAGCAATGACATCCAGATTGCACTCAAGAACATTTGCACCCATGGACATTTGCAAATGTTGATAGATGCAAATGTACGCGGGTGCAAATGTTTTTGAGTGTAATCTGGATGTGGGTGCTAAAATATGGGGTACAAATGTATAGGTGCAATTGTCCGTGGTTGCAAATGTGCATGGGTGCTAACGTCCATAAGTGCAAATATTCATGGGTGCAAATGTCCGAGGGTGCAATCTATATGCGGGTGCTAAATTTGCGGGTGGACATGTATGGGCGCAAATGTCCGTGATTGCAAAAATATGCAGGTGCAAATACTCTCGGTGGAGTTTACGAGTGCAAATGTACGTGGGTGCAAATGTGCTGTTAACGAAAATGTAACTCTCATTAATTCATATAGTACAAATGCATTGCGTTTGGCGTAGGTTGACTTTCAAGGGTTATATTTGAGGAATATACATTCTAAAAGGGGTATATACCGCCAACCCACTGATTTTGCCAGTTTTTATAATAATATAAATTGCAACAAGAAAACAATTAACTGTATATGGTCATTCGACCAAGTCCTTTTCTTAAAGGACATGTTTTACAAAAACGTCTTGTAATTGCGAAGAATTATTTGGACAAACTCGGAACTACCACAATCGCTAAGGCGTAAACTTAGATATCATTTCGGAATAACCATTGTTGTGTCACAGATGCGTCAGAGGTTATTTTACCGCCGATAGAGGTTATGTTGATAAAATGCGTTTTGTTGTAGAAGCCGTGCAGGTGGGAAGTGGAAATACTGCCAAAACAAAAATTGCAACTTCAGAAATAGGAACACTAAAATGTTGATGGCAAATTATTCATTTCTCATCCTTCAAAACTGCAGTAAGATGCGGATAAAGTCATTTGCTTATTGTTTTGCATGTATAAATAGACACACGATATATATAAATAATATTGAAGTCGTTCGGAACGTGTAATGATAAATGTACGTGAAGCTCTGTGCATGAAATATTCCTTACTGAAATTTCATTTATAACTACTTCATATTTTTAACTTGGCCATAACACTGGGCTATATTTTATCAGTAGAATATAACAAGCTGTCGTTTTATTGACCCTTGTGCTATTGCAATTCTTTCACAAATTTTCAAATCGTGGCTCCATTTTGCTCAATGACATATTTTTGCATATATCCTCATATCCTGACATATCCTCACTACCGAAGCGACTTTAATTATATTCTTAATAATAGTTGTTAAAGCTGTATCACACATAGGCATTTGGAAATTGCACTCCGATTGAAAAGTGGCGTAGACTCTAACAGTCTTAATTAGTAGGTCCACTAAAACTTATATCTGCGTGAAAAAACACACAGTTAAGCCTTTTTAAAACGTGGACGTTTGAATATTTGCAGTGAACTGTAGTTATGTTTACTTAATTAATAGGCTTGATAATACAATTACTTCAAGATATAGGATTAGAATACAGAGCAAGGTTCCTGGATCAGGGGCCAAAAATTTAGCCCGCATAGACTGGTGGGTCATTTTACATTTTATGAACAATATTTATAGTGTTACAAAAGCAAAAGTGGAAAACAATGAGCCTCATGCCAAAACTTGTGCTAAGTTTAATCGCAATCTTAACAAATTACTCAAGCTATTTTTCAGGTAAAACATAAAAATTTGGTTTTAGTTTGGTTGTGGCAGCATCAACTGGGCCAGATCGAATTACCCAACGGGTCGGATTTTGCCCACGAGCCGTAGTTTGTCCATGTCAGTTATAGAGGATTCTCTTAGAATCTCTCTGTAACAGCTCCACCAAACCCCAAGGCTTCGATCGAACCCAGGATTAAAAAGAACACATATGCACCACAAAATATACATAAAATATTTTCCTTTAATATCTTTACTGGCACTTTAAGTTCATTTTATTGCCAAACTGGTCTGAAAGGGTGGCCTATATATAAACCGTGGAAACTGTTAGGGAATCCATGAATCTTAAATGTCGGTTATATCTTACTGTTTACTATACACATGAAGTGGATTCAAAGAAAAATTTGATCACTAATTCGTTGTAATGCGAGTTCAACTATTTGTGTTCAATTTTTAACTGTTTATATGTGAAACTAGTATTTATACTTAAAACTTGTATTTAAGAATATTCGTATGGTAATTCAAATGATAATTACCATAAATATCGAGAAAAGTCTATTCCTATTTTTATATAAAAGTGACTCTTTGCAAAAGCACATTTACCTTTATATTTTACAATACGATATAGGATCTAGAGGTCTGAATAAAAATTCATTTATATTACTGATATTTATTGTTGGTTCATCATCTAAGACATTTCAGAATATATAATTATTTGTGTGAAATAGTGTTTTGATACGCGGCCAAATAAAGGGCAATGTGAACGTAAAATCCAACAGGTTTATTATAACTTGTACAAATGAAAATGTTTTAAAACGTGGCAAGGAGAAAATGTAGTGAATCGTATATTTACTAATACCTTGAGTAAACAATTTTATTATTAATAAAAACAGTTGCTCCCATTTGTTAAAACTTAAGGAATTCGCTGCACAAAGTAACTCGCTTCACAAGAACTGCGTAACACAAGTAGCAACATATCGGAAAGTAGCTACCAGAAAATTAGAATCACATCACGACAATCCCGTACGTGCATATACAATTAGTAAAAATTTGAAACGTGTCATTTTGAAAGCAAGAAAATAATAATGGTTTGATGATAACGCAAATGACGAGGATCAGTTCATCCAGCAATCCACAGCATCATATGCGTGGACGCAGTTGTTTTCTCCTGTTTGCATTCATCAAGCTTTCTTTGGTCCATACACACTGCACGTTATATAGCAAGATGATGCCTTTTTCTGGCGTAATAAACCAACTTTCTATCATGTACCCCAACATTCTGCAAACCACTCGAGCATCTTCTTTATACCATTACGGTAAATTTCAACATGGCTATATAGTCAAGAGCACTAACGCTGTTCACTAGTCGTACAGCGCCATCTGTAGAATTTTCTTGGGAATTTCCATGAACAAGGTGTATAAAAATCAAAACAAAAAATTAATGAATAACATTTGTGGAATTGTTAGGATTGTAAAAGAGGTCGATCCGTCGGTAGAACAAAAGAATTTAAAGAACCGGTCAAAATTATTCCTCGGTAAATTACTGTTTCAAATTGGTTTACAGATATTAGAAGTATTATGTAAATAGCAAATAATACATGAACCTAACTTGGAAATGTTGGGTGTGCTATTTAACCCTCCATTGTCTGACAATATCAAGATTGGCTGATATAAATCCTGTCATATTCGTAAGACTTGTGCAAAATTCCACGCACATTTGATACACTTATGGTGGGCCTGTATTGTTGGATTACTTGTACAGATCAATGAAAAAAGTAGAAAGCCCATGGCATACGCCATTTGATCTAATTTGGATACTGAGTTTCCACAATTTGTCAATACTCGCAGGCCCGCAAGTTCTGTCTCGAGTCAATTTGAAGTTTTTGAATCATTTAAACTTTTAGAGTCTTAGTTTTCATTCAATCATTCATTTGCAAAAATATAAATTACATGGCAGATTTAATGTCGGGTGAATCAATCTGTATCAGAGCTCATCTGTATTACAATATTTTCATGGAAAGTACAAATTTGAAATACGCAAGATGTTTTTCATATTCCTGAACGCATAAATATAGTTCAGAAATCGATTTGAGATTTCCAGAAGACAAAAAACTCCAACTTGTACTTTTTAATTAAGTAAACTCTTTAAAATTGTCGTATAGTTTCACAAACCAACTGTATTTTTTGAAATGTATTTTTTATGTCTTGTTTCAGCTGAGTTACCTCGTACTTGGATACTTTGGACGTTGTCTTCATAAGCTTTTGTGACATAATCTACTATGCACTCTCTAATTTGAAAGTGTCATCACGTTCCGCCAGATGGTGTACGAGAATAAGTTTTATATGTAAAACCAACACAGTAATCGGTAATTTATTTTTTCACCATGCTGAAAAATACGAATTCTACATACACAATTTGAAAGAATATATAAAAAAATCGCATTTCAGGGTGAAGGGAGACGCCGAAAATCAAAGCTGGTTATCGAGCGGCGACACCGATGAGAAAGTCTAACAAAACGTGATAAATACAATAAAATCGAACAAAAATATGTTAAAGTAAAAGGTAAAATGAAAGAGCAATAGGTACGTCAAGGCGACCTGGTGAAACCAAGCAGTCGCTGTTTCAATCAAAAGACACAAGAGCAAATGTCACTGGTATCTCCGTCGTGCAGTGTGTTAGTAATGATTTTTTTCTCTATGTAGTATCAGGACAAAACAGTTTTGGAGGCATCCCATTTATCACTGATTTGCGGCTTCACTATAGTTCAGCGTGGGAGTGAGAACTACTATATTGTTATGTCATATTTATTATAAATTTAAAATACGTAAATTTAACATTTCAAATTGGCTGTACTGCAGTTAAATTATTCAAAATGCCAAAAACAAAGTACACGTTTTCCCATGATTCAAATATCACTAATATTTACATAATAAGAATATTATTAAGCATCGGAATCGAACCAAGCTTGATCTAATCCGCACTGTCCTGGTTTTTTGTTTCATATATATATATATGGTTAGCATATTTGTACGTAGAGAACGGTTTGAAAAATATTGCTTTAATGCTGATATAATATAGATTTTTGTTTCATGTTTGATTAGCTTGATTAATGCAATAAAACTTTTTATAAATACTTTATGCATTTCTGGAATATATTAATACAAAAGTTCAAGTATGTGCACAATCGAATCTTGCACGGAAAAAACAAAAATCAGGTATTATAAATTTTTATCCTATATTAAGGTTATAGTAAAAGTGAACAGTAAGTGAATGAAAAACATCGTTCATGGCTAAATTTGACCATCTAGTGATAAACCACCGAACAACGATTAAAATAATAAATATGAAGATTTTAGGCAAAATGATTCAAAGCGGGGATGACGTAATTTGTATTTTGCAACCATAAGTTATCAAACCATACAAACAAACCCATAGATCAGGAGACAGTATACTTCTCGTCTAGTCAATCACGTTTACTATTTAGTACGCCATGCGTAAAAAAAATATTTTTACAACTTTTTCTCGGTGGTTACACTCCAGGTTTTAGTTTTTCTCGTGTATGAAGTTGTTGTTAGGTTTGGGCGTCGTATTAGATACTAACACTAACACACATTTCTCAGTGAATAATGAGTTTATTATTTTGTCAATTATTTAGGTTTTTCGATGCATGTCAGCAGTTGGGGGTTCTTAAGCTGGATTAAACGGACAAGTTGAGATGTAGAATGCTGAAAAAGCGTCATCCCTCAAATTTCAATTAAGAGCAGCTTATAAACTGTTCTCTATAAGCGAACAGAGTATAGCTTATAGAAGAATAAAACTAATCTGCAACATATTTTGCAAATTAAAATATTTGTGTTATTTTAAGAATATTTTGAGTATTTTCAAATTGGAAAGATATATCCGGGAAGACTTAGCGAAATATCGGATTTTGCATCTTCTAACTCTTGCCCTTAAAATAAAGAAAGGTTTACAGCACAAATGTGCAATCAGGCATAAATAGAGTAGCCCACATACATTCTTCTGTAATATATTCGACTCATTTTAACATGTGAGATTGTGTTTTGTGAACTATGACACGACTTGATAGTATAAACTAATACGTAAATGTCCTACTGTTTTTTTTAACACTTAGCAAACCTACATTCTTAAATAAAAGTAGTTCCGTTGATAGATCGTCAACGTTTTTTCCTTTTCTATGCTCTTTGCAAAGATTTAGATATTCTGAAAGGCGAAATATGACGTCTCAACAGAACAAAAGAATTATCATTTTATCCGTGATTGCGGCTCTAATTTGTTTTGCTCTTGGGGTGATTATTGGTTACTTCGGAAGGGGTGGTTCAAGTCCGCAAACACCAGTGGCCGATCCAGAAGCGAGTAAAATGATAATGGATGGAATTAGAGCTGAGAATATTGAACAAAATCTGAAGTTAGTTTTATGATTTTGTTTTATATCAGAAAGGTATATGTTTCTATAAAGTGAATGTGTACTCTATGGGCGAGTTATATACGGTAAAATTATAATACTAATTGAGCGCCAATACTTAACATTTCCGCCAAAAATTAAAAACGAAACTCATATTTTCTGGGCCGTGTTTGGTAGTTTGCTAGTCGGTTTCCAGCAGCGTCTTTAAATTGTCTGTCGCAATGTCTACGATATCCAGATTTTAATTTTATTCATAATTTTGTAATAATGATAATAAAATTTGTGTACACAAATAACTTGTTTGTCACAACCATTATAGTAGAATCAGTGACGATTAAGTTTGAAATTGCTATAAATATATATAGCTGAATGAGCGGCGTATTAGGTAGAGATAGGTGGCACGGTCAACATGCACAAGTTCTATATCTCTGGTTGATACGAAGATAGAATGAGCAACCTCATAAATGAAGTTGACAGGAATTCTGCCTCACAAACCGTTTGTTTTTCCAAATTTGTTTATTTATAAAACAACAACGCACAGCTCTGCGCGCTCAACTGGGGTAGATAGCTTAATCAAGGGTTGTTCTCGATTTCCTATTTTTCGTATGTGAAGCTGAAATTCGTTTTAGGTATCCTCACGATCTCTGTCAAGTTGACTGCTAAAAACCGAATAGCCAAATGCTTCACTATTAAAACCCTACAGGTATATGCACAACGCGGCAATAATTATTAAAATAAAATTTAAAATTATGATTATCAGCGACTTATTTATAAGTTTTCAGAGAAGGCTCAGAAGTCCCTTATGGTTAACCACGAATATAAATATATTACACTAACTTTATTCATTTTCTTAGGACATTGACTGAAAATCCACATATTGCTGGAAGAGATATTGATGAAGTTGATCTTGTTAATTTCATCACAAAAAGATGGAAAGATTCTGGATTGACTGTTGAAGTTCATCCTTATAACGTACTACTGTCCTATCCAAATCAAAATAGTTCGAATTCACTCGCCATCAAATTGGAAAATGGTAACGAGTTTTAGTATCAGTATATATAGCTGGAAATATCTGAATCATTAAAAAATTCGGTATAATCAAATTATTTGTTGTAAAAATATAGACCGTGTGCTGCTATATGCGGCATATCCCTGTTCTTTTTGGTAGCATATCAGCATATTAAAATTAGTTCTTGAAAGTATAATTTTGAGGTATATTCATTCATTGTAAATTTGAATTTTTGAACCTTTTACAGGTACTCTCGTAAGCAAAAGTCATCCAACCGAAGCTATATTGGATCCATCACAAAATAAACCAGGCGTGGTTAATCCTTTTAACGCTTATTCTGCAAATGGAAATCCAGAAGTACATTTTTAATGTTACCTCTTTATTCTAGCAAACGTAATTTTATTCCTAAATGTCATGTATATTGTTTTTAATTGTATATATAGGACTACCTTGTTGAGAACACTTAAAAATAAGTTTTTAACTTAATTCCTTTTCGCATGACGTGGTTTGCCAGCATCTCATTAATATAGCATATTTACTACCACCAATTCAAATTATTTAAATATAGTTAGACCATTTTATGGCAGAGTATTTTGAGAAACATGAGCTTCGCTACTGTTCGAATGAATCTCCTGTTAATAATCAAGTTTCTGGTCGGAGCAATATCATTCTAACCGGACAACGTTAAATATTCTATTTTATAAGTCTTGCGTTTTCAGACATGGGAAAAATATAAGCGCTATGGATAAGATCTTCAAAATTACTATAGCGTTTACCGGTCGTGATCAACATGTTTATAGTCCTTTTCCACATGGCTTCACATTTTCTAGTTCTTATTTACATGGACGTAAATTGCACGTGAGTCAATGCACTGATTTCGTATGGTCGCAGTAACTTTTGGCATTTTAGCGATCGCCTGTTACCCAGTTGGGAATCTCTTATATTTCTGAGTTAGTTGTGTGCGTGATCTTACTGTGGCGAATTACATGTATAAAAATAATTATACAGTTTTGACCTCAAGTTTAATGCGAGTAGGGAAAAAATAAAGAAGAATAAAAAATCAAACAAATGCAACGTTGGAATTTGTAAAAGTAAATGTTTCTGAAAAGAAATGCATAAGGCAGTGGTTCCCAACCTTTTATGGCACGTGGCCCCCTCACTTGGCACTCATGACCCCCTCCCTCCTGTTTACTTTTCCAGTGGTATTTAGAGTGTTATTATGATCGGTAGGTTTCAAATCCCGTTATGTTCAAGCAATTCATACTCAACAAATGAAAACACCCTGTGATATATCCTTATCAAGAAATGAAACTAGGAAAAACGGGAAGTTTTCTTGTAAATGGAAATGTAAAGTCAGTTCTGCGTCTGGCATTGTGGCCCCCCTCCGACTGCTTTGTGGCCTTGAATCTTTCCGATTTATCATAGCTGGACTATTTTATCGTATTATCGTAGGTGGAGCGCCGAGTGTGAGATTCAATTTAAGATTCGTTGAATCTATACTATGGAAAAGCCATAGAAACCTTGCCTGACCTCAATGTGGTTGAATGCAGTTGTGTTTTTAACAATGTTACCACAACCATGCATGAAGTAATTGTTAATTTTTGCTTCCCATTCACTAATTACTGTTTTCGTATATTCAGGGGGACATTGTTTATGTCAATTATGGAACGATTCAGGATTTCCTATTCATCAACAACACTAAATCTATCGATCTTACTGGAAAAATATGTATTAGCCGTTATGGAAAAATATTCAGAGGAGATAAAGGTGTTGAAATATTTCATACAATTTAATTGAAAAAAACATAAAAATTATATAAAATCTATCAATAATTTTATTTTGCAATTATCTCCAGTTAAGCTCAATGATTTTTCAAGAACTATTTATTTATTTATTACACGATTGTAAACTTGAATATTCTGTATTTTTAGCCTCACATGCCGAGCAATTTAATTGCGCTGGACTAATATTGTATTCGGACCCGGCGGATTATGCAGTAGTAGGTCAGGGAGTCTATCCGGATACTTGGTTTTTACCAGGAACTGGTGCACAACGTGGAACTCTGGCTTTAAGCGTTGGGGACCCAATGACCCCCCACTATCCTTCTATCGGTGAATATAGAATTATTCGATTAGTATTAATAAAATATAAATTATGACATTAATTACTTCGTTGTGTTAATCTCTAATGGGTTGTTAATTAAGCGTTGGGGGACCATGTGTTAATCTCTAATGAGTTGTTAATTAAGCGTTGGGTGACCCAATGACCTCCCACTATCCTTCTATCGGTGAATACAGAATTATTAAATTAGTATTATTAAACTATAAATTATGACATTAATTATTTTGTTGTGGTAATCTTTAATGAGTTGAGAATACTTTGACATAAAAATAATTTTTGTTTCAAAATGACAGCGTATTGTTTTTTTAAACCTGGGTCTAATTTTTACTCTCAAAGCAAAATTGCAGCCACATACTTTTCTTTATACGAGAAAGCATACTTTTAAGTGTGCTGCTAAAGCAGCTGATTGAAAACGAAAACAGGCAGTCAAAAACAATTTCCTACGCCAGATACAGCATCCCGCGTGTCCGAGAAAGAAACAAAGCTGCCCAAAATTCCCGTAACACCGATTGGATACGACGACGCGATAATGTACTTGATGCATATGGGAGGCGACGAAGTAGAAGAAAGTTGGAAAGGAGATTTGAATATAACATATAGATATGGTCCCGGGTTTCAAGGACTACACAACACGAGGTAAATTCCAGAAGAAACAAAAACTTTGTTATGATTGAAATACTTTAGCTTTTATGTATATATGTTTAATTTGGAATTGTTCTGAAATTGAGTAGGATGAGCACACATTTGTAGGTAGAAACTGCCCATATAACCCAACTTGTACATTTGAACTAGTGTTTTTGAAAATATTGCTAACATATGCACAGATTTGAAGAGATTCGGACGTATCGTATTAGCACTTCTCAAATTTTAGACGATTCTTTTAATTCATATGTGCACACAACTCAGCACCAGCAAATTCGATACTGACTAGAAATACCTTCAAGTTGACTGACAGTTTGATCACCTGTTTAAGTTTGCTGTTAGTAGAACGTTTCTCTCTTTTATCAAGTTAACATTGAACTTAAAATGATTGTTTTGGTCAGTGTGCCTCAGTACCTACATATATTCTATATTTTGTTATTATTATCAAATATTCATAAGTGAATCATTATAAAAATACATTGTGTATATCACAAATCAGTAAGATGACAATGCATGTTACAACGACAAATGAAAGAAAAACAGTTCACAACGTGATCGGTTATATTCGGGGATATGTAGAACCAGGTATACAGATTTAATTATTCTATACACTTTTGCTATCAAATTTTTGTGAAAGTATAAAAAATATTCGTATGATGATATTGTTTTATATTAATGATAATAGTTAACATGTTGTTTTTGATTGAAAATACCTTTCAAACTTTAATTTACTTACCATGTTAATTTTTCCCCTTGAAATAAATTGTCATAAACTGCTTTGGTGAGGACGTCTGATTTTGGTCAGACGAAACGGCACTGAAATGCATTTGTGTTAGTGTGCAGCAGGACTCTTAAATTGCATAAAATGAAGCAAGGTTAGTATTTTGTTTCATATTTTTTTTCAATTATATTATTGCATAACAGATCGTTACGTACTCTTTGGAAACCATCGAGATGCTTGGGTATTTGGTTCAATGGATCCATCCTCTGGTACCGCTGGAATGTTGGAAATTTCTAGAACAATGGGTCAGGCTGTTAAGGATGGGTGGAAACCTCGTAGAACGATTGTATTTTGTAGCTGGGGAGCTGAAGAATATGGATTGATCGGATCGACAGAATGGATTGAAGTATTTTTATTCATTTCCATTAAAGACCTAATCATTTTTGACGACTTTGAATGATAATGCTGATTAATCAGTACTAGAAAACTATATAACTAAAAAATACTATCTGATAAAATTAATACTATGATCACAAATTTGAGTGGCTCTTCGTTCCATGACCTTTTGTAATTTTCCAATATTTCTATGTGTTGCGTATACCAATGGCACAGCAGATTAAACAATAGGAAACAATATATATCAATAGGAAACAATATATATAGAAATAACCAACTGAATACGTTAACATAATTCTCGTTAGTGATATATAGTTTTTCACTTATTATAAGCATTTTGTTGAGAGTTTATTTTGTCGAAATATTCGAGTTCTAAAAGTACATTGTAATATTTCTCATACTAAAGGAGTTTCAGAAAGTTTTGGGATCACGATCTGTAGCATACTTGAACGCGGATCCACTTGTATATGGCGACTACACTTTTAATGCTCGGGGTTCGCCTAGTCTCAAAAAAGCTGTGTTTGAAGCAACAAAGCTCGTGCCAAATTTAAATCCAACTGAAATCTCAAACGGTAGAGAAACCATCTATGCTACATGGTCTCATGCAAGTGGTGGAAGTGAACCGAGGTAAGCATAGTTTT
Organism: Styela clava; assembly: GCF_964204865.1. Taxonomy (NCBI): domain Eukaryota; kingdom Metazoa; phylum Chordata; class Ascidiacea; order Stolidobranchia; family Styelidae; genus Styela; species Styela clava. The sequence continues at coordinate 26,719,811 of NC_135251.1, forward strand.
GTTTCTTCTGTCTCTTCTCCAATTGTTCATATTTCTTGTCCTTTTTTATTCTTCCTTTTCTGTTGCTTTTTTTCTTTATGCAAATATATTTTCAGGTTTCAAACTCTTGGGTCAGGTAGTGATTACGCAATGTTTTTGCAACTAACTGGTATTGCTGTAGTGGATGGTCATTATGTATTTGATCCGGTAAGTAATTTAGTGAATAATTTAGAGAATGAGATTGTATATGATTTGCAGAATATATTATTCGTATATTATCATGAAGACAGTTATTTTTTTTAACATTGTTGAATTGAAAATGTCTGAGTAAACTATTAATAATTATTTATTTGCGAAAGTATTCAAATTAATAATATTTAATTTAGAGAATCGGAGTTTCGTTGTACCCAGTGTATCATTCCGTTTATGAAACGTTTGATTTTGTCAAAACTTTTGTCGATCCACAATTTCGTAATCACCAAGCAGCGGCAAGAGTCCTGGCTGAATTACTGAGAAATTTAGCTGATTCGCCTGTTTTGCCTTTCAACGTCGTAGATTATGCAACAAAGATGAATGATGATAAAAATACAATGTTGGATGTTTATAGGCAAAATCTGACTGATCATAACATGGATCCTGGTAAGTGTATTTTTTGATAACGATGAAAATTAAATTTCTCTGTTATTTTCCTTTATGAGATTATTCTCCAATGGTCACTGACTTTTGTGACACAAAAAAAGCATTTATTCATATAAAATATCGACAACGTTTTGTTCATTCCAGCATTACTAGACAAGGCAATAGAAGATTTTACCTCAGCGGCAACGGAACTTCACAATAGAATAAATGACCTTGATCTGACAAAGTATGACGTTTCTTTTTCATGTCATTAGCAGTAAATGATGTAATTTTTTTCGTACACATGTGGTAGCATAAAAACTAACAATTGTTTGCACAAAAAGAACTCTAAGAATATTTTTGTTTTTGCATGGCGGTTTGATATATTTTTCTCCTGTGAAACAGTTTTTATAAATTCCAGATTGAAAATTGCTTTACATTGCGGAGAACTCCGGCTTTGCTTGTTAGCATTAAGTTGCCTAATCTAGTTTATTATTCGCAGCATTTTCTTGTAATGCTAAAATCTCTTCATTAATAATGAAAATCAGAAATTTTACAGTCCATTAGCGCTGAGAGCAGTAAATGACCAACTCATGCAACTCGAACAAGCGTTCATTGATAAACAAGGAATAGAAGGAAGAGATCAATATAGGTATGTACATAACATCGGCTACTTGGGTGCGTTTTTGACCATTTATTTTTGTTTCTTTTTTTCTAAAGTAAGTTTCTGTGAATAATGCGATATATATAAATATGTTGCCAGTTTGAATATCAAATTCGGTAATGTTTTGATAAGAATGATCCCCTTTCCACCTCGTTAACCTCAGCTTTTACCCATGCACTTTGAGATATTTTCTTGTGTTTGTTGACTGTACAGGGTGCCTCAAAAGTAAGTATACACTTTTAATTTTGATTTGCTTTTCAGGTACTCATCATAGATCGTTCATTTTTTCAGAAAACATAGTATAGATAAGTAATAAAATTTAAGTATTGTTTGCAGTTTTCATTAATTCACAGAATGACAAGGAGATTAATCCAAGAAATGAGGTGCATAACCAGTAAGGCAAACTGAGCGCATTTTTAACAGATACTTCGAAATTAATTCGCCTCCTACACAACTAACAATTTATGCAATTCATCGTAAATCTATGGAAACTGGATCTGTAGTTGATGCAAAAAAATCAGGAGTACCAAGGAGCGGATGCTCAGAGAAAAACATTTAAAGCCAAATTAATTCCAAATTCTCTGTTAAAGAGGCGCTGTTCTCTGTTAAAGAGGCGCTGAGTTTGCCTTTCTGGTTTACATGCACTTGCCAAACAGCAATTTTGCACCTCATTTGTTGGATTAATCCCCTTGTTATTCTGTCGCTTGATGAAAAATGCAACATTGCGGTGTGCAGTTGCGAGTTTTAGGTCCTTAATTTTTTTTTCATGTCGTTTCGGTTACCTTAACTCGTTATCAGCAATATGCTGCAAAACGTTTTAACGTCAAAATTCAGAAATCTTGAAAAAATGCATCTTTGCAACGGAATGAAGCAACTGCACACATGAAATAAAAAATCAGTGAATGTTTTGCGATGACTCTTTCCATCGCATTTGGTTTCGTTGCGTGGTGTTACGGGACGGCCAGAACGTTAGCCCGACCTTTCATCTTGAGATTATTTTCTGTGGGGCCATCTTTAGGGTGAGGTGTACACGCACCGACCAACAACCATTGTTGAACTGAAAGCTGCCATTTTCAAAAATGGGGAATAAAATTCCACGTGATGCAAAAAAAAATTGTGTTGATGATATTGGCCAATGAGTATTACAAATACTACGCAGAAAACCATACCTGAATGTTTAACTTATGCACATCTGTTCAGTCACGTAATATACGCTCCGAGTCTCCACAATACGTATGGAGGAGCAGCATTTCCTGGACTTGTTGACTCGATGTTTGAAATCAATGCTGACCCAGATCCAGATGCGAGATGGGAAAAGGTAAATTTGCTCGATTCATGAATATTAGAAATTACAATATAGAAGTTAGAAAAAAAAACAGATATATTTTAATTTACAATTCTTAAACAACAATATACTTGCGGTACAAGGGAGTAATATATATACGTTTGAGACTTGAGGGGATCTTATTGGCAATTAAAAATTGAATTTTTGTTATTTATCTTTTATTATTTATTTATTCAGGTCCGTCGACAATATTCCATTCTTCTGTACCACATCGGTTCTGCATCAACTACATTGAGAAATGTTGTACCAATCAAAGGATATTCAAACAAATAGAACCACCATTGCACCATATTTTTAAATTAACCATTGAAATATTATTTATTTCTTTTTCTACAATCTTCATTATGTTTAATTTACAAAATCAATTGGAATTGATTTAACTAATAATATTAATTAATTAGCATACATATTACAAATGTCAATAAACAAGTTAAATTATGATTCAATAAGTTTAGCTTCCTCCGTGTACGATGGTCGATAAATTCGATGGAACAATGTGGGGTCATTGCCTCAGCTTTCACATTCACAGCCGTTGTTTGTTTTTGTCGCCGACTATATAGCCTGATGTTTTTTGGTTTGGGAACTTTAAAATTGTATTCGACAAGAATCAAGCAGAATTGACTTAATTCATCAACAATTTTTGTAGCCCATTTTAAAGACTCTGTTTAGTTTCTGTATAGACCCAGATTTTTAAGCAGCTACATAAGACGTTTATGACAATATAAAATACACCGATGACATGTCGAAATTATGAGATTAAAGCGAGTCAAAATATATGTGGCCTGTAATGATGGTATATATCAGGGTGGTCCAAGGTTGTCGCCTTCGCGGGCCATAAAATTATTTTTGTATTGTTCGCGGGCCACAATAGCGTCAGAAATATGTAAACAACAAACACTTTTATTGTACAAACGATTGATCATTGTTTGTCCTTTATCAAGCTAAATCATACATAATACGCCAGAAAAATCACTGAAACATGCAAAAGTTTTGCTATATCTACATTTAATGTAATATTTCATTAACTCTTCGTTACGGAGAAAGTGCTCCCGCAAATGTAAGTGCTCTCGAACATCGGTTCTCAAAGCAAAATCCCTCGAAATTTGGAAATGCTCATTGCTCACATGATAGCAAAATGCCGTTTTAGATTATATTTGCCATAACTGCTGAATGATTGATTATCATATTTTACCAAATGTAAGGTACAGAAGAGTAATTACTATTTTTTCTGAAATATTAGAAGCATTTTTTGTAATACTGTTTAGGCTGGCTGCAAAACATCACCGCAACGAATTATATTCTCAGATTATAGTATTAATATTTAGTCATCATATTTAGTTATTTATGGCTGTTGGGCAGTGGCGTAGCAAGACTCTCGTGCCCCCCGCAAAAGTATTTCGTTGAAATGACCCTGAAAACTCTCGGACATAAGCTTAAACAACGTTTTTTTATTTCGTCAAAAAGCATAACATGTCGCTATATAAAGGTTATGGTAACCTAAAATTTTTCTTCGTTTCTGTGCGCCACTGAGAGGTTTTTCTTTCGACATCATTCTGACAGCTTTCGTAATTGTGCCGGTACGATCAAACTTCACGACGCCGAAAATCGACGACTCCGGCATTGTTACGTAACAATACGATTTGAGCAGAACTAAAATCAACATTATAATTAAATGTGCATTCCTGGTTTTGCTATGCAGCTATAGGGTTCTTGCTATTTCCCTAGACTCCGCGTGCCGAGACAAGGTTTCCTAATTCCTAAGTCTCTGATTAAAACGAGTAAGTTCGTGGTTGTATTTTGTATTATAAAAACGATGTTATAAAAGCATGAAATAGATATCAAACAGTAAAATAACTTAACTCAATAATGAGGCAGATGCTTGGAGTAGTAGTAGGTGCGTGTCGCGAGAGATCCCAGAGTTGAGTGTCAGAAGTCGACTGTCAAATTTGGTATTCCAAAAAGCCAAAACGTGGCCGCGCGTCACAGGTCATGTGACCTGAGCCTAGATGTCGCTATATGAGGTCCCAAAACGCATATGAGGCCCCTTTGCGCTGTGGGCCCCCCCGCGACCGCGGGGGTTGCGGGGGTGGATGCTACACCACTGCTGTGGGGATATATTCGCAACCAAATAGATAGAAAGAGAGTGAACAATTTGGACTACCCAATCACACTCGATTCAACTTCGCTAGTCGATTCAGCTAGCCGTAGTCAATTCAGTGACATTAGTGATGTCTAGGGCTGGGAATTTCAGGGAAAACACTTTAACCGTTAACCGGGTAAAATTAACCGGTTAACCGCCGCGTGACGTTTGACGTAATAATTTATAATTTCAGCTTGTTACGTCACAATGCTTAAAGCAATTTTGCGTGTTCTTATCCCGGTATCGCTCAACAAAATTATTCACGAATCGAGATAGTTTCATGATTGCTTTGCTGCAAGAGATAGGCAGCGTGGTTCGGGCATGTGGAAGTATTTTGGAAAACCTGATTCCGTCGTTAAACGTCATTTATGTGACAAAATATCAGTGTTCGATGTGCAAATTTTACTTCGAGATATATATCATATAAAAAAAAAATGGCATCAACTGCGCACTTGTTGTATGACATTGAATATCCGATTTTGCAATGAAATCGTAAATCGACCGAAAACTGATTCTGAATTCATCATTGTCAAATTTCCATAATCAGCAATCTTGGTACTTTCCCTATTTTTCACATTTATTGAGTCCTTACCCACACTGTTAGTAATATTATTTTGAATTAAACGCCACAAGAGATAATTTTGCGACGACGTAATCATATTTGAAGAAATTGTACGGTATGAAGATGATTTGTAACTGAGATGTCAGTTAACGGTTAGGATAAATCGTAACCGTTAACCATCTGAAATCGGTTAACCGGTTAACCATTCCCAGCCCTAGTGATGTCGAAAATATTTTCTGTTATTTTCACGACGAAACAACACCATATGTTATTTTTTTATTACCTTTCAGCTAAGGCGACGCGGGCCACAGATAATGACGCTACGGGCCACATGTGGCCCGCGGGCATGGGTTTGGACCACCCTGTTATATATCATAAGTAAGTACATACGGTAATAATACGGGAATTACAAACTATTAGCACGCCCAAACATCTTTTTGGTCACTCACCGACGGTTATCACACTATGTGGAATTGACATATCACCCACTCGCTAATACTCACTTTTTTACCGTTTTCATTTTTCAAGTTTATGAGTCCATAATGAAAGAGATGTAAGCAAACAAAATTCTCTATAATAGTATAAATTCCCCCTAATTTTCTCGATGACAACGATTTTGCAAAAGTGATGTTTGTTGTAGATCAACTAACCATCGAAAATTCTTCGAATCTTGATCGGGCTCGCTAATATTTGTCATGTAAGCAGCAGCCTGAGCTTTTGCATTTCCAAAATTTTTTTGGCATTCCTTATAATAAAAGTTGCCACAGTTTTAACTCAACGATTTATAAATAAATTAGTTTTTGATCGGTTGAGGTTTGAAATAAGATGATAAAAGAAGTAGATAATAGATAGTAGATAATAGTTTTACACACTTTAACTCAGCTACAGTATTTTTACTGATCCTGAGAATTGGTGGCGTTTTGAAAATAAAAGTCGTTTCCGTATTGCTCTCAAAACAATTATTTTCAATAACGTTTTGAAAAACAAGCTTGTAGCTTGACTGAGTTCATTTATAACTAACGTTTTTGTTTGAATTAACTAAGGGAACATTAGTTCAACAGTTGACATATTCCCATTGACAAAAGAATTTTTCTTTTAAAAGTTTTAGAGCAAATAACAAATAAATTTGTTCAATAGAGGAGCCCAAACTGCTGAAGAATAAAGCAAACAATATTATTTGCCGACGATCGACGGATCTTTATTAAAAATATTCCATTTGATGTGCGCATTATGATATATTTTATTTTAGGCACTGGTTTTAATACAGTTCTGAATAGTCTTCTCTGAGTAAAAGCAATTATCACCATGATCAAATGCTTCATCAGTATGCAGCCTACCGGAAACTTTTAATGTGTTATTCATCTGAATTTACTATTCAATGGCATTTTTGAAGAATTAAAGCAAAAGACTAGAAAAAGAGTCGTATGTAAAAATATATCACAGTCGCACAAAATTTTTGCGAAACTCAGTAGCCCTATTCAGTAATATTTAATTCGAGTGCCAATAACACTTCAACAAAACTTTAAGACTAGAAGTTCACTTCTTCTTCAAATTATAGTGAACTGTAAACAAACAAATTGTCTGACACTAAAAGTTGCCTTGTTAAACATTTGAGAACGACTATTATTCGGGTAGTATAGTCGTTCTCTTATCACTTCATGTCAGGGAATAATTAATAGATTATAATTTATCTAGTTTTAGATGATGGATGAAACAACAAGCGAGCGCAAATAGTTCACTGATTTTCTATTAAAACAATCAATAAATTTTTGCCGATTTAAAAGATATTGGTTGGCTTGTTTTGAAAAATATGTTTTTGTTGTCAACTTGCCTCGATTCTAGAATGGTTTTAGCAATGACGTAAGTGAAAATCAAATCAAATCGTCATCTTAAACTCGAGTACCCCAATTGTAAATCTTGAAGATTTCGTAATATGACATATAGAGCTCATGTTGTTATTTATACTCAAACGTAACGTGAATTGAATCACGAATTTGGCTTGTCTAAATTGTCGAGTGTTTGTCGTTTTGTACCTCGTCTTAGAGGCATTTAACAAGTTTTGTGTGGATGGTCAGACAATTAGATTGTGTGAACGGGGTCAGCTTTGAGTGTTTGATTGACAGAATTCATGTATTATACTGTAATTTGCTTACTGGTATAGAGTCGTGCGTGAAAGAAAATATATTTGTCCGCCCTAAAAACTCATACGTGTATAGTTCAACCATTCGGTCAAGTGTAGTCACAGTTGTAGGAAGTTTATCAGTAATGGCGATCGTATTGAGCAAATTGAGGAATTATCGCAATTTTTATTAATAACATTAAAAATTCTTTTTTGGGGGGCATTGCAGACTTAGTTTTTAATAGGCCTAAAACTATGGCGACTCAACGTAGCCAAAGAATTATAATTCTTTCTGTGGTCGCAGTTGCAATTAGTCTGGGCATCGGAGTGATCATCGGGTATTTTGGTAGGGGTGGTGGTTCGAGTCCACAAACACCGGAAGCTGATACAAGGGCGAGTAAAATGATAATGGATGAAATAAAGGCGGAGAATATTGAGCAAAATTTAATGTCAGTAACTTCTTGTAATTAATATATGAACTTTTATCGTTCTAAAACTAATTTCTATCAATTTCTGGCAATGCTGTGGTAACAATGGATGTAAGATACATGGCATTATCTCATGGACACATTCGATAAAGAGATATCCATTTTGCATATTTGAAATTGAAAGATACAAATATTTTTTCTCAAGTTAATTAAAGACAACTCCTACTCTGACGGCGTTTATCACATTATTTTAAATTTTCGTTCCGAGAATATGCAAAGATGTTTTAATTTGTGTTTTTATTGCAGGAAATTGACTGCAAAACCACATATAGCGGGAAGAGATGTCGATGAGGTCGAGCTCGTAGATTTTGTAGCAAACAGTTGGCGAGATTCTGGCCTAACTGTTGAAATCCATCCATATAACGTATTGCTGTCTTATCCAAATCAAGAAGATTCAAATTCCCTTGCAATAAGATTAAATAATGGTGAGTAATTCAAGTGGGGGAATGCAATTCTGAACATGTCTAGTAATTTATTGTACTTTGGTACATTCCCGTATCAAATTTTGTTTACCAGATGATCTAAAACGCACAGAATACCGGTCAATTTTTTTGTGCACTTAGGCATGTGAGGTAACACAAATAATTGAATCAAGTCATATAAAACTGAATTCCATTTCTAATTAATAAATAATGGTTCGGGGAAAATCTTTCTTTTCAGGAACTCTTGTTAGTAAAAGTCACCCAACCGAAGCTATTTTGGATCCCTCACAAAATAAACCAGGTGTGGTCAATCCGTTTAATGCTTATGCCGCAAAAGGTGATCCAGAGGTATTAAATTCTTAATTTTCTTTAGCCGTAATTATCTGACAGGTAATCTTATATATCAAATATACTACCATAAAATATACATACAAAGGTAAAGTTACATCTGTGAAATAGCCCAAAGTGTGCATTTTAGTCTAGCTGACTATTTTAAATATTTGACAGTAGATAGTTGCATCAGAACAAAGATTTTAATGATATTTGAAATTAATTATCTGTTGAAAAACATTTTTTTCTGATTCAACAGTAATTTCTCGATCTGATTTTAATTTTATCACCATTCAAATAATTGACAGTAATTAGAAATGAGAACAAAAATCCACAAATCCTTCAATTTGTATATTACCATATTTTAATTGCCACATTTCTGCATTATTGCAGGGGGACATTGTGTACGTAAATTATGGTACAATCCAGGACTTCATCTTTATCAATAGAACTAAGTCTATCGACCTTACTGGAAAAATCTGCATAGCTCGTTATGGAAAAATATTCAGAGGAGATAAAGGTAATTTAAAAGTCACATTTAAAATTTTTTCGATTTTTTTTTAAAGTTATTTATCTAGGAATGTTGTTTCTACGATGTTCAAACAATTCCCTACTCGAAACATTGCAAATTTTCATAACGTCATACTCTGACTTTATATCTAAATAAATGATGAAGTTATCATAAACAATACAATAAACAATCTCTAATAAATTCTAATATCATGATGCACCCAAATTTCATTACAAATATACGATTGAATGCATTTATTTAATTGCCAGCATTACACGCCGGACAATACAATTGTGCAGGATTAATATTATATTCCGATCCGGCGGATTATGCAGTGGCGGGACAAGGAGTCTATCCGGATACTTGGTTTTTGCCAGGAACTGGGGCACAACGTGGGACATTATTCAAAGATGAAGGAGATCCTCTCACTATGCATTATCCATCTATAGGTAAAATTAACTCGATTCATAAATTCTTTTTACTACTGGCAAGATATAGGCGTCAGAATCTGGTTGTAAATCGGAGAATTTTTTTTATTATCACTGTATGCTAGGATTGTACACGAATGGCAAATGCGTTTCTATTCATTCATATTTACTCTAGGCAGATCTGTCAAACTCACACAATAGAAATAGAATAATCAGGTTTTCAATATCTCCCACTTCGACGTTGCGCAACTCTTTTGTTTGCATATTGCAACGGGCGTTGTTAGTCTGGACTTATATCGACCCTTTTTACATAAAAACTTGGTATTTGATTTCATGTAAATAGTATAAAGTTGTCAATTATTTAACCAGTACTATGATATAATTTGGACATATGCTTCTCCAAATAATAATAATGACACAATATATATCGATTTTTTGCAGAGACTGCGTGGAGAATAAACGAAAGAGATGCGAATCTTCCAAAAATCCCCGTGACACCTGTTGGATATGATGACGCAATAATGTACCTGATGCATATGGGAGGCGAAGAAGTGGAAGAAAGTTGGAGAGGAGGTTTGAATATAACATATAGATACGGACCCGGGTTCCAGGGAAAGCATACCACAAGGTACGTTTATGATTGAATAATCAATGACAGTAGACTAACATTTTGATGAAATTGCACTCAAATAGTTTTTTTCAACGAGCATGCTATTCATTATATAGACTGGTATTTGTAGGCAGGAACTGAATAACTAACAATACAATATGAAGGGTAAAAAAAATAATACTTTATCGTAAATACCGATTATCGGCAAACTGAATTATTCCTTTTCATTGTTTATTTATGATTTTTAATATTTCCGCAACCAATTTTATTTTGAATGGAAAACTTTCCATATAATTTTGTTTTTAAAAATTTTAAATTTACGTTATTTTCTAGTAAGATGTCAATGCATGTCACAACCACAAATGAAAGAAAAACAGCTCATAATGTTATCGGTTATATTCGAGGAACTATTGAACCTGGTATGTGTAATGGATTTGCTGAACAGAGAGGATGAATTGTTCTATTATACATATAAATTTTTCACGTGACAAATCCAAAACATTCAATTCAGTTTTTTCATTTCATAATGTTTGAAAAGTTGAAGATATGTCAGAGAGACTCATTGCTCTAATATTAATTGAAAAGGGTGCCACAGTACTATACCTCTGTCATACGACATAGTGTTGATTCGTTGGAATTAGATATGAAAATTACAAAATGAGATTTCAATTTTTTTGTGCAGTGTAGACTGTAGAGCACCAAACTAATTTGTGTTACCTTTGTAATTCTGGATGTCTATCCAATCCTAATGCTTGCAAAATAAACACTACCCGGGGCTGCCCTTGATATTCTCGAAGGCTCCTAACTTAAATATATATACCAATTTTAAGTTCGATGAACAGAAAAACTTTTGTGGGTTAGTACTTTTTAAACACCACATTTCACGGTTTCAAGTCGGGAAATCAGTTAATGTGTCAATTAAAATGTATACTTAATTTTTGATTTGAAAATATTTGGACCTTCATTTGTAACAGATCGATACCTACTCTTCGGAAACCATCGAGATGCATGGGTGTTTGGTGCCATGGATCCATCGTCAGGAACTGCGGCTATGCTGGAAGTTTCCAGGGCAATTGGTGCGGCCGCAAAGAATGGATGGAAACCGCGTCGAACAATTGTATTCTGCAGCTGGGGAGCTGAGGAATATGGATTGATTGGATCTTCTGAATGGGTTGAAGTATGTTCAATTAGAATATACTATTGAGACATCTCATCAATTAATCGCATCCATGAGATACCTCATGTTTCTCCCGCATTACATTTGAATCGGTAATATTTCACGGCACGCGTTGATCCAAAATACCGCGAAAGCATTTTTTTGAATGAAACCTATTTTTTGTTTCATAACATATAGTTATTATATTTTGATTTGAAACAAGAGCCAATTCGTCAGTATAGAACTGTGAGTATATGCATGTTCGGTGTTCTAATATCAAGCAACAAACTCCCATTTTATGATTATTTGACTAATGTTAGTGTTCAAAAGTAGTTATACAGCATTGAAATATGTTTGACTAAAAATAATTTAAAAAAATACATGGTGTTGAAAAATGAAAACATCAGAATTTTTTTTTCAATTTTTATTTTCACAGGAATTTCAGAAAGTTTTGGGTTCACGATCAATTGCATACATTAATGCTGATACGCTTGTTCGTGGAGGGTATAGCTTTAATGCTGGCGGTTCTCCAAGTATTAAGAATGCAGTTTTTGAAGCAGCAAAACTCGTGACTAATCCTAACCCAAATGAAATATCCATGGGAAGAAAAACTGTATACGATACATGGGCTCATACAAATGGAGGGAACGAACCTGGGTAAGCATCCCAGTTTACTCATTTGTCTCCAAGACTTATTCATTCCACTTGGTTTTTGTTATATTTATACTTATTCATCGCGACTCCATTTTGTAAATTTGCAGATTTTCAACTCTTGGATCAGGTAGTGACTACACGATGTTCTTGCAGCTCACTGGCACCACAGTAATGAATGCAAATTACATATTTGATCCGGTGAGTAAATCTTCAAATAACAATTTTATTTTAGATTATTTTTAAAAACGTAAGAAAAACTTATAATGAATTGATTTTCTCAGAGAATTGGTATCTCCGGCTATCCAGTGTACCATTCCGTGTATGAAACATTCGATTTTGTTAAAAAGTTTGTGGATCCAAATTTCCTCAATCATCAAGCAGCGGCAAGAGTTCTAGCGGAATTGACACGAAATTTAGCGGATTCGCCAGTTTTACCTCTAAGCGCTGTAGATTATGCAACAAAAATGAATGCCGATAAAAACGCAATGTTGAATATTTTTAAACAAAATCTGACTGATCATCGCATGGATCCAAGTAAATACATTTACCAGTTTTATGATAACGATAAATTTTGAGATTTTTGCTTTTCAGTTGTATGTTAGAAATTCTGCTAATCGCCATAATGTTTTGTGTGTCCAAACAACTCGAACGTGCTCATAAATTATATATGTCTTCTCCACTTTGGTCATTTCAGCATTACTCGACGACGCCGTCACAAACTTTGCAACAGCAGCAACGAATCTCCATAAAAGAATTCTCGATCTCGATCAGACAGAGTAAGATAAATGTATATATATTTATTTAGTATATTTAGTGAGCGATTCACTGATAACCCGACATCCTCCTTCAAACGAACCAACAGTGAAACAGAATAAATTGCGCCTTTTTGTTAATCTCGGATAACTTCAGCAACGAAGTAAGTCTGTGTGCGCTGCGCTCTTGTAAGCATAGTGCACTAATTTTCCATACTTGTGAGCTGGCATAATGTAACACGTAGATGTTGGGTCAAATCTACTATCGCAGTGTATACACACTTTTTATAAACAAAAAACAATACCTCAATTAATACATGCCGTGCTTCCTTTCAAATGGGATCTTTCAGATTGTGGTGCTTTCAATAAAATTAATGTCGTTGTTATAAATGGAAATTTATGGAAGAAATTTGTTTTGAAATTTAAAATTTACGCATTGTAGCAACTTTATTGCAGAAAATGAACCCTACTCAAACCATTCTTGAGACTTGTAATGAATACTTGATGAATTGACAGATCTGATGTTGATATCATATGTACATACGTATTTTCAGTGCACTAGCCGTGAGAGCAATCAATGATCAACTTATGCAACTTGAACAGGCATTCATCGATAAACAAGGAATAGAAGGAAGAAATCAGTTTAGGTAGTAACAATTCCTCTTTTATTTCGAAAAGATATATTCAAGAATGTTAGTTCATATTGCTTTGATTCGTGTTGTTTTAGAAATTCCATGCACAACGTCGTTTCAAAAGTATTTGATACATTATTGTAAAAGTAATTTTTCATTGGAACTTTTTTTATGTCAAATTTTCATTCACCAAACCCAACGTTTATTATATATGAAAACCAATGACTTTGTTTTTATTTGTGTGATTGTATATTATTTAGTCACGTTATATACGCTCCAAGTCTCCACAATACGTATGGCGAAGCAGCATTCCCTGGACTTGTTGACTCGATGTTTGAAATCAACGCTGACCCAGATCCAGATGCAAGATGGGAAAGGGTAACTCACCTGAATTTTTATATACATGGTGTTTAATTCTGCAATTTTAATAAATTTTGAAAAATAGAATTACACTATAATATTATGAAAGCTCAGAATCCGTCGTTTTTCAGGTCCGTCGGCAATATGCTATCCTCCTGTACCATATCGGTTCTGCAGCATCGACACTGAGAGATGTTGTACCAATCAAGGGATATTCAAACGTTTAGTGTAACTAAAACGAGTTGACTCAATGTCATTTTGTGATTTAAATTTGTAAAATGATTCCAAAATAAATCCACATAATATTCAGAAGGTACTCCCGTAGTATGTGAACCAAGATGGCGGACACTGGAACGTAGAATGTCTACCAGGTTAGGGTTAAGCCATCATTTAGGTACAAATACTACGGGAGTCACTTGAACTCGTAATATAATTAAAATGAGGAAAATTGGAATAAAATTATGGCCTAACCCTAAGCTGGTACACATACTACGTCCCGGTGTCCGCCATCTTGGTTCACATACTACGGGAGTACCATTTAAAATGCAGTAAGTAAACGCTCAATTGATCGTCGAATTCATTTGCTATAAATTGTATTCCATCATTCCACCATGATTTCCAATATGCATGACATTTCTATTGAAACCTCAAAAATTAGTTGATGGCGTATATTCGTTAAATATAGGGAACCTGCAGAACTCGCATCCCGACCCAATATGTTAAATAGTATACCGTTGTTGTTGGTATTCTTTTTCTTCTTGTTTCCTTCTCAACTACTGGACCAATTTCCTTGATTAAATTTGTTTTTGTGGCTAGAATGCTATTCCTTTCTATGAGTGTTGAATTTGACTTGACAATCAATAATATATGCCAGAGTCAGATATAATGGTGATGGATCCGAGAGCTAATATCAATACTATATTCAATACTCTATCGCGATTTTGCAACATCGTCAAGACCAAAAATGCGAAAAGTTTGCTCATTGTGTTCGTAGATAGAATTTAGAATTGCATGGTATTCCACATACTGAAAGTGAGCGCCTTGACATAGTCTGAATAGATTTCTCAGAAAAATCAAATCAAAGAGCGGGATGACATATTATAATGAGACTTATTTATTAGCAAAAATAGCAACATTTCTACAATTAGGTAAAATTTGCCTAAATAGTATATCTTCACTTTGTATTAACCATAATGTGATAAATTTCGACAGAATTTCTTATTTAATTCAATAAGGACGAATACTTGCGGACCCTTATTCGATTCGTAGGCTAGTTAAAAAGTAAAAATGTTTATTATAGTAACTTGACTTGATAAATAATATTTAATCTTTCACCTTTGCAGGTATTATTGTTTTGTCTGAAGAAATTAGACTATGATCTAACGAAAGCGCTCTAACATAACTGATATTTCGTCAAAATGGGTTATGGTATTCTTGTTTAAAATAATAAACTGTCGATAACCTTTAGCACCGAAGCCCTACAACAGGCACAAGTATACGCAGTGAAGTGTAAACTCAGAGAGTGTGATATTTGCTGTATCCACATTAATAATATGAATTTCAATCAAAAAATGGCATGAATAAGTGGAGATTCAGCTTACCCGCTTCGTAGATTTATAGTCATTAGTATCTCTGTGAACTACATATTCTAATGCTATTATTGTTCATTGTAACAAAAACAAGCGCATTCGAAATTATAAGCTTCTCGTTTTTACTTCTTTGAAAAAAAAATGTAGACGTCAGGTTGTTTGATATAAGATAGGTTGAAACCTAATAGCATTTCAAAAGCAGAAACGAATATTAAAACCTGATAAACGAAGTTTAAACCTGATCGGAAGCTCTTGAAGTTTTATATATATATTCTTTCAATATAAGTGATGTGCGACGTTTCACTAAAAATATAAAATTAGATCTAACAACCACCAAGCACGGATGGATATACGACACTATTTCAATATTTTGTGTGACCTATTCAGAAGTCTCTATTGAGTTGCTATGCAGACATGATAGATAGATTGATTCTAATGAGCTACGTTAGACGTTTAGCCTATAACAGTGCCCTTCAACCGGGTATAAGGTATATCCAAGTGTATACCGGAGCATAAGTAATACAACTGATAAACGGTATACGAAGGGTGTACAGCTCAAGTCAGGGATTCTAAACTTTAATATAATAAATTAAAATTATAAAATAATCAATTGGAGACAACAATGCAAACGTGGCGCACGTGAAAAATAAAAGGCATTTACCCAACGAACCTACTTGAGTAGATTGTTACATCACAATTTATCTAGATAATGCAGGCACGTGTCTGGGGTTGATGATTTCAGCTGTCATGCACGTGGCTTGATTTACGTTGAGCACTATTCCCGCTGGCGCTAGGGCCGTCAGTCAAATTTAGACCTTTTACTTTACAACTTAGACAGTAGACCAATAGATTGCATGGTTATATTGCAGTATCGTCAGTTTTAGTTTTTTTTTTACATTCTGTGCTTAAAATTCAATGTTTATTTAAGCTTTAAATAAACATTGGTATTTGTAAAGTATACAAAGTTCTTGAAAAATTATAAAAAGATACATCACTGTGAAAAAGGTTGAAGAATACTGGCCTATAATATTAAGAAATTCTGATTGCGTGTAGATTTTATAGTGGAGTTTACATTCCCCTTTATTATTTCAAAATATTTGCATCCAAGGTTTGCGGGTATGTTAGAATTGTGCACCTAAATATAACAACATTTACTAATAAATGATCATTCAAGTTTAGAAAGTGTGTTCAACATCAACTATAATTGAGATAATTAAGAAAGTAGCAGCTAATCTGGGATCAAAAAATCCGAAACAATGAAACGATGTCCCACAGGAATCAAGGAAAGTATAATAGCAATCAAATTTGCTAAGTGAATTCAAATTTGTCGATGTGAACAATTTGGCAAAAAGGATGATTGTTCCATATCATTCATATTTATTTCAATTTTTTTTTTGTGAAGCTATAAAGAGCAAATAGAAATGCAATAAAGTCGTCAAAACTGCTGCAGAATAAAGTAAATATTACCATTTGCCCAAAATCGAGAAATCGCAATGGGAAGAATATCATTCTGGTTTGAAACGTATGCATGTATATTCGAAGCTCGTGGTTTTTTAATATTTTCCTTATTGCACTAAATTATAATACAGTTTTGAGTAGTTTGAGGCTAATCAATCGTCATTGTAATCGAGTGCTTCCGCAGTATGCAGCCTACCAAAAAATATTGCAAAATGTGAAGTTTGAATATTTGAAATGTGGAGCATATTCAGCCTTACGTCAGCATACCTATAGAAGTTTGCGATTGTATTACAATGTTCGGTATTCATTTAGTAGTCGAGTTTAATTTGCATTATAATATAAATTACCAAACAAGCTATCTGGAACAAAATGTTTAAAATTTTAGACCAGCATTCGCTTTTATCTATAGCAAAGAAATTGCGAGAATTAAAGAAAAGAACCAGGTATCACCATGAGATGAAGTAGAAATAGATTTACAGTATTTAGGTATTTAGGCAGAAACCAGTTAGAACGAAACAACTGTGAAAAATATGATGCATAAAAGTTTGAAATATTTCTGGTTCGAGATAGAGAAATTTTGCAATTATACACATATCGTGTTAATGTGTAAGTTACACATACACCAGTAACCGAGACGAAAAATATCATACTAGGTAATAACGAGTTTTGAACTGAATATATTTATCACATATACATAAATTCGTGCAATGAAGAGTATTGGAATTGGCATCATATAATTTTGTTTAATATAACCTTGACTGTTGATATTACTCTTGTTGTCGACATGTATATTTCTATTTTATGACCTTATATGCTCAAACAAAATAACATTTTGTGTCCAATGTATCCAATCAAGAAGCATTTATTGCAACAATAGAAAAAATGAAACTGTACATCTGACGAGTTTTTGAGTTAAATGAATTCACTCAATATAATGTATTGATGGTATGAACCCTATAAAACTCACTTAGGTTCCTCGATCAGAAATGTTTAATTTATGAGAATTTTGACAACATTATGAATAAGTTTAGGGTGAACTTGTCTACTTGGTGTGCTGAGCTCCATTTTATCCTATAATTTATCACGCATCTTAGTCTATTCTCATTAAAATGAGGTTTAAAAAATCAAAGCCTTATCAAATCTCATATTTTAAATTAAACGGTAACATATTGATACACATAGATCAGATATTATCTAGTCACTGTAGTGTAAAGTTTGAGGTTTATGAGTAATGCTGATCGTTTAGGTAATTAATCAATTTACGGAATTTTTAATATTAACCATGGAAATTTTATTTTTAGAAAGCCTAAAACTATGCCGACTCAATGTAACCAAAGAGTTATAATTCTTTCTGTGGTCGCAGCTGTTATTAGTCTGAGTATTGGAGTGATCATCGGTTATTTTGGTAGGGGTGGTGGTTCGAGTCATCAAACATCGGAAGCAGATACGAGAGCGAGTAAAATGATAATGGATGAAATAAAGGAGGCGAATATTGAGCAAAATTTAATGTCAGTACCTTCTTGTAATTAAAATGTACATTGTTTTTATTTTCACACTGATCTTAATGTTATTCTTTTAAATTCTTATTGATATATAGGTTCTGAAAATGCAATGCTAACGATGGATATAAGAAACATGGCAGCCATTTTTTCTGAGACACATCCGATAAAGAGAAAGCCTTTACTGCATATTTCAAATCGAAAGATTATATTTTTTGCCCCAAAGAAATTGATAACAAATCTTAATCAGACGCCGTATTTCATACTCATTCTCAACGTGGTTACGAGAATATGCAGAATTATTCTAATTCGTACATGTATTGCAGGAAATTGACTGCAAAACCACATATAGCCGGAAGAGATGTCGATGAGGTCGAGCTCGTAGAATTTGTAGCAAACAGTTGGCGAGATTCTGGCCTAACTGTTGAAATCCATCCATATAACGTATTGCTGTCTTATCCGAATCAGGAAGATTCTAATTCCCTTGCGATAAAATTAAAAAATGGTGAGTAATTCAAATTGCCTAAATTATTGAATATGCTAATTAATTTATTGTACTTTGGCACATCCCCTTAGCAAGTTTTTTTTTAAGCTGAGAACCATATTCGGTCAATTGATTTTGTGCACTTGGTAACACACATGATTGAACTAAGGCATATAAAAATGAATTCCATTTCTGATTGATAGATAATGATTCTCGGAAAATCTTTTTTCACAGGAACTCTTGTTAGTAAAAGTCATCCAACCGAAGCTATATTGGATCCCTCACAAGATAAACCAGGCGTGGTCAATCCGTTCAATGCTTATGCCGCAAAAGGTGATCCAGAGGTATCAAATTCTTAATTTTCTTTAGCCGTAATTATCTGACAGGTAATTTTATATATCAAATAGACCACCGTGAAATATACATACGAAGGTAATGTTACATCTAATATCTCAAAGTGTGCATTTTAGTCTAGCTGACTATTTTAAATATTTGACACTGGGTAGTTCCATTAGGACAAAGATTATATTGTTATTCGAAATTAATTATCAGTTAAAACATTTTTTTCTAATTCAACAGTATTTTCTCGATCTGATTTTAATTTTATCACCATTCAAACAAGAGAGCAATCTTCAAATATATGGACACGTAAACCAGAGCGAAGCAGTACTTACCTTTAACGTTACCGGTACCTTCAAAAAAGTTTTCAGTAGTAAGGATTTTCAGAAGCAGCCGTCACGTTTGGCGGAACTGCTTGAAATAAATGTCAAAACAATGTTCCCATGCGTAAAAGTTAAAACAGTGAAATTTTGAATGAAATAGCAGATCTCATCGGATTCATAGGAAATTTCGAAATAAATGAAAGTAATAGCCTTGTGGAAAAAAATTCATCTTCAACCACGGAAAATTTCGAAGCAATTGGTCCAGTAATCCGAGAGAAAAGCGACTTTTTTATAACGTGTCAAAGAACAAGCATAGGAACAACAACGAAAATACCAAAACCCTTCAACTGTATATTACTATATTTTAATTGCCCTATTTTTTGCATTATTGCAGGGGGATATTGTGTACGTAAATTATGGCACAATCCAGGACTTCATCTTCATCAATAGAACTAAGTCTATCGATCTTACTGGAAAAATCTGCATAGCTCGTTATGGAAAAATATTTAGAGGAGATAAAGGTAATTTCTCACATAAAGTCACATTTGTTGCACATTTAAAAAAATTTCGAATTTTTTTAATTTTCTGTATCTTGGAATGTTGTTTCTACGATGTTCAAGCAATTCAAAACTCAAAACACTGCACATTTTTATAACATCATACTCTGACTTAAATATACCTAAATAAATGTTATTCTTATCAATATTATAAACTATCTCTGATATTTTCTAATATCATGATAAACCCAAATTTTATTAAAATTATACGAATTTATAAATTTCTTCAATTAAATGTATACATTTCTCTAATTGCCAGCATTACACGCCGGACAATACAAATGTGCAGGATTAATATTATATTCCGACCCGGCGGATTATGCAGTGGCGGGACAAGGAGTCTATCCCGATACTTGGTATTTGCCAGGAACTGGGGCACAACGTGGGACATTATTCAAAGATGAAGGAGATCCTCTCACTATGCAT
This sequence comes from Styela clava, assembly GCF_964204865.1. Classification (NCBI taxonomy): domain Eukaryota; kingdom Metazoa; phylum Chordata; class Ascidiacea; order Stolidobranchia; family Styelidae; genus Styela; species Styela clava. The sequence goes on from NC_135251.1 coordinate 26,740,256, forward strand.
TATCCATCTATAGGTAAAATTAACTCGATTTCTAAATTCTTTATACTACCGGCGATATAAGCGTCAGAAGCAATACCAATTTTCAATATCTTCCATTTCGATGTTGCGCAACTCTTGTGTCTGCATATTGCAACGAACGTTGTTAGTCTGAACTTATATGAACTCGTTTTATATAGAACTTGGTATTTGATTTCGCGTAAATAGTATAAAAATGTCAATTCTTTAGCCAGTACTGTGATACAATTTGGACTTATGCTACTTCAAATAATAATAATAGCACAATATCAATCATTTACAGACACTGCGTGGAGAATAAACGAAGAAGATGCGAATCTTCCAAGAATACCTGTGACACCTGTTGGATATGATGACGCAATAATGTACCTGATGCATATGGGAGGCGAAGAAGTGGAAGAAAGTTGGAAAGGAGGTTTGAATATAACATATAGATACGGACCCGGGTTCCAAGGAAAGCATACCACAAGGTACGTTTCTGATTAAATAATCAAGGACAGTAGAATAATTTTGATGGAATTGCACTCAAATAGTTTTTTCAACGAGCATTATTTATTCATTATTTAGACGAGTATTTCTAGGTAGGAACTGGGTAACTAACAATACAATATAATAAATGGAAAAAAATAATACTCTATCGTTAATATACGATTATCGACAAACAGAATTATTTATTTTCATTGTTTATTTAGAATTTTTAATATTTCTGCAACCAGTTTTATTTTGAATTTTTGATTAGCTTTTCATATTTTTTTGTTTTTGCAAATCCTAAATTTTACGCTTCATTCTAGTAAGATGTCAATGCATGTTACAACCGCAAATGAAAGAAAAACAGCTCATAATGTTATCGGTTATATTCGAGGAACTATTGAACCTGGTATGTTTAATTTATTATTGTACACTTAATTAATTTTTTTACATGACAAATATCCAAGCTCGATGAACAGATAAACCTTTATGGGTTAGTACTTTTTAAACACCACATGTTCAGTTCACAGTTTCAAGCCGGGAAATCAGTCAATATGGCAATTGAAATGTGTATTTAATTTTTGATTTTAAAATAATTGGACCTTCATTTGTAACAGATCGATACGTACTCTTTGGAAACCACCGAGATGCATGGGTGTTTGGTGCCATGGATCCATCGTCAGGAACTGCTGCTATGCTGGAAATTTCGAGAGCAATTGGTGCGGCCGCAAAGAATGGATGGAAACCACGCCGAACAATTGTATTCTGCAGCTGGGGAGCTGAGGAATATGGAATGATCGGATCTTCTGAATGGGTTGAAGTATGTTCAATTAAAATATATTATTGAGACATATCATCAATTACCTTAATCCATGAGATACCTCAAGTTTTTGCCGCATTATTTTTGATTCGGTAATATTTCACGGGACGCGTTGATCCAAAATAACGCGGAAGCAGTTTTTAGATGAAACCTATTTTTTGCATGCATGTTCGGTGTTCCAATATCAAGCAACAAACTCCCATTTTGTGATTATTTGACTAATGTTAGTGTTCAAAAGTAGTTATGCAGCATTGAAAAATATTTCAGACTAAAAACAATTTTTAAAAAATATGGGATTAAAAATTAAAATATTCAAAAAGCCTTTTCAATTTTTAATTTTACAGGAATTTCAGAAAGTTTTGGGTTCACGATCAATTGCATACATTAATGCTGATACGCTTGTTAACGGAGGGTACAGTTTTGATGCTGGCGGTTCTCCAAGTATTAAGAATGCAGTTTTTGAAGCAGCAAAACTCGTGACTAATCCTAACCCAAATGAAATATCCATGGGAAGAAAAACTGTATACGATACATGGGCTTATACAAATGGAGGGAACGAACCTGAGTAAGCATCCCAGTTTACTTATTTGTCTCCAAGACTTAGACATTCCAGTAATTTTTGTTATATTTATACTTATTCATCGCGACCCTATTTTGTAAAATTTGCAGATTTTCAACACTTGGATCAGGTAGTGACTACACAATGTTCTTGCAGCTCACTGGCACTACAGTAATGAATGCAAATTACATATTTGATTCGGTGAGTAAATCTCAAAATGACAAATTTATTTTAGATATCAATAGATATTTAATTTAAAGTAGTTGTATATTTCTTTTTCTGTAAAAATGTGAGAAAAACCTATAATGAATTGATTTTTTTTTAGAGAATTGGTATCCCCGGCTATCCAGTGTACCATTCCGTGTATGAAACATTCGATTTTGTTAAAAATTTTGTGGATCCAAATTTCCTCAATCATCAAGCAGCGGCGAGAGTTTTAGCGGAATTGACAAGAAATTTGGCGGACTCGCCAGTTTTGCCTTTGAGCGCTGTAGATTATGCAACAAAAATGAATGCTGATAAAAACGCAATGTTGAATATTTATAAACAAAATCTGACTGATCATTGCATGGATCCAAGTAAGTACATATACCAGTTTTATGATACAGATAAATTTTGATAATTTATTTATTTTGATAAGAAATTCTGCCAATAGGTGTAATGTTTTGTGTTTACGAACAACTCAAACATACTCATAAATTATATATGTCTTCTCCACTTTGGTCATTTCAGCATTACTCGACGACGCCGTCGCAAATTTTACCACAGCAGCAACGAATCTTCATAAAAGAATTAACAATCTCGATCTGACAGAGTAAGATGAATGTATATTATTAACACTATATTTATCTAAACGTAGCGGCGATTAACTGATTATCCGACTTCCGACGATAATCCGCTTCCAATCCTCCTTCCAACGAACCAACCGTGACATAGCTGAAATTGCGTCTTTGTCGGAAACGGAGTGGACCTATAGATCGTTTTTTATTGTTGTTGTGCTTGTTCTTTATTATTTATTCTTCTTCCTATTGTTACGAAAAAATCGCCTTTACCTTTAAATTAATGAAAAGAATGATTTGAAATTACTAGTCGTTAAAGTGATTAAAGATTGCATTTTTCGCAAGAAGTTTATATTTTATTTATTTCAAATATTCCTGTGAGCTCTATGAAATTAATTGTTTCGTGGGCTATGATGTCATCAAAATTTGCGCACCTGACGGCGGTTCCGCCAACACATATCAGCGAATGTCGTTCGCAGCGAACGTCGTCGGATCTCGAGTAGGTTGTCGTGCTTTCATTATATTTATTGTCCTTATTAAAAATTGGAGTTTAGGCATAACCTTGTTTTGTAATTTAATTAAGATTTACTCACTGAAGCAATTTTATTGTAGAAAATGAAACCCTTAATCAAACTCAAACTGGGTAAACTATTTCTATAACTTGTAAAGAGTGCTTGATGGAGTAACAGATCTGGTGTTGATATCATATGTATATATGTATTTTCAGTGCACTAGCCGTAAGAGCAATCAATGATCAACTTATGCAACTTGAACAAGCATTCATCGATAAACAAGGAATAGAAGGAAGGACCCAGTTTAGGTAATAACAATTTTTCTTCCATTCTGAAAAGACGTTCATAAGTACATACATTGTTGTAAAAGGTATTTTTCATTGGAAATTTTCTTTATGTCATGTTTTCATTCACCAAACCCAACGTTTATTATATATGGAACTTAATGACATTGTTTTTATTTGTGTGATTATATATATTATTTAGTCACGTGATATACGCTCCAAGTCTCCACAATACGTATGGAGGAGCAGCATTCCCTGGACTTGTTGACTCGATGTTTGAAATCAACGCTGACCCAGATCCAGAGGCAAGATGGAAAAAGGTAACTCACCTGAATATTTATATGAATGGTATTTATTTCTGCAATTTTATTACCTTTGAAAAATAGAATTACACTAAAATAATATGAAAGCTGAAAAATATTTGATTTTCAGGTCCGTCGACAATATGCTATCCTCCTATACCACATCGGTTCGGCGTCATCGACACTGAGAGATGTTGTACCAATCAAGGGATATTCAAACGTTTAGTGTAACTAAAACGAGTTGACTCAATGTAATTTTGTGATATATATTTGTAAATTGATTCCAAAATGAATTTACATATTTAAAAGGTAATCCCGTAGTATGTGAACCAAGATCACGGACACCGGAACGTAGTATGTGTACCAGGTTAAGGTTAGGCTTTAACGCAACTGTTGATAACCTTAAGCACTGAATCCCTTCAGCAGGCATAAGTATACACAGTGAAATAGAAAATTAGAGAGGGTGACTTTTGCTGAATCCATATTGATTGATAAAGATAGATTGAAACCTAATAGCATTTTAAAAGCAGAAACGGATATTGAAACTAATTTTAAAACCTGATCAGAAGCTCTTGAAGTTATATATATATTCTTTCAATTTACGTGAGGTGCGGCGTTTCATTAGAAATATAAAATTAGATCTAACAGCAACCAAGCACGAATGGATATACGGAACTATTTCAATATTTTTTGTGACCTATTTTGAAGTCTTTGTTGAGTTGCTAGGCAGACATGATAGGGTGATTTTAAGAAGCTACGTTGGACAGTCTATAATATTATGGAATTGTGATTGCGAGTAGACTCCGTGATGGAGTTTGCATTCCCCTTCAATATTTCAAAATATTTGCATCAACAGGCATCCTCATGTTGTCGACATCTATATTTCTACTTCAATGGCCTTATATGCTCAAACGAAACAAAATTTTTAAATTACCCCGAGAAAATTTACAATCAGATGCACACGCCTTTCATAAATAATAAGCTCTGATTTACGGTACTTGCCACGTTCAAGAACATTGATTACGTAATAATGTCTTCGGTAGAGCCTGTCGTGATTTCGATAAACACTGTAAAAGCATGACATCAAAATTTTACTTCAAATCAAAGTGCGAGCTTAAAGTTGTCTCACTGTCCCCCTAAAATCGCTTCGCGGACCCTTAAGCGACTGCGGACCACAGTTTGAGAACCAATGTGATAGAGTGATATTAAGAAGCTACGTTAGACGTTCAGCCTATAATATTATGGAGTTCTGATTGCGAGTAGACTCCATATAGTGAAGTTTGCATACCCTCTTAATATTTCAAAATATTTCCATCCACATGTATGCGAATATATTAGAATTGTACACTTAAATATAACAGCATTCCCATAAAAAGGATCATTCAAGTTTTAAAAGTGTGTTGGAGATCAACCATAATTGAGATAATTAAAAATGTAGCGGGTATTCTGGGATCAAAAAATCCGACACAATAAAACGAAGGCTTACAGGAAACAACGGAAGATATAATAGCAATAAAATTTGCTAAGTAAGTTCAAACTTTGTCTTACCTAGTATGTGTAATTTATTCGCTGAAGGGAGAAAGGCAATTGCTCTCTCTATTCTGCACATGAATTTTCAAAATACAAATTTGACACATTCAAAGATTTAAAGAGTTTGAAATGTCAAAAATATGTCGATGAGGATATTTCTCTGATATTGTTTAAAAACAGTCCACGAGCAAAGCATTGCTTAGTTATATAATACGATATGCTTTTTACTCGTTGGAATTCACATTGAAGTAGCAACAAAAAATTACAAACTTTATTGTGCAATATAAAACATCAAATTCAAACATTGTATTAATTGTCATGCATTGCAATTGAATCTGAGTGTATATTCAAGCCAAATGGTTGCACATAACACACCTTGTGCACGGTGTAATAAACTGCGTGGACAATGCTTTCCGTATGTAAAAGCTTTTTAAGTAGGCCCTATCAATTGAATTAGGCCGTGAAAACATTCCATGAATTTATAAAACTTCCGATACCCACAAGAATAACAAAATATTTACATCGGATTGGATGGCCTTCTTTAATTTATTGTTTCGATCTGTTTGAGAACAGATATTCGTGGTTTCTTGAGTTCACGCTTTAGCTGTGCGGACAGGAAATCAGCCAATTTCTCAATTGTTGTCATCTATTTTCATTCTTGAACATGGGATTATCATTCCCATGGGTATAGCGCGGAAAACGTCCCATGAGGTGGGTGGTATGGGAAAGTACACAAGATATTTTCAATGGCAATATTATTACGTAATCTATGTCCCTGACTGTTATACTTTTTACCTTCCAAAAGATGTATATATCTAAATTTGTTTAGGGCGGGATACCATATAGATCAGACATGGGTAAAGTACGGCCCGCGGGCCAAATCTGGCACGGAATTTGTTGAGATTGTGATTAAATTTAGTTTTGACACGAGGGTTGTTGTTTTCCACTGTTGCTTTTGTAACACTGTAAATATTATTCATAAAATGTAACTTTTTACGTCACACTTACATGGCCCGCCAGTCTAGGTAGGCAAAATTTTTGGCCCCTTGTTCAAAAACCTTGTCCACCCCTGATATAGATGCACACATATTTTCATTTAAGATTATTTACCATGATTGGCCGAGGAATTGCCATGCCATGAGATGGATGAAACAAGCATAAATTGCCATGCGAAGAGATCGGACGGAAAATATGTCTCATGGACAAGCTTTCTCATTCTAATTATGGTTTTACAATCGTTTGGCTGTTTTATTTGTCCTTTTTAGTACAGATCGATACGTGCTTTTCGTAAACCATCGAGATGCATGGGTTTTCGGCTCTATAGATCCATCATCTGGAACTGCTGCAATGCTGGAACCTTTTAGGGCAATTGGTGCGGCAGTAAGGAATGGATGGAAACCCCGCCGAACAATTGTATTTTGCAGCTGGGGAGCTGAGGAATATGGATTGATCGGATCTGCTGAATGGGTTGAAGTGTGTTTTACTAATAGTATTATTTCTTCAGACACCTCATGTATATAAACACGTCCTAGAATAAATTGAGTTATACGAAGTGTAGTCTTAAATAATTTTCTTCGGCTAACGCTGTTATGTAAATCAAAAATAATTTGTAACTTGATAACTAATATATTTGGATTTACTAAAAAGCTGTTTTATCAACACAGGACTATAAATATATTAGATATAAGTCCAGTGTTCCAATATCGAGCAATAAACTCAGATTCTATGATTAGTTCCGATTATTTTCGGTTACATTTATTCATTTAAAAGTAATCATAAGGCGTTGAAATGTGCTATACTATAACAATTTTAAAGAATATGGAGCAACTACATGGAGTTGAAAACATTCAAAAGGCTTTCTACAGGAGTTTCAGAAAGTTTTGGGTTCGAGATCTGTTGCCTACCTAAACGTTGATTCCTCCATTAGAGGGGGTTATAGTTTTAGTGGTGGTGGTTCTCCAAGTATTAAGAATGCCGTATTTGAAGCCGCACAACTCGTGACTAATCCAAATCCAAGTGAAATAGCCGAGGGAAGAAAGAACGTATACGATACATGGGCTTATACAAATGGAAATATCAAACCTGGGGAAGCTACTCCATTTACCTAGTCTTTAAAAAAATTTCATTTTCTGTGTTTTATACTCACCTCAATCCCTGTCAGTAAAGAAAGGTACAGTTTTTATATTTAAAATACTGCGAGAGACTTTGTTCGTTGATTGTTACCAGTTTTGGCAAATTTCGCTGTTGTGTCGCGCGTAAATTCCCTTATTTTTATCTAAACTTCTTTGAGGTTTGTGTATTTTATGCCTCGCCTGCTTTGGTCAGTATCTTTTTTCATTGTGGTATTCGGCCTCGTTTGGTACAATTAGGGTAAAGGTAGGGTAGTTAGAGTAATATATGAGCATCGTTGTATTTGCTGTGAATTATATTTGTTTTATTTTTAATTCTCATTTACTGCTTGCTTGGTTCAGTTACTAATTTTCAATAATTGATAAACCGGTATCGTTGACGTATATAGCTTGGCTATTTCGTAATTGTTAACTCAGGATATTAAGCGTTTTCGTTTTTGTCCTATTACCTCCGCTGATGATGACTTTTTGTTCCCTTTTTTATGATTTATTGTTAAATATTTCATTATATTTGCAGTTAACCCACTTCCCTAAAATAGGTTATGCCATGAAACATTCGTGTGTCTAAATATGACAACCCCATTTTGCAGATTTTCAACTCTTGGATCAGGCAGTATTACACAATGTTTCTGCAGCTTACGGGTACTACAGTAATGGATGCGAAATATGTGTATGATCAGGTGCGTAAACTCAAAAAGAAGGAAAATGTATTTCAAACTTATATTTTTACATATTTAATTTAAAGAAGTTGAATATATATTTTTCTGTGAAGACTAAAAACCCTTGTAATGTATTGACTTTTTAGAGACTCGGCCTATTCAGCTTTTCAGTGTATCATTCAATTTATGAAACATTCGACTATGTTAAAACGTTTGTAGATCCGAATTTTCTTTATCATCAAGCATCGGAATTGACACGGAATTTAGCGGACTCGGCGGTTTTGCCTCTAAGCGCTGTAGATTATGCAACGAAAATGAATGCCGATAAAGACGCATTGTTGGAATTTTTATAAACAAAATCTGACTTATCATGGCATGGATCCAAGTAAGTACATTTACCAGTTTTATGATAAAGACATGTTCCCAATTCTATACTAAAACTACTGTCACTCGCTGTAATGTTTAGTGTGTCCGAACAACTTGAACGTACATGTAAATTATATTATGCTTTCTTCTTTTTGACGATTTCAGCATTACTCGACGACGCCATGAATAATTTTACTACAGCTGCAGAGAATCTCCATAATCTATATCATATGAGTACAATTAATTAATGAATAGCTATATCCGCAGGAAAAGGCAATGAATCACGTAATTCTCAGTTTAGTGCGAGTATTGCAGTGTTATCTACTTTCTCGAAAAGAAAAAGCACAAACAAAATACAATTTATGCTTTGCTTCTTTGCTCTTGGGAACCTTTAGTTAGGTATTTGTGCCTACGGCGATTTTATTGTATCAAATCGAGCTTTTTTATAATTTTATTTAAAATCTTTTTTGAAAATTGTGATGCCTGTTTGATGAAGTCCCACATCACATGTCGATGAGCGTGTATGTACATCTGTATTTTCAGTGCACTAGCCGTGAGAGTAATCAATGATCAACTCATGCAACTTGAACAAGCATTCATCGATAAACAAGGAATAGAAAGTGAAACTCAGTTCAGGTAATAACAATTTGCCTTAATTACCCTAAGTAATATTAAATGTATTTTTTCTGCTAGCAATGTTTAAGAATTTATAGCACAGTGTAGGCTAACTCTCAAATGATAAAATATATTGTTGTAAAAGTAAATTTTTATTTTTATCGGAATTGCAAATTATCGTTACCGAACCCGGCGTCTAGTATATGGAACCTAATGACATTTTTTCATCTGCGATTTTATTTAGTCACGTAATATACGCTTCAAGTCTTCACAATACTTATGGTGGCGCTGCATTTCCAGGACTTGTTGACTCGATGTTTGAAATCGATGCTGACCCAGATCCGGATGCAAGATGGTAAACGGTAATTTAAGCATAGAACCACATGAATTCTTGTTTTTCTGATTATTTAAAGGTAATAATAGCAATTACAAACAAACAAAAAAAAAAAATTTATTGACCAACGACATAGCTATGCTATATCAGAAAATTACAGAATCACACAGACTGGAAATTATTTTTCTTCCAGGTCCGTCGACAATATTCTATCCTTTTGTATCATATCGGTTCTGCAGCATCAACACTGAGAGACGTTGTACCAATCCGGGGATATTCAAACGCATAAAGTAATGAAAACAGATGTGATGTATATTTGTGTACATTTTTCCATAATAAGTCTTCATAATACTCATTGCAGTAAATAAACCCTCATTCTAGTAGCATAAATCAGTCATTGATTTAATTTCCTGTTAATGGTATCACGTAATTTCACGATAGTATCAAAATGAATGACAATTTTAATGAAAACTCAAAAATTTTCCAATGACTTATATTGGTTATACACTATAGAAAATCTGAATAACGATAACGCATCTGGGCCCATATCATGGGGTCAAATATTATATTGTATTATATATCATTTCCTTGTACCTGCATGCTAAATTTATAGAATTTTTGAATAATTAAAGAACAATTCACTTTTGAAGAATTCGTCAGCTTTTAACAATAAAACGACCATCAAACTACAGGAAAAAAAGACAGAACAAAATATATATCATAAAACTAAATCAAATGAAATTATAAATTATTCAAACAAACTTGATATTATAGACCAGGGGTGTGCAACCTTTTTCGCAGGCGGACCAAATATCAATAACCAGGTGAAACCGCGGGCCGCACCTACATTTAACACAGCTTTCAAACTCAGCTTTCTATTAGTTGCAGGCACAAAATGATGTCCTTTTGTTATTGATCTCATGTCATCATTAGGGGTCCTTGCAGAAATGACAAGTTAAAACGCCTAAATTGTTAGCTTTTGTATCTTTTAATATTAATTTTTTTTAAACTGCTCTCCAGTTGCCTCCGCGGGCCGCACAATTTTCCTTTGCGTGCCGCATTTGGCCCGCGGGCCGCACTTTGCACACCCCTGTTATAGACGACAGCAAGAACAGCTGGTAATGAAGCTATCCATTCTGTTTACTTGCTCACCTAAACAGTGACCAATTATAAATAGTGCTATTTATAGATGGACTTGCTAATGTGTACTATCACAAATTGTATAAATTTTATGTATTCAAAAGTGGTGATTACCGAAAATATTATCCTTTCAATAGCAAATTGGAGTAACATACTTATGCAATACATATACATACACACATATGCATACATAGCAATACTCCATTCCTTCGTATATAATATGTTTCACAGGTTAGAATTCTGTCGACATTTTGTGGATTAAGACACAGATACAAATATCTGTACTGATTTAAGATGTTAGAAACTAAAAAAGACAACTGTAGATTCGGTAATTCTTTCAATAATACTTGTATTCGAACAACATTGGTTTCTTATGAACCAAATGCATCTAGTAGTTGCATTCATAACATAATACAAAAATCAAACTGGCTGGTTATCAATCATTAGATCTAGCATGAAGAACATTTTTGATTTATTCATTAGTTTTTTTAATATATGCACGGCCTCGGTAAATCTAGAGGCGACCGATCCAAATTTATCGATACCTTTTGAAATGTGGCACTGTTTTAATTTTCACATTTGTCTATTGGCCGGTTTTGGAAGAACGAGAAAAGGAAAATTCATTTGTTCGGTAAATAAAACACAGTATAACAGTTTTACATGAAATAAAGATTTTTGGTGAATGTCTGGGTAGTAACGAGACGACCATAGGACGACCATTCAAGTCAAATTTTTCTCAGTTTCCATAGGAAAAGGAGACTTGTATTATATGCCCTTTTAAACTCGAAGTTTAATATATATGTTAACCAAATTCTAAATAATATTCTATATATGTTATTTTATTTTAGCTTCATCAGGCCTGAGTACAAAATTGTAAGTAGTGAACGGAAAGAAAGTTGAAGTTTCTGTATCTTGTCATCACGAGTTACAAAACTCCGATATTTCATCATGGAACGGAGTCATTCTTCTGTACAGTATTTTACAATTAAATTCATTGGAATACATATCAAAAGAAGCTGTTCCATGCTTGCAAACTTCGCAGAGCGGCGGTAACACAATAGTTGCTGAGAATGGCCAACGTAATGAAACAGACAACGGGGAAAAATCAATAAAACTTTGCACTGTTCTTGTGGGAAACAAAGCAAATGAAGCAAAATAAGTAGGAATGTAAAGGTAGATGAAGGTGAAAAATTATCATCTGAACTGGGCTGTGTTGGATTTTTTGAAACATCTGTAACTTGTAATGAAAACGTCACAAAATCTTTTGAATCGCTGATACAAAAAATGTTGGAGGAGTTGGCCAAAATACCTCCGGAGAAAATAACAAAGCCCAAGTCAAATGTAATATATCGTGGTTTGAAAGAAACCTCGACATACAGGAAATACATGAGCGTTAGAGATTCATGCACATCAGTCCCGGCAAATTGATGATCAAGACATGATGTATTAACGACAACCGACAATACGTAACATTATTAATGCTGATACGCTTGTTAACGGAGGGTACAGTTTTGATGCTGGCGGTTCTCCAAGTATTAAGAATGCAGTTTTTGAAGCAGCAAAACTCGTGACTAATCCTAACCCAAATGAAATATCCATGGGAAGAAAAACTGTATACGATACATGGGCTTATACAAATGGAGGGAACGAACCTGAGTAAGCATCCCAGTGTACTTATTTGTCTCCAAGACTTAGACATTCCAGTAATTTTTGTTATATTTATACTTATTCATCGCGACCCTATTTTGTAAAATTTGCAGATTTTCAACACTTGGATCAGGTAGTGACTACACAATGTTCTTGCAGCTCACTGGCACTACAGTAATGAATGCAAATTACATATTTGATTCGGTGAGTAAATCTCAAAATGACAAATTTATTTTAGATATCAATAGATATTTAATTTAAAGTAGTTGTATATTTCTTTTTCTGTAAAAATGTGAGAAAAACCTATAATGAATTGATTTTTTTTTAGAGAATTGATATCCCCGGCTATCCAGTGTACCATTCCGTGTATGAAACATTCGATTTTGTTAAAAATTTTGTGGATCCAAATTTCCTCAATCATCAAGCAGCGGCGAGAGTTTTAGCGGAATTGACAAGAAATTTGGCGGACTCGCCAGTTTTGCCTTTGAGCGCTGTAGATTATGCAACAAAAATGAATGCTGATAAAAAAGCAATGTTGAATATTTATAAACAAAATCTGACTGATCATTGCATGGATCCAAGTAAGTACATATACCAGTTTTATGATACAGATAAATTTTGATAATTTATTTATTTTGATAAGAAATTCTGCCAATAGGTGTAATGTTTTGTGTTCACGAACAACTCAAACATACTCATAAATTATATATGTCTTCTCCACTTTGGTCATTTCAGCATTACTCGACGACGCCGTCGCAAACTTTACCACAGCAGCAACGAATCTTCATAAAAGAATTAACAATCTCGATCTGACAGAGTAAGATGACTGTATATTATTTAACACTATGTTTATCTAAACGAAGCGCGATTCACTGATTATCCGACTTCCGACGTTAATCTGCTTCCAATCCTCCTTCCAACGAACCAACCGTGACATAGCTGAAATTGCGCCTTTGTAGGAAACGGAGTGGACCTATAGATCGTCTTGTTATTGTTGTTCTGCTTGTTATTTATTATTTATTCTTCTTCCTATTGTTACGAAAAAAATTGCCTTTCTCTTTAAATTAATGAAACGAATGATTTGAAATTACTAGTCGTTGAAGTGATTAAAGATTGCATTTTTCGCAAGAAGTCTATATTTTATTTATTTCAAATATTCCTGTGAGCTCTATGAAATTAGTTGTTTCGTGGGCTATGATGTCATTAAAATTTGCACACCTGACGGCGGTTCCGCCAACACATATCAGCGAATCTCGTTTGCAGCGAACGTCGGCGGATCTCCAGTAGGTTGTCGTGCTTTCATTATAATTATTGTCCTTATTAAAAATTGGAGTTTAGGCATAACCTTGTTTTGTAATTTAATTAAGATTTACGCACTGAAGCAATTTTATTGTAGAAAATAAAACCCTTGATCAAACTCAAACTGGGTAAACTCTTTCTGTAACTTGTAATGAGTGCTTGATGGAGTAACAGATCTGATGTCGATATCATATGTATATATGTATTTTCAGTGCACTAGCCGTGAGAGCAATCAATGATCAACTTATGCAACTTGAACAAGCATTCATCGATAAACAAGGAATAGAAGGAAGGAGCCAGTTTAGGTAATAACATTTTTTCTTCCATTCTGAAAAGACGTTCATAAGTACATACATTGTTGTAAAAGTTATTTTTCATTGGGAACTTTCTTTATTTGTGTGATTATATATATTATTTAGTCACGTGATATACGCTCCAAGTCTCCACAATACGTATGGAGGAGCAGCATTCCCTGGACTTGTTGACTCGATGTTTGAAATCAACGCTGACCCAGATCGAGATGCAAGATGGGAAAAGGTAACTTACCTGAATTTGTATATGAATGGTATTTATTTCTGCAATTTTATTACCTTTAAAAAATAGAATTACACTATAATAATATGAAAGCTGAAAAATATTTTCTTTTCAGGTCCGTCGGCAATATGCTATCCTCCTATACCACATCGGTTCGGCGTCATCGACACTGAGAGATGTTGTACCAATCAAGGGATATTCAAACGTTTAGTGAAACTAAAACGAGTTGACTCAATGTAATTTTGTGATATATATTTGTAAAATGATTCCCAAATGAATCTACATAAAATTTAAAAGGTAATCCCGTAGTATGTGAACCCAGATCACGGACACCGGAACGTAGTATGTGTACCAGGTTAAGGTTAGGCCTTAAAGCAACTGTTGATAACCTTAAGCACTGAATCCCTTCAGCAGGCCTAAGTATACACAGTGAAATAGAAAATTAGAGAGGGTGACTTTTGCTGAATCCATATTGATGACATAAGATAGATAGAAACCTAATAGCATTTTAAAAGCAGAAACGGATATTGAAACTAATTTTAAAACCTGATCGGAAGCTCTTGGAGGTGCGGCGTTTCATCAGAAATATAAAATTAGATCTAACAACAACCAAGCACGAATGGATATACGGCACTATTTAAATATTTTTTGTGACCTATTTTGAAGTATTTGTTGAGTTGCTATGCAGACATGATAGAGTGATTTTAAGAAGCTACGTTAGACATCCTATAATATTATGGAATTGTGATTGCGAGTAGACTCCGTGGTGGAGTTTGCATTCTCCCTTCAATATTCCAAAATATTTGCATCAACAGGCATCCTCATGTTGTCGACATCTATATTTCTACTTCAATGGCCTTATATGCTCAAACGAAACAAAATTTTATACCCAATGTATCAAATCAAGAAGCATTTATTGCAACAATAGAAAAAATGATACTGTACAGCAGACGAGTTTTTAAGTTCATTGAACTGTTGATTTTGAATTGTTGATTCAAATTCATTGAAGGTTGTTCCTCGATCTAATATGTTTGCTTTGTGGAAAGTATATTGAACAGCATTATGAATAATTTTAGGGTGGGCTTGTCTACTTGGTTTGCTGAGCTCCATGTTGTTTTGTTATTTATCACGCATTTTATTCTATCTTTATTAAAATTAGTTTTAAAAATTTAAAGACTTATCAAATCTAATATTTCATATTAAACTGTAGCATAGTGACACACATAGGTCGTGTAATCAGATATTGCCTAGTCACTGTTGTTTAAAGTTTATCGACAATGATGATCGTATAATTAATTAATCAATTTACAAACTATTTAATATTAACTATGAAAATTTAATTTTTAAAGAGCTAAAACTATGGCGACTCAATGTAACCAAAAAATTATAAGAGAGTAAAATGATAATGGATGAAATAAAGGCGGTGAGTATTGTGCAACATTTAATGTCAGTACCTTCTTGCAATTTAAATGTAATTAAAAGTGAGCGACTTGACATAGTCTGAATAGATTTCTCAGAAAAAATCAAATCAAAAAGCGGGATGACATATTATAATGAGACTTATTTATTACCAAAAATCGCAACATTTCTACAATTAGGTAAAATTTGCCTAATAGGTATATCTTCACTTTGTATTAACCATAATTGTTCGTTGTAACAAAATCAAGCGCATTCAAAGTTATAAGCTTCTTGTTTTTGCTTATTTGAAAACAAAATTGAAGACGTCAGGTCGGGGCACTATTTCAAGATTTTGTGTGACCTATTTTGAAGTCTCTGTTGAGTTGCTATGCAGACATGATAGACTGCAGTGGTTCTCAAACTTTTTGAAAAATTATGCATAATGGTCCCCTTGCAATTTTTTTAGTGACTCGCGGTCCACTAAAAAATGAAAGCAAATAGCAACGCGGTATATCAAGCATTCATCTACTGACTGACATCAAAATATTGACATTGATTCATCTACTGACTGACAATAAAATATTGACATTGACATTAATTTTTAAATTACCCCGAAAAAGTTGACAATCAGATGCACACGCCTTTCATAAACAATAAGCTCTGATTTACGGTACTTGCCACGTTCAAGAACGTTGGTTACGTAATAATGTCCTCAGTAGAGCCTGTCGTGATTTGGATAAACGCTGTAAAAGTATGACATCAAAATTTTACTTCAAATCAAAGTGCGAGCTTTAAGTTGTCTCACTGTCTCCCTAAAATCGCTTCGCGGACCCCTAAGCGACCGCGGACCACAGTTTGAGAACCAATGTGATAGAGTGTTATTAAGAAGCTACGTTAGAAGTTCAGTCTATAATATTATGAGTTCTGATTGCGAGTAGACTCCATATAGTGGAGTTTGCATACCCTCTTAATATTTCAAAATATTTCCATCCACATGTATGCGAATATATTAGAATTGTACACTTAAATATAACAGCATTCCCATAAAAAGGATCATTCAAGTTTTAAAAGTGTGTTGGAGATCAACCATAATTGAGATAATTAAAAATGTAGCGGGTATTCTGGGATCAAAAAATCCGACACAATAAAACGAAGGCTTACAGGAAACAACGGAAGATATAATAGCAATAAAATTTGCTAAGTAAGTTCAAACTTTGTCTTACCTAGTATGTGTAATTTATTCGCTGAAGGGAGAAAGGCAATTGCTCTCTCTATTCTGCACATGAATTTTCAAAATACAAATTTGACACATTCAAAGATTTAAAGAGTTTGAAATGTCAAAAATATGTCGATGAGGATATTTCTCTGATATTGTTTAAAAACAGTCCACGAGCAAAGCATTGCTTAGTTATATAATACGATATGCTTTTCACTCGTTGGAATTCACATTGAAGTAGCAACAAAAAATTACAAACTTCATTGTGCAATATAAAACATCAAATTCAAACATTGTATTAATTGTCATGCATTGCAATTGAATCTGAGTGTATATTCAAGCCAAATGGTTGCACATAACACACCTTGTGCACGGTGTAATAAACTGCGTGGACAATGCTTTCCGTATGTAAAAGCTTTTTAAGTAGGCCCTATCAATTGAATTAGGCCGTGAAAACATTCCATGAATTTATAAAACTTCCGATACCCACAAGAATAACAAAATATTTACATCGGATTGGATGGCCTTCTTTAATTTATTGTTTCGATCTGTTTGAGAACAGATATTCGTGGTTTCTTGAGTTCACGCTTTAGCTGTGCGGACAGGAAATCAGCCAATTTCTCAATTGTTGTCATCTATTTTCATTCTTGAACATGGGATTATCATTCCCATGGGTATAGCGCGGAAAACGTCCCATGAGGTGGGTGGTATGGGAAAGTACACAAGATATTTTCAATGGCAATATTATTACGTAATCTATGTCCCTGACTGTTATACTTTTTACCTTCCAAAAGATGTATATATCTAAATTTGTTTAGGGCGGGATACCATATAGATCAGACATGGGTAAAGTACGGCCCGCGGGCCAAATCTGGCACGGAATTTGTTGAGATTGTGATTAAATTTAGTTTTGACACGAGGGTTGTTGTTTTCCACTGTTGCTTTTGTAACACTGTAAATATTATTCATAAAATGTAACTTTTTACGTCACACTTACATGGCCCGCCAGTCTAGGTAGGCAAAATTTTTGGCCCCTTGTTCAAAAACCTTGTCCACCCCTGATATAGATGCACACATATTTTCATTTAAGATTATTTACCATGATTGGCCGAGGAATTGCCATGCCATGAGATGGATGAAACAAGCATAAATTGCCATGCGAAGAGATCGGACGGAAAATATGTCTCATGGACAAGCTTGCTCATTCTGATTATGATTTTACAATCGTTTGGCTGTTTTATTTGTCCTTTTTAAAACAGATTGATACGTGCTTTTCGGAAACCATCGAGATGCATAGGTTTTCGGCTCTATAGATCGATCCATCATCCGGAACTGCTACAATGCTGGAACTTTTTAGGGCAATTGGTGCGGCAGTAAGGAATGGATGGAAACCTCGCCGAACAAGTGTATTTTGCAGCTGGGGAGCTGAGGAATATGGATTGATCGGATCTGCTGAATGGGTTGAAGTGTGTTTTACTAATAGTATTATTTCTTCAGACACCTCATGTATATAAACACGTCCTATAATAAATTCAGTTATACGAAGTAGTCCTAAATAATTTTCTTCGGCTAACGTTGTTTTGTAAATCAAAAATAATTTGAAACTTGATAACTAATATAATTTGATTTACTCAAAAGCTGTTTTATCAACACAGGACTATAAATATATTAGATATAAGTCCAGTGTTCCAATATCGAGCAACAAACTCAGATTCTATGATTATTTCCGATTATTTTCGGTCACATTTATTCATTTAAAAGTAATTATAAGGCGTTGAAATGTGTTATACTATAACAATTTTAAAGAATATGGAGCAACTACATGGAGTTGAAAACATTCAAAACGCTTTCTACAGGAGTTTCAGAGAGTTTTGGGTTCGAGATCTGTTGCCTACCTAAACGTTGATTCCTCCATTAGAGGGGGTTATAGTTTTAGTGGTGGTGGTTCTCCAAGTATTAAGAATGCCGTATTTGAAGCCGCACAACTCGTGACTAATCCATATCCAAGTGAAATAGCCGAGGGAAGAAAGAATGTATACGATACATGGGCTTATACAAATGGAGATATCAAACCTGGGGAAGCTACTCCATTTACCTAGTCTTTAAAAAAATTTCCTTCTCTGTGTTTTATACTCACCTCAATCCCTGTCAGTAAAGAAAGGTACAGTTTTTATATTTAAAATACTGTGAGAGACTTTGTTCGTTGATTGTTACCAGTTTTGGCAAATTTCGCTGTTGTGTCGCGCGTAACTTCCCTTATTTTTGTCTAAACAAACATGAGGTTTGTGTATTTTATGCCTCGTCTGCTTTATTCAGTATCTTTATTCATTGTGGTATTCGGCCTCGTTTGGTACAATTAGGGTGAAGGTAGGGTAGTTAGGGTAATATATGAGCATTGTTGTATTTGCTGTGAATTATATTTGTTTTATTTTTAATTCTCATTTACTGCTTGCTTGGTTCAGTTACTAATTTTCAATAATTGATAAACCGTTATCGTTGACGTATATAGCTAGGCCATTTCGTAATTGTTAACTCAGGATATAAAGCGTTTTCGTTTTTGTCCTATTACCTTCGCTGATGATGACTTTTTATTCCCTTTTTTATGATTTATCGTTAAACTCAAAGTTTAATAGATATGTTAACCAAATTCTAAATAATATTCAATATATGTTATTTTATTTTAGCTTCATCGGGCCCGAGTACAAATGTGTAAGTAGTGAACGGAAAGAAAGTTGAAGTTTCTGTATCTTGTCATCACGAGTTACAAAACTCCGATATTTCATCATGGAACGGAGTCATTCTTCTGTACAGTATTTTACAAGTAAATTCATTGGAATACATATCAAAAGAAGCTGTTCCATGCTTGCAAACTTTGCAGAGCGGCGGTAACACGATAGTTGCTGAGAATGGCCAACATAATGAAACAGACAACGGGGAAAAATCAATAAAACTTTGCACTGTTCTTGTGGGAAACAAAGCAAATGAAGCAAAATAAGTAGGAATGTAAAGGTAGATGAAGGTGAAAAATTATCATCTGAACTGGGCTGTATTGGTTTTTTTTGAAACATCTGTGACTTGTAATGAAAACGTCCCAAAATATTTTGAATCGCTGATACAAAAAATGTTGGAGTAGTTGGCCAAAATACCTCCGGAGAAAACAACAAAGCCCAAGTTCAAATGTAATATATCGTAGTTTGAAAGAAACCTCGACATACAGGAAATACATGAGCGTTAGAGATTCATGCACATCAGTCCCGGTAAATTGATGATCAAGACATGATGTATTAACGACAACCGACGATACGTAACATTGTAAACCAAGTTCAATCAGAAGAAATTTTTCAAAAATATTGGATAGGGGGAACTAATATAAATGATTATTAGTAAACCACTTTTGTGATATTTTAGTTCGGTTTTAAAGAACAATGTTGAGCGGGGCAAGTAGAGAAATTGTGAGACAAGCAAGACAAGTTTTATTCAATCAGTACGCATATATGTGAGACAATTAAAAGAAGTGTGGGATATTGGAGCAAAATGATCAATGGAGAGTTAAATATTGAAACACGATAGGAGAGGTTTTGAACCGCGTATTACCTCCTGTAACCTTAATTTTGATTTCCTGATCAGGTTGCAATTGTCTGGTGTCACGTTAGAATTAGCATTGCTCCAACAGGAAGAGCCCATTACGACCAGTCGCACTTGATTTTTAATCGGATCTTCCTGGAATAATCTGCATGCTGCTGTAATGAAAATATGTTAAAATAGAGTAATCAAATACTCAACTCATGTTCCATTGCGTTTCCAATTCCTTGAAACAGCGGTTGCCAAAGAGTGAGTTGCTAAGTGCGCCTCGAAAATTAACAGAATTGTGTGAAACGTATCTAAAATATAATTGAATATTTTACATATCGTATCTATTATTAATTTTTTATTGTTTATGATTTTAAATGCTGTAAATATGAATCAATAAATTCGTTTTACCCTTCTATGTCGTTTACTTTCTGTAACGTAGTGTCTGCCTCCATTGTTACGTACAGATAGACACCACTTGCCACAATTTCGCGTGCTGAATAAAGTTAAGCGAACATGAGTGATTTTTTTAGCATTTCAAAGAAAAATCAGGCAAAAATGAGGAAGAGTAGTTGACTTTCTGTTTTTATTCCTTAGGCCTACGTGTTTACAAACTTGCAAAGACATGGAGTACACATTAATGAGTACAAAATTGAGTTTCATTTAAAAGCAGCATAGCATTTTGTTTCCGTATAAGTGCGCCGTGGGTTTTTCCCTAATAATGCAAGAACAAAAAGTTTGACGTCTAAATTTGATGTCACTGCTGATTGCTGATCAACCGTTTCTGAAATCAGCCTCTCAGCTATTGAAGGGTGTGATTTGATGTGTAGGGCGACGCCTCGCTGTTCTTCTCGATCAATCCCTTTACATAGTATGAGTGATGTCCAGCACTTCCTCAGCACCACTACGTAACTAACGTTCCGTATTCATCGTTTAAACTCTATCTCTATATATATTCTCTAGTCCAGCGTTCCCCAAACTTCTAGAGCCGCGTACCCCCTGTTTTAGAATCTACTTTTTGACGGACCCCCATTCTATGCCGTAATAATGCCTGTGCCTAACCAACGTGGAATGGTAATGTTTCATTTACATCACAATAACACGAAAGATATTAATGTGTTAGATGAGATTGCTTTCGACTGCACAATTTATCAATTTCCGTAGCAATTTGTGATAAGAAAACTCGCAAGTCCGACTCAACGGCAAGTGTCGACCTGTATTTTGTCATCGAATTGGTAAAAGATGAAAGCGCTGCCTCAAACATGCAGGTTTTCCTAATTGCCTTTTCTGACAGCAATTTCGTCTGTGACGTTCCAACGAAAATATATCAATTGTCGGAGGATAAGGCAGAACTTGCCTGTCCGTGAGTATTACAAATAATTTGTTCCTTGCTTTGTCCATGAACAAGTTTTAAGCAATTTTGTTGACGATAACTTTGTACACGTTTTGTACACAATTTTGTACACGTCAGTGTAGCTGAGTGGACAGAAAGTACACTTCCAAAAAAATTTGCTCAAATACTGGGAGGAAATGGATATCGTATAAGACGTGGATTTCAAAGTTCGCCGTAAACAACCAAATACAAACGCAATCTATATATATACTGTCTCTATAAATCTATACTCTGTAAAACCGGAGAATTGAAAACGTATTTTCCGCTAGTGTAGGCTAGAGATCTACTAAAGGACCTTACGTTTGTTTATACTGTTATCTTGGTTGTCACTTTTTGTTTATGTATTTATATTTGATACCTAACAGTATTAGAAGTAGAGTATAAAGCAGTGTAATTTCAGTATTCCGTCACTGTTATATTAGGTATATAAATTATCTCTGCTTTCATTCTTTCTTTTACAAAATGAATCACCCTGCAGTTGGAGAAAACGTGCGCAATCTTGTCAGGGCGAATCAGTGCTTGTTGATGAGTTCAGTTTTTTTGATTAGTCAACAAATAAAATTACCAAGTCCGCTACTTCTCCAGAGCTGTTCAAATGCAATTGATAACAATTTTGCACTGTTTTTCGACGCCGATTAACTGGCTATTAGCTCTTTACAATCAAAGTTTCGGCTAAATAAAAAAAAGAAATATAATTTTCGACGAATCACCTTGTAGGTTCTACTACAAAGGCTCTATCTAAATATCGTTTGAACATGAGCTTGGTCCCTTTACAGTCAATAAAATTTAGATAACAGCACAGCATTTACCCCAAGACACAGCAGATAATCTAATAACAAATAAACTTTTGTACAGAAAGCCTGTCAACATTAAGATATAAAATATGTAGTTGATCAATGACAAATACGCCAGAGGGCATAACAGCTGAAGTAGCACTAATCGGCAACAATTATATCATACATTTAAGCTTCATTTTGTATGTTAAATCTCATTTGAAATAAGGTATGTATTTATCGCCAGTAAAATACATTGTGCTACATTAGTTACGACAAACTGTACTCTGTTAAAATAGTATTTGCTCATCTTACTACAGCAAAAAAGTGAAGACAGAATCAGAATCTCAAAGCACAAGCTTCGAAGTTAGCTAAACTCTTCGATTGAAGTTAACAAAACTTGGTCTAAAAATTTGGAAGTATACATATTATGTTTTCATATGTATATATATAGTATATTATTAAACTTTTCACGTCGAGGAAAATACGGCAAAAAGTGATTTAAGTATCGTGATTTCTTAAACAGACGGTACTAGGCACGACTTATTTCCGATCGCTTAGATTGAACGATTAGATGCCAAAATGCTATTGTTATCATTGCGATGAATGGAACATTCCCTCGTATGATATATACAGATGATTCCAAGACGGAAGTTACAGTTATTAATCGGGCGGTCTGAATCATTTGGCGTTATTTCGGAAACGCTACAGATACAAATGTATTCTTTTATTAAATCAGAATTATGTGCCGTAAGCAACATTTTCTAGATGAAATTGAGATATCGCCTCAAGTCCTAATCTATTTTAGGCTCATTGTAAGTTTAGCTGGAAGTAATTGATTACGATGACGTCAAGGTGACACATAATTGTGGATAATAGTGATTATGAAAAAATCGTATATTACTAAAATTTCATTCTATTGACGTTAAGTTTAAACTTGGATAATTATTCACTTACAATAATATAAATTGAGCAATAATTTTAGGTGAGGCCAGAGGAGTGGTAGTGACAGTTGTTTTAGTTCCGGAAAATTTTTTAAGATATTGCTTTAAAAATACCAGCATAAAAGAACATGATGGGTTGATAAAAGTAAAGATTTTGAGTAAAACTCTGGGAGACAAGCACTTGAATCGATATATCCTCTGCCAGGATAAGAGCGTATTTTTGACTTCTGAAATAAGTAAAAGCTTTCAGAAAATCTTCCGTCAGACCAAAATTATAATATCTTTATTCAGATTTAGTAAGCTATCAACCAAAGTATATTATCTGCCCGGATCACACCTAAGGTGTGATGACGTTCGATTATGCATCATCGGGGTACCGAAATACGCTCGTGGACTCATAGTATAAACTAATACAAAATAAAGATCTAATGCTATTCATAACACACAATTAAGAAAGTAGATAATTTTTAAATGGAATTTTTGTATTAAAAAACATTTATATCTCATTACTAAGTTGAAATCAAACGTAATGAGAACCAGCTCAGCGATAACTTCAGCCTTTGGGCTTGGGGCGGCCATGGGACTTGGCATTACAGTAATTTATCTACAACTTGTTGTTGATAAAGATAATGGCAATGGACATGGAAGTTCTGTTGAAATTGATAAAGTTAGAAAAATTATCATGGAGCAAATGAATACGACTAAACTTGAAGAAAATTTGAGGTAAGTCTACATCCGGTATAAAATAAACAGCTGTATAATAAACGGTAAAAATTTTTATTACATGACCGACTGTTTTGTCAATTTTATCAACAACAAAAAAAACGGAGTCTTATTAAATTAAGTTTGATTGTCATCTTGTATCAATATTCATATTTTCATACATTCTGTACTTCTGTACTAATGTGGATATTGTTCAGTGTTTCGATTTCATTATTTATTTATTCAGTATCTTTCTATGGTATAAATATATATGAAAAAATACGCATTCTTTGCTCGGCCATCGGTGAAAGCTCGTAGTTGAGATGATAATTTAGCCATACCCAAATTATACTGCATTATTGTTTTGATTGCATGGCAAATTTATTAATATTTTTTTTATAGCACGATATTTTTAGTTTTATCTTAGCAACACCCTCAGGCATGGAGATCAAATTTATATTTAACATGGAGTGCAATGTTTTCCTATTTAACGAAATCATTTATTTGCTTCAAAGTTTATCAGTAATATTAGTTTCACGTAAACATTTTTTCAAATCTTCAAAAAACTAAGACAATCAAATAGGAAATAAATTTTAAAATGCACGTATAAAATATAGTAAATGCGCAAGATATAAGTTTTAAAATTTCATAAAATTATTTTCTCCTAGTTGTGTTCACCTAAACCCCGTTGAGTTCTATTTTAAAGGGTTTTCATCAAGATCCATTGCAGCATATTTTGGTATTCCTGTGGTTATTAGTTTCTATTTGGTCTGTATTGATCTCGTTTTGTAAACTTGCAATTTTTTTTTGTATAGGCGCCTTGCTAGTAAACCTCATATTGCAGGAAGAGAAGTGGATGAAGTAGAATTGGTGGGTTTCATATCAGACAGTTGGAACAGTTCAGGACTCGATGTAAAAATTCACAAATATGATGTTTTACTTTCTTATCCAAGCGATACTGATCCTAATTACGTTGCCATCAGAACAAGTGACGGTGAGTGCCAAGGAAATATTTGGAAATTAATATTTGAGATTAGAATACCCTTTCTATAACTTTTATATTATGCAAGGGTCCTGTTGCAAATAAACACAAATATATTTCTGTAATCTTTCGTTTGACATAGGGTCATCCTTATTCTATGTTATCATTATTTTCTACTACTCCTCTCAATATGCGCGTAGGGACTAGCTAGCGCAAACACTCAAAAAATGAGGAAAGATAGCTAATTGATCTCACTTAATAACAACTGAATATTTTGCCATAAAATGATATTAACTACCGTACCGTGGCATCTATAATATTTAATTAATTTAAATCAAAAACTAATCCCAAACCAAAGATAATTAACTACAAAATACACCAATATTACACGAACTTTGTACTTTTTTAGGAAGAGAAACCGTGAAAAGTGCGTTGGAAGACAAAATACTTGACCAATCTCAAAACGTCAGTGGAGTTGTGAATGCTTATTCGGCATATGCACCTGCTGGAGACCCTGAGGTAAATTTTTATTTATGACGATAGTTCTACTTGTTTTTGTAAAACTTTATATCATTTTGAAAATATTCCTGATTGCTTTTCAAAATATTTTTTATTGTGCATTTCGTTTCAATTTTTGCGTCAGTGGGTGAGGTGATATACAAATGTATTATTAATCGAATAAGTATCACATGACGTCATATTAGGTTTTTATTTTAATTTAGACTCTCCGAACATTTACTAATTATCTGACTTACTTCGATTACAATGGTTTTGGTTTGCTTTTGTCTTTATCAGTCAGCATCTGTGGCCTCTGCTATAAAGGGTTTTAGGTTTATTTTTGCATTAATTTTCAAAATATTTTTGTATTTTTATTTCATTTTAGGGAGATCTGGTGTACGTCAATTTTGGATCTATTGAAGATTTTACGGAGTTGAACGAAACATTTGGTATCGACGTCAAGGGAAAAATTTGTATTGCAAGAATCGGGGGAACAGGAAAAGCCAAAAAAGGTGTATATATACATAATGTTTTACATTTTCGTTAAGAATACATAACAATTGAATAACAGAATACAATTGAGTGATCCTTTATATCAATTTTTTTCGGTATTTACACTAATCTTAGTGTAATTAGTGTAGTGTTAGTAACCCTAATAATGAACAAATTTTGGGCTATATAAATAGCTGCTCAATTTTATTTCTGAGAAGAGATACTTGCACTACATTTTTATTCAAGTTCGTGAAACAAATTGATTTCGTATCATTTTTTGGAATGGCAACATCTGAGCAATGATCTTACTTCACAATAACATTCACCGGTAGATTCATTGTTGTTGGTGATTATACACGTTTTTTTTAACCTAATTGACATATAATTCTATTAAATCCTCCAAAAGTGCATCTTTGGATAATTCTTCTTTAAAGGTGGGTTATCACGCAAACATTTTTGTAGAAAATTTGATTCTATATAATTTATTAGGATTTTTGGCGTTTACCGTTTGCATAAAATGGACATCGTTTGCGAGACTCGAATTTTTAAAAGTCGGCTCTGCCGAAATCAAACGCAGATTAGTATGTCCCGTTGATGACGTAGTGGTGAGAACTCGTCGGCAAAACTTTGCATTAGGTCAAAGGCAATTATAGCATTCTGTGTACTTATTTTGAACCGTGTGCTAGTTCTATTGGGCGGTGCATTTGGAGGAAGCTTTTGTTATTTAAAACAATACCAATATCTTAAATAATATTATTGCATTATGAGAAATTACAGTAAACTCAACTAATTGAGGTCAAGACGTACTCGAGTTTTGTGCTGTACATTTTCCTGCAATATATATATTTTCTAGTAAAAAAGCGCATACCAGGCCATTTTTTGTCTCAAATGATTTAAATTTTATAATTCATGTGTGTTTACTCTGCTTATCTGATCCTATATCGGTAACTAGTCTTTTTGTTATATTTTCGGTATATATAGGCTATCTGGCTATACCGGTATATACGAAAACGCTACCGTAACGTATGGAATGAGGAGTTGGTGGTTACAGTAGATTTCACAATGATGGATCTGTCTCGAAACAAGAAGAAAACTATGGATAAAATTTTCGCAAGTAACCTTTTTTGATGTCTCTCCATGGAACTAAAAGAACAGCTCCAAGTCGAGGGATCGTTTCAGCCTTAAAATTATGTTGGAATCTATGCAAACTCCTACCCACAGCCCGAAACAACAACACCTCACGCAGTTATTCAAATCAGTTTTTATTTATTTTTAACATTTTATTACAAGTTTGCATCATATGTAATTCATTCATGCCAATAAATGTGTTGTCGCGAATCTCCATTGGTTGATCGATAACAGCTGGACTGTGTTGTTAATAGCGGTGTGTACTGGAAAACAAGGTATACAAATTAAATTGATAGAACTGACATCAAAAAAAAGATCAGGCTAACATCACCAGACAGTTTAGTAAGGTTCAACATACAACAGTGTTTTGTTACATAATAATGTGAAATAAATTTAAAAAAACTGAACCATTATTGGGATTCTACGTTTATCTGGTAGTAGACTATCACTCTTTTGGTAAATGTACAAATTGACAATTTGTATTTGGTTCATACAAAAGTGTGACTGGGTATTATCATGCTTTCGCTAAATATTTAATCAAACAGTCGATAAACGAAATAAAGTGGTAAATACTTACTCTAGGATCAGTTCTGCAAAGCCTTCTGACGAGGTTGAACACCTTACTCGCCAATGCCGAGGGAGCTAATTTCTGGAATGAGTTCTCACTACTTCGTCATCAAAGGCCGTTTCCGAACCTGGTTCGATTTTCGTTGAAGCGGTTTTTAAAAATTCATAAGTAGAAAACGAAGTCCACTTTATGCAAGCGGTAAACGTTAAAAATCTTAAAAAAATATATAGAAACAAATTTTCCACAAAAATGTTCGCGTGATAAGAGAAATAAGAAAAAGTAAAAAAGTAAATTTATGTTTAAGGTAAATCAAAATATAATGACTAATTAAATCTAAATGCAATTAATTTGTTCAGCTAAACATGCCGCAGAATTTGGTTGCTTGGGACTTATTATGTACACTGATCCGAAAGAATTTACCGTAGCTGGAAAAGGAGTTTATCCTGACGATTGGTTTCTACCTGGATCAGCCGCCCAACGTGGCAGTCTTCGCCTTCAAAGTGGAGATCCTTTGACACCGAAGTATCCATCGATCGGTAAAAATGGTCTTATTGTTATATTAAATTGTTCAAATTATACAACGCCATACATTTTCATTTCAATTCTAGTATACATTAGATTCATTCATATTACTTATACTTTTGTTTGAAATCTTTTTTATTTCATCCACTTTTAACTTTTACTAAACAAAGTCACAACGGCTGAGTGCCTACGCTTGACTTTTCAGACATCTATTGCCATAGGTTGAATAATATTATTTCTTTCATTCAGACACTGCATGGAGAGAAGACGTGTCAAACACAGATTTACCAACTATTCCTGTTACCCCAATAGGATATGACGATGCCCGGAAATATTTGTCAAGAATGGCTGGGCCCGAAGTTCCCACTAAATGGAAAGGAGGACTGAACATTACATACAGACTGGGCCCTGGATTTTCTGGAAAATATGATACAAGGTTTGAATAGTAAAAGTAAAGGAATTCGAAAATGAGTTTTTACGCACATTTTTAGGAAAACTGATACAGAGAATAATATTTCAAATTAATCATGAATGCGTTTCAATATATCAAGGTGATAATTATCACAAAACATTTTTCTTGACTGATAGGTTTGTCAGCTGTTTCATTCAATCTATTGCAAAAAGTACGTTTTCGAACCGGAATTTTTTTTTTAAATCTATTAATATTGTACTCAAACGAACAACATAGACTAATAAAAATCATGGTTTTGTCATATTTAATCAAGTTTTTGTCCTATGAAACACTGATACATTATTTTCAGTAAAATGCGAATGCATGTAGCAAATAGAAATGAGATGAAAACTGTACACAACGTAATTGGTTACATCAGAGGCGCAGTTGAACCAGGTAATCGTTAGGTAGAATTGTAAGATTTCTAGCATAAAATACCTAATTGGAACATTCCATAATTTTTTGTATTTTGGGTAACATGTCGAGACTTTTATAGCCAGACATATGCCCATCTTTATTTCTAAAGTTGTAGTCACCAAATATTTTTGATTGAAGTAAAAAATACACTCCTATTTCATTGTTTGTTATTTCTGATATTTTTAAAATGTTCAGATCGTTATGTGATTTTGGGTAACCATCGAGACGCATGGGCATTTGGAACTCTAGATCCGTCTAGCGGAACCGCAGTTATGGTAGAATTGGCTAGGGTACTTGGAGAAGCCGTAAAAACGGGTTGGAGGCCAAGAAGAACCATTATCTTTTGTAGCTGGGGCGCCGAAGAATTTGCACTTGTGGGATCACAAGAATGGGTTGAGGTTTGTATTTTAGTGATGTAATTTATTGAAGATATATTTTTTTTCATTAAATAATATTAGTAAGAATTGAAATATCTCTATCGTCGTGTCATCTCATAAACTCAGCTCAGCTGAAACAGTTTATTGTGAAAACGACCATGTTACCGTCGTCATGGTATAGTATATATATATATATATATACTTTATAAATCATCGGGTAGAAACAGGCTTCAGTCTATGATACAGAATCTTTGACTGAACTGATTTCTCACTATCGAGACGAACTGGAAAACTTTGTGCTTTACCTCAGCTGAATATGCTTCTTATCATTCGGTTTTTGCCCTAAATGGTTAAAACGATCAGCTAATCAGTTATCGAAATGAATACTTGCCTATAGAGCATATACTAAAGAAGTTTCGCGCAAATGCGCAATAGGCTTTTCCGAGTTTTTCGCTCCCAGTTTTATTCCTTTCCCCTCTGTGGAGACGAAATCATCCACTTTGAGAATCACTGCTTTAATTAAATCGCTATAAATATATTTATAAACAAATTTCAACAAGAGTATATCCTGATATATATATATACTTTCAGGAATATCAAAAGATACTTAGCGACAGAACGGTAGCGTATTTAAATGTGGATTCATCAGTGGTCGGAATTTATTCTATGTATGCGGCCTCTAGTCCCAACCTTCGCCAAGCTGTGTTTGATGCTGCAAAAAAAATTCCAAATCCAAACAAAGCCGAAGCCGCAGTTGGATTAAAAACATTGTACGATGCGTGGAGAATCAAATTACCGGCCAATTTATTTGATCCTAATACATTGCCAACGTAAGATATTTCGTTTGATTGATATTTTTCAAATTATCGGTATAGATTTTTAATCGTATGCTGAAACATTGCACATAATAAATTTTAAGTACTTTTATGCTTGAGATCCGTTTATCATGATTTAATCATTATGAGATGATAACATAATTACATACGAGTTGTTGGTTCTATCGGGTTTATAGTGTTTTTCGTGCCAGATCTAGAATTATTGTTGTAATAAAACGGGGCAACTTCACGACGTAGAATTTTCATAAGTATTCTGAAACTTTATGTCTGAAACTATTTCGTTCAGTTAGTTTCCTAACTCCATTGGTGGCTATGGTCGGATCCACATTAAATACGATGGCATTTTGTATTCCGGTGCTTATTTTTTAGAGTTCTATTACCTGGAGTTGGTAGCGATTATGCTTCTTTTCTACACTTGACCGGAATCTCGGTTGTGGATATGGCTTATGTTTGGGATGTGGTAAGTCTATTTTCATAAGACATTCTTTTGAAGTTGGGCCACGTTCGACCTTTTTAAAAGTTAGAAGTATAAAAAATATAGTAATTTTGCACGTTAAGCATTTACATGTAGACAAAAATGAAACGTACCAGAATTTGTTTATATACCCAACGTTTTATAATAATAATATTTGTTTAACGTGCGGTTTATCTAGTTTGGTATCATATTTTCCATTATTTCTTCTTATCTTTAACAAAGTAGTTACGAACAAGCTGTAACGGACGTCTAAGTTTTGCATATCAACAAAACTCTTCATCCGAATTTTACTATGTCGTGCTGTGTATGAAAATTTATGCTAGTATTCCAGACAATCCGCTTCCGAAATTTTCATCAACATGTTCATACCACTGAAGGTCTTAGAACTCACTTTGAAACTATGAAATCACTATTGCCGACAGCAAATAGAGCACGCGTATATCTATACGAATTTGCATAAATGAGCATTTACACGACTACACGTATAATGAATACCTATTTGCTGAATAGGATATGTTTTTATTTTAAGAGACTCGGTTTGGAATTTTACCCGGTTTATCACACTGTGTACGAAACATTGGACTTGATGACTACTTTTCTCGACCCAGATTTTGTATATCACCAAGCAATTGGTCGGTTATGGGGTGAATTGACGCTAAGTTTGGCGGAATCTGCTTTGGTTCCAATGAACTGTGTAGATTACGCCGAACAAGTCAAATCCAGCGCCGCAGCGTTTTTGAATTATAAATCATTCCAGAAAGATATGGAAGCAAATGGAATAAATACAAGTAATATAGTTATTGTATCATGTCTTATAGATTTAGATATTAAAGTGTTCATGGAACCTTTTTACAATAGATTTTAACCATACAAGTTCCTATTTATGATTTTGGTGTGCTCCATTCGGTCAATCTACGTGTTGCATTATAGAAATAAAATTTCAAGAGACGCATCTTTACTTCTAGCTATTTTATCAACTTTATTTGTGTATATTATTATACGGATTGCCACAATAAAATTTGATATTTTGAGGACAGAAACAAAATAAGCATGATAGAATCACAACTTTTTTTTTTCTATGTAAGTTTTCCGATACTCCCAATTGAAATAGCAGGGAGATGTATTGAAACAAATCTGGCATATTATTATATATATATATATAAACAATTGACTTTAGGTTAAGTATCAATAGGTCCAAGACTTTTGCCAGAAGTTTTTCTCAAAAGTATGGGGAGTTATTCAGTATTGTCGAATTGCGCATTCCCAATAGTTCATGAATAACCGTACATAAATTTATGAACAACCGTAAATATTTCGCAGCAGAATGTAATTTTAATGGCATACACTCATTTACTTGCTCATTTAGCATTATTGAAGTCGGCCGTGGAAGAGTTGACAAACGAAGCAAAACATTTCCATGAAAGACTGAAGAAAGTGGATCTCAAAAAGTATGTGAATTTAGTAATATTGGTCAGAATTTATATCGCAAACTTAAAGTAATAATTCTGATATTTTATTATTCAGTCCACTAGCTGTTAGGGCTGCCAACGATCAGCTCGTATTACTTGAACGTTCATTCATCGATATTCAAGGAATTGATGGTATTCGAGAAAAGTAAGTATAATTTAGTTGTGAAATTATCCCACCAGTAAATTAGACAACTTTTAATAAAGCATTGGTTTTTTATCAAAAAAGACTTCTGATCATTTTATCAAATTAATTTGACTATTATACCTGACATGCAACAACGTGTTGAAAAAGCTCAATTCAGATCAACCTATATTTAATATATTGATAATCACTAACTGTTATTTTAATTTTCAGGCATGTTATATATTCGCCTGGTCAATATTTTTCGAATCTTCAGTTTCCTGGTCTGGCAGATTCGTTGTATAATATAGATAAAGATCAAAATCAACAAATGAGATGGAATGAGGTATAGTTAATAATAATATGTTCAACTCATAGGATACAAGCTATTTTAATTCCTAAATTTTCTTATTAAGATGACCAAAATCTTAAATTAAAGCTTGAATTAAATAAAACATATTTTCCAGTTATTCCGTCATAATTATTATCACTAATACAACAAAAATAGCTGTTTAATGTGATTCAACGCATCTGTATGATACCCCGCTAATTATGTATTTCATTTCAAAGGTAAAGAAACAATATTCCATCATTTTATATCACCTGGGCTCAGCTGCTTCTATTTTACGAGACTTCACTCCCATAATAGGAGCATCCGCAGTTATGTGAAATTCCATATAAATAATTTTCCTGCTTGTTATGAAATGTTAAGATTGTTATTCGTTAGCAAAAATGAATAAAAGCCATATATATAACATAGTATGTTTCCACTGTGTTGCACTAATTACATAACCCGTGAGCTGAAGATTTTCTCAACCGAGTTCTACAAGACCAGATCATAAAAGTAACCGCAAAAGAGATTTAACAGCTTTAGGCCAGAGGGCCTGTATCAGACTTAGTATCCTATTTTTTTTTGGATCCTTTGTATTCGTGATGAAGATGTTTCCAAACTATGCGCCGAGATGTCTCTGGATTCGGCGCGAAAAATATATACTGAAACTAAATTCTATCAACTAGAGTTAGAGTTTGTAAAGTTCCAGGCTGAGAAATTGATCTGAACGACGCATTATCTATATTGGGGGTAGTAAGTCGAAATGCGGCATATTACTACGACTAGGGGTACAGCTATAATTTTCAAAAGGAGTGGAGGGTGGAAATTTACATATTCGAAGCCTTCCTCCAAATTACTGAGAATTTTCCATGAAAAAAACTACTAAAACCGACGACGCGATTACATAACTCCTTATAAAAGAGCCGACTTTTCAGTTGCTTGGTTAATTACCGCTGTTTAATTAAATTTTCATTCCGTGGCCGATACGAAACGTTCATAATGCTATGCCATTTTAATTCGCAATTGCGTCCACCAACATAAAAATAAAAGCATTATTACATCAATGTAAAGTCACTAAATGTTTGAAGAGCGCCGAATAACTTCACACAAGCAGTGAATTATAATTAAAAATAAGAAACACAAAATATTGTACGCACCGCAACTTTAATGACTAATTTTTTTAACAAATCTCAATGGGTTAGGTGTTATAAATCTTTGCCCAAATTACTGTACTAATTAAAAAATTACCAATTGAACATTTAAAATGCCCACTAGTGCTATTTTTTCTAGGTATAGCTTTTTCTCCAAAGCTCTTTCTTTTTGTGGTCTTTAGGGAAACCAAAACACTTTCACTTTAACAACTCTTTCATATGAAAGGTATTCATGAGTACTAAACTAAATATCAATTTGAGTTTATAAAAACTAATAAAATTTAATCCTATCTTCGCCTTTACTTGCCTTTTACCGACTTACAGTCAGAGAACCGCTTTAAAACTACCTGTGTTTTTCAATTGATATACCAAGTTGAATGATCTTCTCAAATTAAGGTGATTGCTGTATATAATTTTATCATCCATTTAGCAATTGTTCAGCTTATTTTAGTGTTATGTCATCAGGAGGTCACGGTTAGTAGTCATTGCGATTAGTAGTCCTTTGCGCCCCCCGTCAATTGCGTAAATATTGTATACAAGTTTCTTTTAATTACTTATCGATCTTGATCGGTAAGTATGTTGATAGGTATTTATTTGTCTGTCTGTATGTATGTATGTTAGATGCACGCGATATCTCACGAAAGCGAGGTTCAATCTGGTCCAAATTTTGCATGTGTATTCATCTTAGCTAGGATCAGAAGCCTATTAATTTTGGAAGGATTATGTCGTATAATTAGCGAGTTATTTATTAATTAGCGATGGGACACACGGTGTCACTATGGAGTAAGACCACTGTTTTGGGGGATCCCCTAACCTTCGATCAATAAGTCATCGGTTTCCAACTGAATTCTAGTTAATGTTTTTTTACCTTTTTTGATTAATTTTGTTTGTACAAATTTCATGCACGCCAAAAAAATATCTGAATCTGGTTGACGAAACATTTCTTATCCACAAGTTTCAACTCACCTCTATTTGAATGAACATACAAATGTAAACGTTTTTATTTAAAAAATATATATTCGCGTGAATTACATCCGTTTCAAGTTTTGAACAAAGCCAACACGTTAACATGGCTTTCTATTTTAGAACGCCTTAGTTGTCAGTAAATACGGGGACAACCATAACCCAACCCGGGACACGGGACGCCAGTCGTCCATTCCGGGAGTGTGTCGGCCAATCCGGGACTGTTACTACTGTGAACAGATATTTTAAAAAGGGAGGCAGTTCAAGATAAATTTTAGGAACCAGCGCACTGATGAGCAATTCCAAAATCATCCTAGAGTAGTCAATATTAACTATCGAGTCGCTATAAGCTCCGTCCATTAGCAGCATCAACATTTTACGTTTTGGTCCCCTGCGATAAACCAGAGTTCTCCAATACAAGGCGCAAATGGCTCTGGCCAGACAGCAGAAATATTGGCTACAACGATAATCTTTATACAGAATACAAACATAATTATTATATTGTACAGCAAAGGATATTTCCCCTACCTCCTTTCTATAATTCTTTCTATACGTTACCATTGCAAATCTTCTTGTACTTATTGTTGACTGCTTTTGCAAGTTGGCGTGTGCAACCCGCTAGTCTTCCCCTCAAGTTGTACGGTCCTGAGACAAAAGGTTTTACTGTCGACCCCATTAACTCTATGTGGCTTTTGTGGTGATGATAAGTGACCCTTTAGGTCTTCTAACTCTATGACATAGGGCTCATATACATCCCTCCGTTCTTCTTCCGAAATTATGGTATTTTCAGGTGAATTAAGTTCTGGTGGAAGGCTATCGCCTCAGCGTTCAACCTTTGCAATTCTTCTAGTACTTCGTTTGGCGTGCCTTCTTTCAGCGCATAATTTCTTATTGGTTCGTACGTTGTAACTAGTCTATTTGCTTCAAGCATGACGGATGATTTTCCTGCACTCCGTGCTTCATCGTGGAAGTCCAAGACTTGACCCCCTCGAGTCAAGGCTGAGGCTCTATCCTTCAGATTTGGCCCCCCTTTTGCTTGTTCGGATATCTGAACTTTTGCACTCCGTTCTTGGCCAGAAACTCTCGGTGAGTCTTTACATATTTTGGACTCTATACGTTGCCCTTCCGCGTCGGACCTCACAGAAGAGTCGTCGCGCTTAGTTTCTCCGACTGTCACTATCAAATTACTCATCCGCGACAATGGGTTATTCATTTCTGTAGTTATCGATTGCAAGTTTTACACTTGTCGCAGCCATCCGAACCCTATTATATTTAGAGGAATCTCTTGCTCCGTGACCAAAGGAACTTCTAGCCCAGGGGTGGGCAACCGTTTTCGACTCGCGTGCCAAAATCGGCTAAATTTATCCACAAAATTCTTCCGCGTGCCGACCAAAATTAAAAACAATGCTTTGCTACTTCCAAAGCAAAAATACACAATAATAAACCTTTTAAACATGTACAGAGAGATTCTTAGACAGACAAATATATTTGATTACTTTTCTTATTCTATATCAGTGAGACTTCTTTTGCTGCATTTCCGCTGATAGAGATTTTACATTGGATTTATATTTTGTAACTTTCAAAGATATACACAAACTACTGGTTTCATCTTCCAGGCTACTCCTGTTACGAGACCTGATAAAGTTCATAACTGAGAACAAAGAGACAAGAAAATTTTCGGGAATGGCATCCCAATCACGCAATAGTCCGTTTTCTGCACTTCTCTCCTGCATTCCTTCCCTAACAGTTTGTATCGACAGCTGACTCATGCCATGTTTGGCACGTGTGCCAGGTGTTGCCCACCCCTGTTCTAGCCCATCCATATTTACTATCATTGGGGAATTTACTTGACAAGACCCGTCTATGCCCTTTAGGCTCATGGTAAGGGGTCGGCGGTCTTCCCAACTTTGCGGGTATGCCAGTTGTGCCGCTTCCATTGTCTTTAAATTTGGTACGTTACCGCCAGCAGCTAAAATATGGCTATTTATAATATAATAACTAATCTGGGCTGTTTCTGCATTGGGTGCAGCTTGTTGAGTGGGTTCCGAGTTCCAGTGCGACGTTTTTTTGCCAATAGGTTCTATCCTAGGTTTTTGATCTGTACCCAAAATATATCTTGCACAGGCTAGCTCCTTCCTCTAATGTTGGGGACCCTTGGGAGACGAGGTACTTATTCAACTCATTTACATCGCGTAACGAAGCCTACAGCGGGTTGTAACCGTTCAACAATCGAAACCACTTTTTCTCGCATTCTTGTAATAAATTATCAGGCAATTTTCTCATTCTTGACTTGATTACCCATTCTTCTCCATCATTTTTGCCCAATACATAGTCATTGATCCATAATATTGCTTTTACCACGCACTTAGTCGCGATCTGCCATGGAATCTTGCACATGTAACACACTGATAGTGATTGGCCGTTACTGGTGTGATGTACAGCCCAAGCGGTGTGAAAATTTTAGTTTGCTCTAAAAATTATATAGCCCACCTTTTTTATTTGCTATTATATAAGCTTCTTTAATACTGCGGGGTTGTTTCATGTATATTCAATTGTTTCTGCGGTGAACCGCGTTGCTGAGGATATGTTAGTGGCGATGTTTGCTGTGAGCTCGTACTCTGTGGAGATTATCGCAAAGGCGTAATTTGCCCTTCCCCATTTTTCTGGGTTTGTGGCCTTCCGGCAGAATTGACCTTAACATTGTTTTTGGACATAAAGTTTTTTTTATTGTTTAGATATAATGTATATGACATATATAATGATACCCAGGTGGGTGTGGAGTATATATTGTTGAGCAATTTTTTTTAAGTGAATTTAAAGTATTCGGTCTAAGATGACGCACATCCTGAACCCTAACCTGGCAAACATACAATGTTCAGGTTGTGCGCCATCTTGGTACGAATACTTCAGGAGCGCCTTTTTGTTAAAAAAATTATGCCATAGCTACATGGTTTAGTTTTGCATACATAGTAACATTGAATCTCCTTACAATGTCAGAAATTCAATTTTAGTAGAATAAATGGTAGTTTATTTCACTAATACAAGCCAAGATCTATCGACCAGCATCTAGCCACTTTCTATTGCGCTCTTCAAACTACATTTGGCATTTCGTTTTCCTAGTTTAAGCTTAGGGACTTTTAGGGAAATATTTTATTAGTTGAATTGGATTGGAATATTTGACCTCGTCTTTCACCCCGAACAAGGCCATGTGAAATCATCCACTGATATCTAAAGATGTGCAACGTGTTTTCTTTTGGAAGAATCGCAACCTTTCAGTGCTGCATTAACTTTGGCAAAATTTATATATTGACAATTGATCATATTTTTGTGGAGATAGAGGGTATGCGTATGCGAAACCGGGATGTGCACCTGTTATGCCAACATAGTTGTACGTAGTAACGCGCACATGCATCGAGTTCCACTTGATTATTGAGCTATAAGTTTTTGACGAGCTTTTGTGTATGATTTCATTCCATAGAATTTGTATGCTGTTCTAAAGAATACTAGTTTCAGCATTTTCATTCATTCAAACCGCGTGTTGAAAGTAAGTTTTGTAATATTGCGTGTTGGTTTCCAACATCCTTAAATCGGTGATGCCAGTAAATCTTTAATACAAAAAGATCAGTAACATCTGCAATAAAAACAGCAGTACCCACTCAAATGACAACTGGGGGATGGATACTCTTAGTATCTGCTCCATCGCGTGCCTCTTACAGTCTTACCATTGTACATGAGCGCCAATTGGTATCTAAGCCCCACTCAAGTTTCGGACTGCAGTTGGCGTGACGAAATGTTTTTAAATATATATTCTTATATGTCTTTTTCTATTGCACTATTCTTTACTGATATTCGATAATATGACGCCAATCTGACATAGTTCTTAAAGTGTGTAGATGGGTATAATCTTTTCCACGCTGTTCAGATGGGAATGCGCGAATATATAAGAATTGCTAATATTGGTTTGCAATGCGATGAAATCCCATCTTGGCATTTCTGCCTCTCGCAATTGCTGCGTCTACTTATCGGGGAAGTTCTGTGGCGTGGTTATCAAATGAAAAAAAAAACATGAAAGTATTTTTACTACTTCTCTACTACTATCAAACCTTGACATTTTGTGAAAACTTTTTTCCATGCAACTTTTTTTTAAAACATCCCCAACAACCACAATTAATTCTGTTGTTGAACTTCCGAAACAAACACATAAAATCATCAACAGATGCATATCACCAAGTAGATATTGCTGAATTGATCTTTATTTTACTATTTTTCGTGTAATTCTTTTTGGTAAACCTGTTATCTATTGTAAATACTACACATTTGACAATGTTGTAATGTGACTTTTTCGGCATCACATTTTTGATATTTGTAGTTAGAGCTCTTGGGGCTCTGTCAAACAAAGTTACATGCAAAATATTGGTTGTGAATTGCAAAACATGATCATGTTGTTGGAATAACTTGGCATTTTACCACCCGTATATCATTCATTGCTGAGAATATTAATAAAATCATAAAATTTAAAAATCCGTTTTCGTGAAATTTTTGTTGTAGCTGAATTCCAGGAACAGCATGACAACAGGCAAGAGAAGCACGGTCGCCTCTTTTAGTTGATGACAGGGTTTCTTAAAAGGGGACCCCGTCCTCCTTGGAGGCCGCTGATCGGTTATCTGGGGGCACGAACAAACAGATGAAATGCGAACGTATAATAACAATGTATTTTTATAGAAGAGAAGAAGCAAAAGTGTTGAGAGTCTTTGGTAGTTTGAAAAGCATTGGCATGGAACATAAGAACGAACTACAATTCTCGCTAACAAATAATTGACTGTTCTCCACCGAGTGTATATCCACTTGAACCACTGGCGACTGCATTAGCAGGCTTGTATTGTTAATTGAAACAAAAACGGGTATTTTGAAATATTACTCTTTATTTTACGCGTATGTTTCGACAGTATTTTCATATACTGTATATGGGTCGCGACCCAAAGCTGGGCTCAACAAATACCTAAAAGTTATTGATTTTATTTCCTAGTAAATTTGGTGCTTGCGTAGTTTGTGCACAAAGATTGCGCACTACCTGGACATAGTATTGTAACAGGTTATGGTTCAGGATGTGCGTCATTATAGTGCACATGTTTGACGAAAAACACTAATACAAATATCTCAATAAATACCTTAAAGTTATTGATTTTATTTCCTAGTAAATTTGGTGCTTGCGTAGTTTGCGCACCAAGATTGCGCACAACCTCAACATAGTATTGTAACAGGTTATGGTTCAGGTTGTGCGTCATTATGATGCACAGGTTTGACGAAAAACACTAATACAAATATCGAGCCGTAAAAAAATTGCTCAAGGCTGTAAACTCCACACCCATGTAGAAATGATGGGCAATCACCCCAAGATGAATAATCACAAATAAACTTTATGTCTGAAATCAAACTTGGGGCAAAAAGGTCCCCTTATCTGCCGGACTATATAGAACGATTCCGAATACAGTACCAAAGGCCGTTATAAACGAAGACTACTAAATGAATTCAAACCACAACGCTATAAAGGTAATGTAATCCTAAATTGCCATAAGAAATAAAATCCTAAACTGCTACCACCGGAAATGCAAACCTAAACATCTCGCTGAGCTTAGATGGACGATAATAAAATGAATACGTAAAACGATAACACGGGAAAGAGAAAAATGCGACACGTCGAATGCAAAAAAACAACAACACAGTAACGAGAATATCGGTTGGAAACTGAAGACTTATCGATCGATAGTTAGGGGTTATTAAAATCGATAAGTAATGATGACGACGAGTTAGCGATAATCATCCCGATGACGATATACAATAGAACGAGCCCGAACTAAACTAAAACTTAGACCACGCGGACTGCCGACATCCCCCTCTCCTTTTTGATTTAATTAAACACTGGTTGCTATAAATGTCTTTTTAAGTATGACATGTAAACACACAATACTTAGTCTCTTGATTGGAGACTTCCACGTGAGGACTGGTATTCTGGACTAGTGTTGTTTTTCAGGGATGCTTCAGTATCCTTGTTTCTAATTAATATTCATTGAATTAGTTAATTAGGATAGGGAACGACTAAGCTACTTGCAGCTTGCGTTTTTCCGAAGTGCTGTTCTTCCACGGCGATTTTCTTGACCTGGTGCAGTCTTTGTCCTATCCCGTCTGCAGACATACAGCAACACTTCCGATGTTCACCGGTAAGTTGGTCACCGCCCCGTCTACGAAGGTCATCGCTCTTTGTCTACACCAACTCGAGTTTTAATTCTTATTTACTTTAATGGTTTAAACCTTGATACAATCAAACATTCCAATAAGTTTGGTTAATACACATAAGACACAATGTTACCAAACTAATGTAAACATTTAATCTATTGAACCGTTGTCTACACAAAATTTTAAAACGCCACCTCGATCTCAAAAATAATACATTTATCAATCAATATTTACTAGAGGCCTCACTACTTATCACATATTATTTGACAAATGTCATGATATTAAATATTCGATATGCATGGAAATATCATTACACACAAAAGATATTTGGCATACGCTATAAAATACTGTGACAAAATCACATTGTTCATCGATGATAATGTTACCATAAAAACTTCAGACCTAACGCAGGTTATCGGTCCGGAATCAACCATAGACGTCAGGGCTCAATATCGGTGTTAATTTCTCAATAGAAACGCTTAATGTTGGACTAATGGTTGACTTGCGAAAATGAAATCTGTCATGACAATTGTCTCCAAAACTATCCCAGTGGTGCCTTCATTTCTTTTTTCATGTGGTTTTCTCAGCTTAGTCATGTACCCGTCTATAGATTATGTATAAAACCTACAGGTAATTATTCCACCCGTTTTTTTTTTCATTATTTTCTAGTATGTTAAGGTGCTGCGGGATTGGATTTTTATCACACGATTAATTTATTTTCAACTTCCTGCAAACTTTTTGGAATTACGAATTACATACAATTCTTTTCATCGGGTAGTCAAAACTGCACATTGGGAAACAATCATAATATATTTATTAACTTTATTTCATACGTTGCGGAAATTTTGTGGCTATATTACAAGATAAAAATATCTGCTATTTCGTGAGAACGTCTGGTAATCAAAATTTCAAGTCCATCAAGTCATGGTCAATATAGTCTACTTTATGTTTCTCCTTTCAGTAAAAAGATACCACGCAAAGTTGAATTTTTTTTTAAATTGAAACACATTTCACTGAGAAAGGAAAGCGCCGGGGAACCAAGGCGCGATATAAAGAATATCTAATTGAACATTTGTTCTAAAATATTGATTGTCGGAGTACTGTTAATATTGATGAGCGACGATTTGGGAAGTTTACCAACAAACATCGCGCATCACAAATTACTGTACATGAGATTAGCATTCGGCCTACTTAGAGGATAAGAGGGTATTCCCCGATAAAGCAGAATTACAAGAAGCAAAAATGCTGAACTGGGTAAATTAATGAGAGAGCTAAAGTGCTTGGGTGGTTAGTTACCATTATTAACCGTGCTTTGTGTTATTAGTAAAGGAGGTGTATTAGATGCCCCGCGTTAGAAAACACATGATGAAATATTTCAGAGAATAAGGTAATATAAACATATTGTAACATTTACAATACCGTTCTTTGTGACCTGGACGACATCGACTACACACTAGATTTCTATTAACAGTTTAATAACGCGGTCTTTCAAGCCCCAAGTTTGTATCCTCAAAACCAGAAAATCACACAACTCGAAGTATACAGTTCACACGGTTATCTTAATACAAACGTAAAAACAAATCAATACAAGGTACTTGAAATAATAAAAAAATAATCATACACAATTCGGCCTTTAGAAAGCCCACTCAAATTTATGAACACAATTAGCAGACATAGTTAATTAGCAAATGGAACCAAATTACTATTAAATAACTTGCAGCCTTCAAATCAGAAAAAAGTTACATATTATAACATGCCGAATTTTTCTGCTATTCCAGGCTTAAATTATCATAAGTTGACCATGAAATCATTCGTCAAAGAAATCCGAACAAATCAATTAAATAAACTGTAACAGTAAAAACAATCACAAATGCAAACTATTGCACATAAAATATCCTTAAACTAGGCCTATGTGGGGCAGCCATAATCTACATTATTCAATAGTCCTACTGTCAAAACAGAAAGTCAAGGTCGCTGAACAATTTTAACTTACTTACAAATGACAACGAAACGAGCGCCATTCTCTGCAAAAGTGAAGCGCTATATAAAGCAAATTACCGAAACTATTCCTGTCTAAGCGAGACATGCCTGGGAAAGCAATTACCCACGTAGACTCTCTCAATTGTTTCGTAATAGAGTGTGTAGAAGCACACAGTCAATCAAGGGAAATTACGGCGTCAACAATAACAAATAAATTACTACACAAGTTAAACGGACGCAATGTTTAAGTCAATACAAAAATAAAGTGAATGCGATTCTCGATGTAATAATATAGCAGTAATCTGAATTAGGCCTACAAGTCAAATTGAAGGTCAATAGGTCGGGCAAA
This sequence comes from Styela clava, assembly GCF_964204865.1. Classification (NCBI taxonomy): domain Eukaryota; kingdom Metazoa; phylum Chordata; class Ascidiacea; order Stolidobranchia; family Styelidae; genus Styela; species Styela clava. The sequence continues at coordinate 26,783,588 of NC_135251.1, forward strand.
ATACTGGCACGCTACCGGAAATAATTATACAGATGAATGATACAGCAAAAATGTAATTGCTGTGATTTACTGAGGCAATGCTTTAAATTGCTACATATAGGAATATGTATCACTATTGGTACTTGCAAAATTTACACCGACTGCATATGTAATTCATAGAGTTAACACACATTGGATAACGAACATTCATAACTTTAACACTCGTCAAATTTTAATATTTCTCTGAATTGTAGAAAATTATTATGGCATACACCAGGTCTTCCCAAACTTTTGAGCTCGCGGCCCCTTTCAGTAAACTAAAATTTTTCGTGGATCTTGTTCACGGCAATAATGCTAAACAGTTCGAAATATGCATTTTTTGAGATTTTTACTGATACATTAAATTTCACTACTATTAGGGCCTACCATATAACAAAAATGAACACCTATTTACTCAGATTAACGTTACTCGAATGCTAGTGGGATGGGTGTGACTACTTTTTGCTGCATAGAAGGCCCAGTCGTTGCTCAATGTTCGTTAACTAATACAGGCATCAATGATAATGAATACGATGTCTGGCCACCGACGGCATGATTCAGATCCAGCATTGTTGCTCACTCTTAAAATTTAACACAAAGCAGCAGACGTGCGACGCCAAATTATCAAGGAAAAACTCACTGGGCACCTACACGAAAAAATGCTGCCTTTGAATTAAACACACTTTTATCGTTGATATGTACTTTATTTTAAAGCTCATAAACATGTAGGCCTGAAGAATAAAAAAAACTTCTCTTCCCTATCTCAGCCTGATTTTCATTTAATATGCTTTAAGAAATCACGCACTCTCGCTAAACTCGGTTCAGTGAACGAATAATAAACTGCAGCCTACGAAATTGCAGCAAGTAGGATTCACCTCTACTAGTGTAACATTGGACGCTACGTAACAGAAAGTGAATAACACAGAAAAGTAAAATTAATTTCTTGATTCATACACATCATTTGCAATAGTAAGAAGCAATAAAACATTTGAAATAAATAAAATATGTAAAATATTCAATTATATATTAGTTAATATTCAAAACAAATCTTATAATTTTAGAGCCACACTCGACAAATCGCCTTCGGTAACCGCTGGCTTAGCGATAAAATCCGGCATTGTTTTGTAAGCACGCGCAAATTGGGATTACGGTCGGAATAGGCATTGTTAAGCATGCGCGATGATTCTATCGTGTTTCACCGGAAATAAGCCTTATCTTGAATTTTAAAAATGATTTTAATATAAGCCCTCGTTTTAAAATAAGAGCTAGTTGATAGCGCAAAACTTTTTCCGATTATGTCAGGGTGAGAAACCTTTTTCGGCTCGCGCACCCAAATCAGCTAAATTTAATGACAAAATCCTTTCCCGTACGACCAAAATTAAAAACAATGCTTTGCTACTTTCAAAGCAAAAATACACAATTATAAACCTTTTAAACATGTACAGACAGCTTTACAATTAAAAAAAAAATATCAGTCAGACTTCTGCTGCTGCATTACCGATGATAGAGATTTTACATTTTGTTTATATTTTGTAACTCTCAAAGAAATACACGAACTACTGGTTTCATCTTTCAGACTACTATTGCTACGAGACTTGATAATGTTCATAACGGAGAACAGAGATTCACAAGCATATGTAGATGAAAACATGAAGAGTAAAGCAGTTGCAAAGTTTGTAAGACACGAAAAAGTTTCGGCAATGGCATCCAAATCACGCAATAGTCCGTTATCTGCACTTCTCTCTTCTATTTCCTTCCCTAATCGCTTATATTTCTTTCGAAATCAGTTTATAACAGTGAGTTAGCAGGTAACTCTAACCAACATGAGCTGTTCAACTTCTTAAATCGAGAAGAAATGAAGAAAAGGGTGGTACAGACGAACTATATTACATAAGAATGCAACCAAAATATTGCTGCGTTCTTCTCGACAAATTTTCTCGAGAGCTCATTCATTTTTCCCCCCTATTATATTTCTGTGCAGCCATATGTCACGAAAGGGAAAAAAAAAGTTCAAATAAATAACGGATTGTTGACATACGATAATGAATAAACGAACACCTAGTTTCATCAGACAATTCATAGTTTTGAAACTTTATATCTGAAGAAACATGATCTCATTTCCGAGGATTCGCTCGCGTGCCGAATAAATGGGCTCGCGTGCCAAGTGCCAGGGGTTGCCCGACCTAGGCGATAGCAAAAATCTTTCCTAGTCTTTTTAATTAGTTAGTGAACCATGTTTAGTAGTTATTTTAAATAAAACCGTATAGGTCAGTGGAAATTAGTTTTCATTCTTTGTATATTTAAAAGTATCATAATTCTTTACTTCGCATTTTTATTTTGAAAAATGAAATGAAAGACACGCCCCAAAATAATTCCTAGTGTTATTTTTGAAACAAAATTGAAGACAATGAATGATTTTTGGAGTATGGTGATGTATTCACTTGGAATAGTGAGATTTTACTTTAACAGTAGTTTATATAATTGTATTTCGAATCAAGTGTCTAAAAAAGTACAATAGATAGTAAAAGTATAAAGGTACTTTAGTGTAAAATTGGTGTTCTCTTCGTGGCCCCTAGTTTGAGAAGTCCTGGCATACACGATGAATGAAAAACAGTCAAGAAGATCACATATATTCGTAGTCATACAGACGCAAAAAAAATTATACAGGATAATTATACCATTTTATAGAATATTTTTACATTGTACAAACTACACATCGTAACTCTCTTCCAACCACAAAAGGCTCACAAAGTAGTGAGGGGCATTGAGGTTCAACCATAAAAAGAAAAGATCCTTTATCGTTTGCATTGGTTCCAGGAACGACTTGAGGTGTTTCGTCGACACATATAAAATTCGAAGTGTGAGTGTCTCCGTGTCCCCCAGCCATGATGTAACCTCGATACTCCAACATCCAGCCTTTAGGGCAGGATTCGCGTCCGGGGATCATTATCTAAATATTTCAAAACGATATCAACGCATATTGCAGTTGGTTGCATAACGTGTATATTGTTTTGACATTATAAATCAACATGTAAATTCACACTGCGACTAACTTCGTTGATCGAGGTATAAATTCCTTTCCTTTACCATCGAAATTCAGATATTTAACAAAAATCGTTGTAAAATCGCATATTTCTCATAAACGAAATAGTGGAATGTTTATTGAACCTTTACTGCGTTGAACCAGTCATGTGTAATAACAATAATAAATATTTATTCAACATACTTGAGCCACCATTGCTTCTGCCATGCATAAAGCACATGGTACAGAGTGAAATTGTAAAGCGTTATTTTCTGTTTCCGACAGGTTAAACAAAGGATACGTCCATGCGCTATCCCTGTATTCAACTCCATAAATGTGAGAGGACCCTGCAATTTTTAACGCTTGAGTTATCAATTTTTATATCGCATAGTTGCAAAATGTCGTTTGGTCAATTCTTCATCCACTGCAAAATTATTAAACTAACAGAATGAAATCTTTATGGAATTAATTCCCAAAAAATTACTTTTCTATGTCAATGACATTAGCGATAAGTATAATAACATTAGGCACAAACCTTGAGATCCTTCCACATATCTTCCGTGATCATAAGTTATGTTTCCAAATATACAAATGTATTTAGCAGCGCCTCCGCCATGTGAATAATGGGTACCAGCAGCAACACCTTTAAAAATGTGCCACTCAGGTTTGGTGTTCGGTACATTTAAATAAACTAGCAATCCATTCATGTTGAACAGAAGGATAAGGAAACTTTAACGATAATTAATTAATTCGATCATAGAAAAAGTAAGTGGCCATTTGGAAAATACCAAAGTCAGCATGACAGCTGCATAATATTAAAGACTAGCGTATTCATTACCACTGTATACAATGCTGGTGAGGGTTTTCTCGGGACAATCTCTCCTTCCCCATCTCACGTATGTAGTTCCGCCTTTACATGTAAAATAGTTTTTGTACGGTCGTTATCATCACATTAATTTACTGTTTGTCCAATGTATTTATTTATATATAGTAGCTACGTATTTTGCTATGCAAATATTTTGCTCAAAAGTCAATGCAGAACGGTTTACTGATTCTCGTCAAATCTATTTTGTAGTTTCGATTACGAATCACCAATTGCACTAACACTAATGATTAGAACATTCATTTTGTACATAACGTATACTCACCACTCTCCAGTACAAGATTCTCCTAAAAATAAATAAATTAGTATTGTCAATAATTTTATTATATTGATTTTATTAAACGATTAAATACTGGTATAACGACCCCTATTTTCTCCCGACTCAGTCATATTCATAATACGCCATACTCCTGCCAAATGATTACATGGATATTTATATTGGTAAATTTGCAACTCTCCCGCAGATGTTTTTCATTTACAGAGCATTTAGTGATCGGAAAAATGGATTGTCCAAGAATAACCAAGGAAAAATTTTACCATGGGTTTTTTCTTCTTTTTCTCATTTTTCTTAATTACGAGCTTTGGAACTTCTCCATCCCTGTATTCTTGTATTTCTCTTTTAATTCGACTTTGCGTCAAAACGTTTTGTTTTTGTGCTATATTTCTTGTTATTAGCAACGTTTTTTCAAATCTGCAAATATTATAACTTTTACAAAGCACAAATAATTTGTTGCAAACTTTTACATAAAAAGGGATACAATTTCATTTAAAATGATTAATATAAATCTAAGGTTATTGAATATGGATTGAATGAAAAATAACAACATCGTTTGAATATTGGCCAGTCATGCTATTTGATACCAATAAACAAAGTTAAATTAGATTGAAACTTTCGTTAATCACTGAACTGTCAAATCCGCAGTATGTTCGGGTGAATTCAATATTTATTTACCTTTTATGCTTTATGCATCTTATTTTTGTTTAAAAATTTTTTTTTTTTAAATAAGTGTCTTCGGCCCCATATTTTAGAATACTTGCAACACAAACGATCATGGCGTCTAATTATTCTCTGATAATTTCAAATGACAAAGTGTGTAATAAATGAGTATAGAAGCCAATGATGTTACATACAGTTAAAAGCATAGTATTCTGAAGGTAATGGGATTATAAAAGCTGAAAGTTTCAACTGGAGAACAGAATTGCAAAATGTACATGCGGTTATATCGCATTGTCAAGTTTCTCTTGAGTAAACAAAATGCTCACCTTTTCATTCTTTCGTGATTTTTAATGGCAAGAAACGTACTGAGACAACAAGCCACTATTGCAAAAATCCATGCCAGGTTGTAAAAATTTTTGGAAGCTAATTTGCTTTTACTACATGAAATATTAACAAAATCCAACATTGTTGGAGTCGGCCCATGCAGTTTACAAAACAAACTCAATACTTCAAATATTGCTAACTTCGGAATGAAATGAATAAATGTTTTTTATTTTGTATGTGTTTTAATAAATTTTCATCTGACGCTATAGCTTAGACGGCTTAAAAGATACTCAATATAAAATTAACTTATAATTACTCAGCCAGGCACTCAAACTTGATTTTTGTACCATCTTCTATTCTGGTATTTTATTTCATGGAGCAAATTCTATTGAATAATTTGCAAATACGCCCAAAAGATGATCTAGTTGCAACTATGTGTATTTAGACTATGTATTCCTAAATGGGTGATATAATAAACTCAATGTACCTTCCTATATACGGAAAAGAAAAAATTATCTGAATGAATTGTCAATCGGAACAATATTACCCTTCTGTAATCTTTCAATTCTCTATAATCTTGCGTTAGCTCAAACTTTAAATGCTTTAAGTTGTAAATGCTGTAGCTGCAACTCTATTTCGCCTGATGTTATCGCACAGAAAGTTAAAACCTATGACTCATGAATTATTTCTTGTTGTTGTTTTCGAAAACCAATATAGCTGTAATCTGTAATACTTTATTAAGAACAACCTTTACGAGTATGTTACGAAACCTAATCTTGCTTTTGCAAACCGCAACGTAAAGTACCGCTTATACCCTCCGGTGGAAGGAGCGGATAAGTTACGTTGTGACAAAACAAGATTTATTTAAAAGAGTAATGTAAACTTCAAGCTAGAAAAAGTTGTTTTTATCGATTTGCTTGTGAACATGACAAGTTCGTGGTTCTAAGTTGTATCAGCAATTTGAAGTCGTGTACCCAAAGCTTCTCATAAACGACAGCAAAGGTATGCAATAAGTTGAAAGATTCTTTTGACTAGAAAAGGAAACGTTGCAAGTAAAAACAAAAGTTACGAATGAAATGACTACTAAATCAAAAAGACTGCATTGGCATTACATGTCAAGATTGTTATCATAAAATATTTGGACGTTTAACAGTTTTATATCGTCTGCCTACAGGTTTTGCTTATAAGATTCTATCTGCTCTGTACCTTGATGGCGACTAGACAGGAGAATGCTTCTAGAGATTTGCAAATATCTGTTTTCCGGTCGCTGCAATGGAAACAAGGTATCAAAAAATTTGCAGCATTGACGGCTATCATCGGACTTTGTTCTGCAATGATGATGTATGTGTCTTTCAGCCAACAAAGGATGGAAGGGTTAGTACGTCTTTCATATTTTGAATCAAAATCTACAGTAAATTTGACATAGCTGCGTCAATAGCTTTGTGTCGACACTATGCCTTTATTGTCAAAATTAAAAATGTTACAACTAAAATTCCTTTCATTGGAAACTCGCATTGATTCTAGAGCTTTCTCAGAGGAGATGGGAACTTTTTGACTCACTAACTTATTGCCTAATATTTAGAAAACAAAGCCATTTCTACAAACATACCTCCCATGCTATTGAGGCCCAACATTTAGTGAGTTCAATAACACAGGTATGAACGAGAGCTGTCTTTTCTACGGGCAAGTTTTAAGAAAAGTTCTTTGCAAATAAAGGATAGAATAAAGCGCGAAATTTCTTCAGTTGTCGAATCAAATCAGGAGCATGATGTTAAGAAGAGAGATGCTGACGAAGACGAATATGTGAGTAACCTCATTTAATTAGATATCATATCTTTCATTGCCTGGGTTCAACTTTCAATAATATTATTTAAATGTAAAAGTCAACTAAAACATTATGTCTGTTTTTTTTCAGATTCCTGGGCAAAGTGAGTATAAAAGAATCGTGCTATTTTATTAAACATAAATTCACTTAAACAATAACCACGTCATATTTTCTTAATTTAGCATACGGAACAACATACACTAGATGGGGAAGACGAAATTGTAAAGGAAACAGTAAACTTGTGTACAGTGGTATGTGAAGCGTAGACGCACGTTTGTATTCAAACGTATCTGTTTTTCCTAAACTTCGAAACCCTTCATATACTTTAGTATAAAATCACACAGTCAAATTGCAAAGTACGTTCACTTTCTTCATGGCAAGTGGGCTCATTTCAAATTGCAGTAAAATATTAAGCTCAGTAGAGAGTTTGAATTCGAAGATGACCGATAAGAAATGATGTACCGTATGTTCTTTAATATTCATTTTTTTTTTCTGAACAAATATGATTCTTTATCGTTTATCCAGGACTTGCAGCGGGAACTCATTATTCACATACTGGTGGGGGTGCTAATCATATATGCCTTGATTTCAATGTCGACTACACTCCGGGAACATACGTAGAAGGGGGACAAGGTATAATAATTTAACTGCCGTGTCTATTATACCGATTACTTGTTTCTATCGAAGCACAAACCATTCATTTTTTGTGATTACTGCTATTAATTACAAATGCACAATATACTTATAAAAACAATGAAAGCGAATTATTTTTTTCAAATAATTTATCTGAAGATATGTCTCTGCAATTTGGTTATCAAAATTAATTTCTTCACTTAATGTAGTGGAATGTTATTTCCAATGAGTATTAAAATTTGATGCTGTTCTCCAGGTTCTTCGCATATGTACGGGGTGGAGTACAGAGATGGAAACTGGGTGAATCAACTATTCGATCTTTCTGATACAGAATTTAACACTCTACAATTTCATTCACTTCCCTGTGCCGTATGCATGGCCGAAAGAAAAATTGACCAGGTTTAAAACAAGTAGTGTTTTATAGCTAATAAACTCAGAGTTTTCCTTAATTTTCTAATTAGGAAAATGTGATGAAACGATCAATCGTTGCAATATTTTTAAAATTATTTCAACATACCAATTACCAACACTTTGAACGACCCGAACGAATTTTTAGTATTGTCATTATGCGATAAACACCTCAATATTGTTATTGCTTTTATTGTTTTTAATCCTAATCTTACAGGTCATGATTCCCGGTCGGGAAACTTGCCCGGAAGGTTGGACCACTGAATATAGAGGATACGTCATGGCTGGTAGTCATGGTGATAAACATCCAACCGAATTTATTTGCGTCGACGAACGACCTCAAGTGGTTCCTGGAACAAGCGGAGATCAGAAGGGTGTCTTTCTGTTCATGGTTGAGACTCAATGCGCATCATTACTTTGCGAACCATTTGTCGCGGGAAGAGAATTGAGATGTGTAGTTTGCTCAATTTGAGTCGTGTTGAACTCCTGAAAAATAAAATATTCACACATTTATTATATGTTGCAAATGACTGATAAAATTAAAATAGTATGAAAAAATATAACTGTTCTCTTTTTTCACTTTATACCCCAAGTACTTAAGGGTATCGTGGTATGAACGAATTCAGCATTGTGACACTTCTGTACATATCATGTGGGTGATAAAAGGAAGGATGATATTACATCAAGGAAATTGTCTTAGTCGAATTATAAAACGCTCAAATCGTGATAAAAAGGCCACAAATTTCTCTAAGTTATGGGTATTAATTTGTGCTCGAAACACCGAATTACCAAAGGATCAAAACGCCAATGTGTAAACAAACGTTGTCAAAGATAATTAAATAATAACATAATGGTGACTTGACGATTTTATAACTGAAACGGGTGTTATATCCTGTGTTCATGAAGTGCCTGTCAACTTTGACATTGTCTGTTGTATGCTATAAAAAATTTGTTATTTCGAAGAATTAATGATGAAACATACAAGCTTGTGTTTCATTGCAAATGCCAAAGTATCGATTTAATAAAACATATGGCTCCCCAGACCTCACTGACTACGTCGATGTACTAATATATGTAACATGCCTCAACAAACTTACAGTGTATCTGGAGAAGTAACAGTTGTACATAACTTTAGATCTCGTCAGTCATTAGAGCAGAGCAAATAATAATTTCATCGATAAGATATTGAATTAGTATTATTATTCTCTTTATTTTGAAATTCATTCGATTATTAGAGAATTGTAAATAATTGGTTGCGTGTAAATAATTGAGTCTTGCCATCACATGGATCGGACAGATGCTGAATAACAGCGTTGGTAAATACCATCTGTTTTTTTTTTTAAATTTATTTATGGCGCCTCTTAAAATATGGCATCTCATAACACCGAGGAAATTTGGTAATGTTCATTTAAAATCTATAGACAATGTGAGGCATGCATGAACGCACATAGACTCGTAATAATTACTAAACCTTGTTTTACTTATTTGTAATGAATGTCGTGTTGTATAAACATTTGGAAAATATTATATATTTGCAGAATGTTAGTAAATTAAAACTGTTTGAACATCTGCATAAAAACATTGTTTACTTTTGTTTACAAATAATATCCATCTGTATTGACACATCATCAGAATGATTTTAATTTTGAAAAATGTTTGCAAAATTACACGACAATTCAATAATATTTTATCCGCGCATTCAAAAAATTTCTGCCGCAGGGAAAGTCAGACATTGTTATTGTATCTTATGGCTCATTCTAGCTAATCTCAATCCTGGCTTATTAGGTCACGTTCACTGCCGCGTTACAGTTTCTAGAATGCAAGTAATTTTTGAAAATAGGAAATGGGAATAGATTATTTTTACAGATATTATACTGATAACAAAGTCTTGATAGCACATGTATGCGGAGAGTGATCCGTATGTTCAATTGTACGACATGTTCAATTGTAGGGGATTTTTACTTAGGTAAGATGAACCTCAGCGACAAACTCGTTTTGCTGTTTCAGTGACTCATAGCGTTAACATGGATCAAATAAATATCCAAGTGAGATGCACTTATAAAAAGGCTAGCATTTTTTTTTTCATTTCACATCGTTATCATTTTTACGTTTCAGGCGGCATTAGTTAGCACAATAAATTGAAACCAATATTATAGATATCATGTTTTCAAGGGAGTCCGAAAATGACATGGAATTACTGAGAGCACGCTATCTGGCAGGTTGCAGGACATCGATGGTCATACGATTTGTCAGAGTTGTTACACCTTTGATTGTCCTTGCATTCTTACTGGGAAGTACGATGCAGTTCATATCACATAATAACGAAAGAATGCTCAGGTAGGGAAATTCGCATACATTGGCACAGAGCTTGTAATAAGCGCATTCATAAAATATACTGCGATTGTATAATAAGTGCTTGAGGAAAGAGCTATCCGCAAAATGTGTCTGGGGCATTTATCTGTCCCACTAAATGTGTTCATGACAACATAAGTTATGTACGATTTATGTTATTGTCATTGTACAGGTGCAAAGTATGACGATGCCTATTGCAATATTAAGGGCAATTAGCATCTAATTTATCCGCATTTTTTTTGAGAAAGGCAACTTCATTTTAATTCTTCTAGTTCTAAATTTCTAATAAAATGTGGATTGTAGATCAGATATTTAGTTAGAGTTCAAGTTATGGTTCTATATTTGTTTTAGTAGTTACTATTAATATGATGATATACCAACTAAAAAATGACCATATGTACAACAGGTATGAAAAAGATATTCAAGTACTGAGAGCAGCAATTAAAGACAGAGATGTAGCTGAACATAGAATAAAGCGTGAAATTGCTGATTCCATTAAATCACATATGGCATCGCACGTAATTACGAAGAGATCAAACAGAAATTCCTCAGTAAGTTAGCAAATGACAACAAAATTAACAATTTTGCAATGGTATCTATAGTTTGTTTTTTAAAACGTCATTAGCAGGTATGGAAGAAATATGTCAAAAATATAATTAGTTTACCTGCTTGGTAGCGGATTGACTCAGACTGATGTTGCTTTCATTGTCTTGATAATTCGTTTGTAGAAAAGTTGACTCGTCAATTCACTACTGCTTCATGTTTGTACAAATACGTTTATCAGGGCTACATTAACCATCTTCTTTGCATGTTGGCGCGTGTGTATCGCAAATCTTATTAAAACCAATCTAATATTTATTGTAGAATGGACGAAAAGAATACTTAGAACGCAAAAATGGTAAGTCTAAAAATGTGGAAAGTTAAGTTGAACTACTTTTGAAACATATTCTAATACGATTTATTTTGTTCAGCAGGAGGAATAACTTATATGAGATGGGGAAGAAGAGATTGCCCAAATCACGGGATCACAAGATTTGTCTATTCTGGTAACGAATAGTAATTAGGGCAGAAACATATTTAAAGATATTATACATTGTAGACAGTGTAAAATCAATTGAGTATTTAATTTTTTTTTTGAATATTCTCTGTCATTGAATTTTACTTTAATTTTTATTTTAGTTTTGGACGTCGCGAAATTTCAGATTAGGATGAACAAAGTTTGAAAAATACGACGATAGACTATAGGTCCATTTAGTTTTTAATTAAATGATACATTTCAGAGTAAGGCAATGTTAGTTTGCGTTTTCATTATTTTGTGTTAACTTGAACCAGTTATATTCATGTATAATGATTCGACACACGGCACGTCGTTCTTAGTAAATGTGGCATTTGAAATATATTATGGGATTGTTGTATTCAATGCAGGATATATGGCAGCAAGTCATTACACTCATACTGGAAGTGGAGCAAATTACATGTGTCTTCACCATAACGTTTCTTACACTCCAGGAAAATATGTTGAGGGAACTCAAGGTAATATTAAAGATTTATTCAAACGTAATTGAATGTCGGACTTCATTGGATACAAAGATAGTGTGACAATATTTATATTATTAAATTAACAAACATATGATTTCTGATAGTTGCAGGTTATTGTAATTTTGGTTATTAATCTTATGACACGCGTTGTACTCTTCGCACAAGCTAGATGTTGGGGCATTGTAACGTCATAGGCATAAATGATAAATTGTAATCTGGTATAGGCTTTCCAACGCAAAGAGATTGGCACTTCTCTGCGGGCCGCTGGTTGCACACCCGTGTTTTACGCAAACGAAAAATTTATAAGATAGTACAAAAAAGTGCTAAACTTCAGTAACACGTACATTTTTTATATTTTCAATTTGTAGGAAGTTCTGCGGTTTATGGAGTCGAATTCCGAGACGGTGCTTGGATGTATCAATTATTTGATTTGACGTTGACTGAAACAAATTCATTGCAATTTCATTCTGTACCATGTGCTATGTGCATGGCAGAAGCTCGAGTATCAAAGGTTAAATTATTCTTATATGCATACAAATCCATGCTTCAAGATTAAATATTATTAAATCATAATGAATAGAGAAGAAATCGTCGTATCCGAACTGAAATACCTGTAATAATGAAGAAATGAGTGCAATTAAATATTTTACAAATACTATCGTAGAACAATTTATATTTTTTGAGAATATTTTTTTTTTCTGGCTTTCCGTAAACTCAACATATATACATATAATTTGTGTACTTGAAAACTGACATTTAGAAATCTATCATTTCCAGATGATGATTCCTGGGAGAGACGATTGTCCCAAAGGTTGGCACAGAGAATATGCGGGATATATAATGTCTAGCGGTCACAGTGACAAGCACTCGACTGAGTTCATTTGTGTGGACGAAAGACCTCAAATTGTTCCGGGCACGATAGGAGATCAGAAAGGAGGATCCCTGCAGATGGTTGAAGTTCAGTGTCCTTCACTACTTTGTGAACCCTTTGTAGCAGGCAGAGAGTTGAGATGTGTAGTCTGTACACTATGATATTGTTATAACAAGAAAAGTTAAATAAAGTAATAAAATACAAGCTTTCATCGACAATGTCGAAACATAAAATCAATTAATTAAAAATAATGAAAATTTTGTTGTACTTATCTTGGGAAAAGGGAGGAGACGACGATATGAAATGACTACCTTTGTATATCATCTTTTATCATTGCAGTCATGTCCCTGATATTTCCACAAGCGTATCGAGTTGGTTTTCAAGTTTTTCTGTCATTTCACAAACTGACATTTTGTCATGGAAAAATTTAGCAAAAAGGTATTAGCATAAAAAATCTTTTCCCCCTGATTCTTTTTATTCAATTTGTAAAAAGCTGTCACTATGTATTTTAGGTGAACAATTAGTCTGAAATCTTGTTTAATACCTAGACAAGTAGTTCCCAGCCTGGGCCCATGGCCCCCAGACGAAATAGCATAAGCATGGGCATGGGCCACAGATCAGTTTCCTGCATATTTTTCCCTATATAAAACGAAATTCCTTGTTCATTATTACGGTTTCATTAACTCAGTGGTTCCCAACCTGTGGTACGCGGAAGATGATCAAGTGGTACGCGAGCGGCTTTGAATTATTGCAACAATTAACTTTTGAGTTGGCCAAAATACGCCGACAACGCTTTATCTTCCATACTGTATGTATTCGCTGAACGGCCCTCATGAATGTTTTCCCGTGCATCACTTTCCTTGTTTATTTCCGTAACCAGCAACAATCAGTAACCATTGCCTCGTTTTTGTAGTTTTGCGTGTCATTTTCCAGTTTTCAGTTGCGTTTCAAAAAAGTATTTGTGAATGAAATATCCTAATTGTCATTATATCTTCAAAGGAGCATTAATTTAATTGCTGTAATCAAAAATGAGTCTCGCAAATGCTGCGATAGACTAATCTAAACTAAGCTATCAGTGCATGTAAGCCAAATAATTTTAATGAAAAAGAAGGTAAACACTTTCGAAAAAAAGTATAATCTTTTTGCAATAGTAAAGTATTGGAGGAATTTTTCTGGGGTCAAGGGTCGGAAAAACGTCTTAGAGGCCAGTCCAGCATTTAGAAATTGCCCTCGCCTGCCCAGAGCATCGACTTCCTTGTTTACCTCGTGACATTGGCTAATCAGCAAGATGCAGAACGTGACGTAACAATGCTCCCTTTTTGCATCCGCTCAGGCACTTTTCTCACTCAGATAGATTTTCAAGCGTTGTCGTAAACATTACCTCGTTTTCGCGTTTTTGAATTCTATTCGTTAGTTTTCAGTTGTGTCTCAGAAACGTAAATATAAATCTAATAATTCAATGATCACTCTGTCTTCCTAGGGGTTTTAATTTAATTGCATTAATAAAAAAATTAGTGTAGAAATAGCTGTGATAGACTAGGCCAAAATTCTTTACCGATACTTTCAAAAACAGATTGTTGTATGCGATGAATCATAATGATGGTTTGAAACACATACCCCATTTTAAAGGCGCCAACTTGCAAAAACACTCTTAAAATAGCCCCAAAAAATTTCAATGGTAAAGTATAGGAAGAATTTTTTGGGGGTCAAATGTCGGGGAACGGTCCATTGTCCACGAACGAATGGGATGGGCATGTTTTCGTCCGTCTTGCGAATTAGGTCACTAAAGATGTAGTGCCACATTATAAAATACTCCCGTAGCGCATGTTTTGTGCCATAAGGCGCGCCAAAAAGGGGCTTTTTCAGTGGTACGCGGCCAGAGTGAAAAAAACAGTGAAGTGGTACGCGTCGGTAAAAGGTTGAGAACCACTGCGATTAACCGATCAGGTTATTTCGCAAAGAGTTTTCACTTTTTTGTGTATGAATTCTCGTTCATGGTTGAGACTCAATGTGAATCAATACTTTGCGAACCATTTGTCGCGGAAAGAGAACTGGGATGTGTAGTTTGCTCAATTTATGTTGTATTTTACACCTGGAAAATAAACAATTCACACATTTATTATATGTTGCAGAGGAATAATTGAATAAAATATTATGAATAAACATAACCGTTATCTCTATTGCAGTTTATACCCCAAACGCTTACAGGTATCGTGGTATGAAGAAATTTAGCATCGTAACGCTTTTGTACATGTCATGTAGGCTTATATTGAAAATGAAGATTCTACATCACGGGCGTAAGTCTGACTCTGCGGTTATCACTCCTCGATAAATAAACACGATTATCTTGTTGGTCAAGTTAATTTAACATGAATACGTAAAGATCACGTGTAATGGATTATATTAACATAAATCACGCGTATGATTTTGAGCAAAAACATAAGTATAAAAAAAACTGGTATTGTATAACATTGCACATTTCCGAATTAGTATTATTATTCGCTGCTTTTTGAAAAATATTCTATTGTTAAAGAATTACAATTGATTGGGAGTCTCACCATGACATGACATCATCGGGCTGATGCATACATTGAATATCAGCGTTTCCGAAATGATAAATACCATCTATTTTTTCTTTTTATTCATTTATGGCGCTTCTTAAAATATGGCATCTCATAACACCGTGAAAATTTTCTAGTTTTTATTTAAAATCTATAGACCATGTGAGGCATGCATGGACGCACATAGACGACTTGTGCTAACCACCAAACCTTGTTTTAACACACTTTCTTGTAATGGTATATCGTGCTTTATTTGGAAAATATTATATATTTTGCAGAACGTTAATAAATAACAACTGAATAATGATGATCTGAACGTCTCCATAGAAACGTTGTTTACTTCTGTTAACAAATAACATTCGTCTGTAAGTGACACATTGTCAGAATGATTTTAACTTCGAAAAATATTCGCAGAATTACACGGTAATTCAATAATATTTTATTCGCGCAAAAGCTTACCGGATTAGCACTTTTTTTTAAAAAGTTTATTGTATGTAAAATAACTTTAACAGAGAATATGCAATTTGAGAAAAAACGTCTCGCGATTGGCCTCGCGATTTAGATGCAACTTGCTCAAAAAATTACTCTTTTGTGTCTTTTTGTAACTAGCCACCATACTTGAATACCGTTTGTTTATCACGCCATGTTCAATACCATGTCGAGGATTTTTGACTTGGGTAAGCTGAACGTCAGCGAAAAACTTGTTTTGCAGCTTCAGTGACTCATAGCGTTGATACGAATGAATTAATCAAGTGAGAAGCACAATTAATAAAAGTTGGAATTTGTTTCATTTTTGCAATATTATCATTTTTTGATTTTATTA
The DNA here is from genome assembly GCF_964204865.1 of Styela clava. Lineage (NCBI taxonomy): Eukaryota > Metazoa > Chordata > Ascidiacea > Stolidobranchia > Styelidae > Styela > Styela clava. Next base: position 26,799,784 of record NC_135251.1, read on the forward strand.
CGGCATTTATTAGCACAATAGATTGAAACTAATAAGATAAATATCATGTTTTCAGGAGAGTACGAAAATGACATTGAATTACCACTCTGACATTGACTGTTGTATGCTATAGAAAATTTGTTAAATTGATGAATTAGTGATGAAACTTACGAGTTTGTGTTTCAATGCAAATGCCGCAGCATTAAATTATAAAGTAACTCATATGGCTTCCCAGACCCCGATGGCTACGTCTATGCACTATATGTAACATGTATTATTAGATATACAACGCATCTGAAGAAGTAACTATTGTACATAACTTCAGATCTCGTCAATAATATTAGCATGACAAATGATAATTTCATCGATATGATATTCATTTATAACAATGGGCTAGTTTGGGGAACTATAAGCTTAATTAGATTGAATTCACTCAAATTAACATTCACTTTGATAGAGCAACGTGTTTAACATGAATAAGTAAATAATACCTGTAATCGATTATTACCATAAATCACGCGAATGAATTTGTGCGAAAAAATAAGTATAAAAAATCGCTGGTATTGAATAGCATTGCGTATTTCCGAATTAGTATTATTATTCGCTGCTTTTCAAAATTCATTCGATTGAATATCAGCGTTTCCGAATTGATAAATTCTATCGGTTTTTTCTTTTTATTCATTTTATGGCGCTTCTAAAAATATGGATCTTATAACATCGAGGAAATTTTGTAGTCTTTATTAAAAATCTATAGACCATGTGAGCCATGCATGAGCGCACATAGACTTGTAATAACCACCAAACCTTGTTTTAACATACTTTCTTGTAATATTATATAGTGCTGTATTAACATTTAGAAAATATTTTATATTTTGCAGAACGTTAATAAATAAAAACTGAAGAATGATGATTTGAACGTCTCCATGAAAACGTTGTTTACTTCTGTTTACAAATAACATTCGTCTGTGAGTGACACATTGTCAGAATGATTTCAACTTCGAAAAATATTTGCAGAATTACACGATAATTCAATAATATTTCATTCGCGATAAAGATTACCGGATTAGCACTTTTTTAAAAAGTTTATTGTATGTAAGATAACTTTAACAGAGGAAACGCAATTTGAGTAAAAAAAAACGTCATTGCCCTCGCGATTTAGATGCACCTTGCTCAATAAATTACTCTTTTGTGTCTTTTTGTAACTAGCCCACATTATTTGAACCCTTTTGTTTATCACCCCATGATCAATACCATGTCGAGGATTTTTACTTCGGTAAGCTGAACCTCAGCGGAAAACTTGTTTTGCAGCTTCAGTGACTTATATCGCTGATACGGATGAATTATTCAAGTGAGAAGTACTTTTAGGAACAGTTGGATTTTTCCATTTTCACATCATTATCATTTTTACGTATTAGGCGGCATTAGTTAGCACAATAGATTGAATCCAATAATACAGATACCATGTTTTCAAGAGAGTCCGAAAATGAAATTGAGTTATTGAAAGCTCGCTATCTGACAGGTTGCAGGACATCGATAGTCATACGATTTGTTAAAGTTGCTACAGCTTTGATTGTCTTTGCATTCTTACTGGGAAGTGCGATGCAGTTCATATCACAAAATAACGAAAGAATGCTGAGGTAGGGAAATTCGCATACATTAGCACAAAACGTGTTTACCATTAAAGCACATTCATAAAATTTGCTGCGACTGAAAAATGAGTGCTTGAGGCAAGAGCTATTCGCAAAAAGTGTCTGTGGCATTTATCTGTCCCACTAAATGTGTTCATGGCAATATAAGTTATGTACGATTTATGCTATTGTCATTGTCCGATTGAAAAATATAAAGGTTCCTATTGCAATATTCAGGCAATTAGCATCTAATTTATGTGCATTTCTTTTGAGACAGGCATTTTCATTTTAATTCTTCTACTTCTAAATTCCTAATAAAATGTGGATTGTAGATATCATATATTCAATTAATGTTTAAGTTGTTGTACTATATTTGTTTTAGTAGTTACTGCCAATATGATGATATACTAACTAATAAATGACTATATGTACAACAGGTATGAAAAAGATATTCAAGTACTGAGAGCAGCAATTAAAGACAGAGATGTAGCTCAACATATCAGAATGAAGCGTGAAATTGCTGATTCTCTTGAATCACATATGGCAGCGCACAAAATTACGAAGAGATCAAACAGAAATTCCTCAGTAAGTTAGCAATTGACAACAAATTTAACAATCTTTTCATCGTATATTTAGCAAAGGTTTTTTTCTTAAACGTTATTTCAGGGGTGGAGAACACGTCGACCACGATCGACCGGTTGCCACGTTTCGTGTAGTTGATCGCGTCAGATGTTGAGTGAATTTAATAACATACCCCAAAAAATTACCTTGAACCTGTTTCATGCGGCGGCTGTTGTGTGTTTTAAAACAAGAAAAATACAGGACCGTAGCCTACATGCGCAAAATACTATGTACACATGCAGCATTTGAGTATGGCCAAGTCCGATGGATCATAGTATTATTTAACAAATGAAAATTTCGCCGCTGCCAATGTTTAGGAATGAACGCGCCGAATATAGTGTGTATTGACTGAGAAACGGTACTGAGAAATTAGTTACCTAAGTTTGATTAGTCATGTAACATTTTAGGTTTAAGAATTTTTTTACGCTGTTTCGATAATAGGGATACTTGGCAAGGTTTTTTGAGGAATATTCATCACTTAGGACTAAAAGTTAGGCATGCGTTAGATCTGAATTGTATTATTTGAATAAAACCCAAAGAATATTGAAGTTTTCGTGGCAATTTAATTAAAAATGCGCCCACAGAGCCGAGATTGGGCAGCGGTGGAACTTTTGTTTGCATGTGTGTACTTATCTGCATATTCAGTACTCATTTGTTTTTGTGTATATATGATCTTATTACCGATCAGTCAGTCAGTCGATCGCGGTCGAGAGCAGGTTGGCCACCCCTGATATAAATCATCAGTTTAGAACTGCTTCGTGTTTGTACGTGTGTATCGCATATCTTATTAAAACTATTTTATTAATTTATTGTAGAATGGAGAAGAAGAATACTTGGATCGCAGAATTGGTATGTGTAAAAATATAGAAAATTAAACTGGGCTACTTTTGAAACACATTCAGATATGATTTATTTTGTTCAGCTGGAGGAATAACTTATTTGAGATGGGGAAGAAGAGATTGCCCAAATCAAGGGATCACAAGATTTGTCTATTCTGGTAAAGAGCTGTAATCGGATAAAAACGCATTTAAAGAGAGTATACGAGATTGTAGACAGTGTAAAATCCAAGAAGCACCATTATTTTTTGTTTACTATTTTTTGTATTAATTTTTCAATGTATTTTTTTAATTACGTGGTGACAAATGTTTGAAGAACGCTGCAATAGATTATAGATCCACCTAGTGTCCGATTAAGTGATACATTTTAGATAAAACAAGTAACGTAAGCTTGCGTTATACTGTGTTTATTGCGAGTTTTTATTATGGATTGGATTTGTTATGGAATTTAATTGAGATTATTGTATTTAATGCAGGATATATGGCAGCAGGTCATTACACTCATACTGGCAGTGGAGCAAACTACATGTGTCTTCACCATAATGTTTCTTACACTCCTGGAAAATACGTTGAGGGATCTCAAGGTAATATTAAAAATTTGTTCAAACGTAATCGACTGCTTGACTTCACTGGCTGCATATATAGTGTGACAATATTTATATTATTCAACTGGCAAACATGTCAGCTTTTTACTCCAGGAATGTGCAACCTATAATGCAAGAGGGCCAGATACAAATAACTGGGTGAATTCGCGGGACGCACATATACTTTCTAGTAGTTGCAGGCACGACATTTTAGTTATTTATCTCATGACATGCGTTTTACGCTTTGCACAAGCTAGCAGGTAGGGCATTGTAACGTCATAGGCTTAGATGATAAATTGGAAATAGGTATAGGCTTTGCAACGCAAAGGAATTGGAATTACTCGCACATACCAGAATAAACTAAATCAAAAACTCGTTTCGTGGACAGCACACCATTTAAAATAGGGACTTCTTCGCAGGCCGCAAGTTGCACACCACTGTTTTACGCAAAAAGAAAGCACTTTTGCCAAACTGTAGTAATTTGTACAATTTCTCTTATATTCTGAATTCATAGGAAGTTCCTACGTCTATGGAGTCGAATTTCGAGACAGTGCTTGGGTGTATCAATTATTTGATTTGACGTCGACTGAAACAAATTCATTGCAATTCCATTCTGTACCATGTGCTATGTGCATGGCTGAAGCTAGAGTATCCAAGGTAGAAAAGATTTCTACATGCATACAAAGCCATACATCAGCATCAAATATTATTACATAATAATATCTAGTATATAAGAAAATAATTTGCATGAGTGCAATAGAATACATTACAAATACCTTCGTAAATCAATTTATATTTCGTGAGAAGATTTTTTCACATGTATTCTTCAAACTCAACATCATTGTCAGACGAGTGTTATTTATTTGGATACCGATAAAAATGGTAAAACATGTAAATTTAGAGCGCTTGATTTAAAGAGTTGTATAAAAGTGTAAACTTTTGAATAAATCTCATGACATTTTGTGATAAAAATGCTCTCTACTTATAATTTGAGTAATGGAACACGGACAATTAAAACATTACATTTTGCAGATGATGATTCCTGGGAGAGGCGATTGTCCCAAAGGTTGGCACAGAGAATATGCGGGATATATAATGTCTAGCGGTCACAGTGACAAGCACTCGACTGAATTCATTTGTGTGGACGAAAGACCTCAAATCGTTCCAGGCACGATAGGAAATCAGGGGGGAGGATCCCTGCAGATGGTTGAAGTTCAGTGTCCTTCACTACTTTGTGAACCTTTTGTAGTAGGCAGAGAGTTGAGATGTGTTGTCTGTACATTATGATATTGTTTTAACAAAATAAATTTAAAAAGGAATACAAGATTTCATCGGCAATGTTCAAGCTTTATGTACTTTTGTTGTACCTATCTCGTGAATAGGAAGGAGCAGATGACGATATAAAATGACTAATTTTGTATATATATATCTATATCTATTATCACTGCAGTCATATCCCAGAAATTTGCACATAATAGCGTAGCAACTTGGTGTTCATGTTTTTTCATCGTTTCACAAACTTACCATCATAGGCAAATCTGGCGTGAAAAAAATTGGCCAGAGGTATTATCATAAAAAATCATGTTTTTTTAGCTTTTTTTATTCAATTTCTCAAAAAGCTGTCACTATATAATTTAATTTTAGGCAAACAGTTAGTGTGAAATAGTGGTTAATATATAGACCGGTGGTTTCTAACCTGGATCCCAAGGCCCCCAGGGAGCAGTTGTAGGAGGAAGGGGGGTTAGCGCTGAGTTTATTTTAATGTAATTTTGTTTGCATACTTTTCCTTATATAAAAAAAATTCCTTGTTCTTTGTGACGGTTTCATGAACTGATAAGGTTATCACAGAGTGTTTTCCCTTTTTTGTGCATGGATTCTTGTTCATGGGTAAGACTCAATGTACATTATTGTATTTCAAACCATTTATCAATTGTTGCAAATGACTAATGGAATAAACTGTTATATGAATGAATATATCTTTAGTTTCTCGTGCAGTTCTCACCCCAAAAGCTTACAGGTATCGTGGTATCAACGATTTCAGCATTGTAACACTCTTGTATATGTCATGTAGGTTACCAATAACATTATAATACTTCTTCATCAATTGCGTAGTCTGACTATTCAGTTATCACTCCACGATAAATGAACAGCACGATTAGCTTGTTGTGGAGTTAATTTATCATTTAACTGATTACACATGTGACACCACCAACACTACAAATCGACACCCCAACGTTGATCTTCTCTTTGAAAAGCTAAGTTTCATAGGCGTAACAATATGCGGGAATACAGGAAGGGAGCTGAAATTGTTCATCATCATATTTATTTTTAAAACACTTGAAAGTAAAATACATTGACAGTGTTATTTGTTCAGTATGTACCAGGATAATGCGAAAAGACCTTAAAATTTGGTCATAATTGACAGCATCTACTCATAATCATAAATATCAAAAACATAAATCTGGAAAACGCGAATTATAAAATATATACTTAAATTGTGTTAAGAAAGTCATAAATTTCGAAGTTGGGTATTAATTTGTGATCGATGTGTTTTATAAAACACTTAACTAACATATGATCAAACAAATCCTGCCAAAGAGACCTAAATAATGACATAATAGAGACGATTTTATTATTGGAACCGGCGTTGCCTTCAACTCTGTCATTGTATGCGTACGAGCTTGTGTTCCATTGCAAATGCCGCAGTATCTAATACGAAAGAACACATATGGCTGCCCTATGTACTATATGTAACATGTCTTCCTAGATTTACAACGCATCATAAGAAGTAACAATTGTATATAACTTAGGATTTCGTCTATCACATAAGCAGAGCAAATAATAATTTCACCGATCGATAAGATATCCATTTACAATGGGCTAGTTTGGTGCACTTTAAGCTTAATTGGATTGGTTACACTCAAATTAACAGTCACCTTGATAGAGCAACGTCCATAACAAGAATACATAAAGATTACGTTTAATGAATTATAAACATAATTCGTGCGAATGTAAAAATATAAGTATAAACCAATCGGTGGTATCGAATAACATTGAATATTTCGGAATTATCACCGTTGAATCAGCGTTGCCGAACTAATAAACACCATCTTTTTTTTTTTTTTTAATCATTGAGGCGCTTCTAAAAATATGGGATTTCCTAACATCGAGGAAATTTTGTGGTTTTTATTCAAAATCTATAGACCATGTGAGGCATGCATGAGCGCACATAGACTTGTAATAACCACCAAACCTTGTTTTAACATACTTTCTTGTAATATTATATCGTGCTGTATTAACATTTAGTAAATATTTTATATTTTGCAGAACGTTAATAAATAACAACTGGAGAATGATAATTTGAACGTCTCCATAGAAACGTTGTTTACTTCTGTTTACAAATAACATTCCTCTGTAAGCGATACATTGTCAGAATGATTTCAATTTCAAAAAATATTTGCAGAATTACACGGTAAATCAATAATATTTTATTCGCGCAAAAGCTTACCAGATTAGCACTTATTTAAAAAGTTTATTGTATGTAAGATAACTTTAACAGAGGAGCTGCAATTTGAGTAAAAAAAACGTCATTGGCCTCGCGATTTGAATGCAACTTGCTCAACAAATTGATATTTTGTTTCTTTCTGTAAGTAGGCCCCATTTTTGAACCCGTTTGTTTACCACGCCATGTTCAATACCATGTCGAGGAATTTTACTTAGGTAAGCTGAACCTCAGCGAAAACTTGTTTTGCAGCTTCAGTGACTCATGGCGTTGACATGGATCAATTATTTAAGTAAGAAGTACTTTTAAGTAAAGCTTGATTTTTTCATTTTCACATCATTATCATTTTTACGTTTTAGGCGGCATTTGTTAGCACAATAGATTAGAACCAATAATATAGATATCATGTTTGCAAGAGATTCCGAAAATGACATTGGATTACTCGGAACCCGCTATCTGGCAGGTTGCAGGACATCGATAATCATACGATTTGTTAAAGTTGCGACATCTTTGATTGTGCTTGCAATTTTACTGGGAAGTACGACGCAGTTCATATCACATAATAATGGAAGAATGATAAGGTAATGAAATTCGCATACATTAGCAAAAAACTTGCTTACTATTTAAGCCAATTCATAAAATTTGCTGCGACTGAAAAATGAGTTCTTGAGTAATGAGCTATTCCCAGAAAATGTCTGGGACATTTATCTGTCCCACTAAATGTGTCCATGTACGATTTAAGTATTTGTCATTGTCCAGGTGAATAATATAACGGCGCCTATTGCAATATTCAGGCAATTAGCATCTACTTCTATCCGTAGAGAGGCATTTTAATCTTAAAACTTCTACTTCTAAATTCCTAATAAAATGTGGATTGTAGATATCAGATATTCAATTAAAGTTTTAAATTGTTGTTCTATATTTGTTTTAGTAGTTACTGTCAATATGATGATATACTACTTAAGCAATGACAATATATACAACAGGTATGAAAAAGATATTCAAGTATTGAGAGCAGCAATTAAAGACAGAGATGAAGCTGAACATAGCAGAATGAAGCGTGAAATTGCTGATTCCATTAAATCACATATGGCATCGCACGTAATTACGAAGAGATCAAACAGACATTCTTCAGTAAGTTACCAAATGACAACAAATTTAACAATTTTTCAATTTTATATTTAGCAAAAGTTGCGTTATTCACAGGTGTAGAAGAAATATGTTAGTTTGCAATTAGCATAAAACAATTTGAACTACATACTAAAAATATGATATATCGAACAAATCGCTTCAAATTAGAAATAAGTACGAGGGAGTGTTTCCTTTATTTTAACTGCTTGGTAGTTGATTGACTCATACTGATGGTGATATTAAATGTGTTGGTCATTTATTTATAGAAAGGTTGTTGATATAAATCATCGTTTTAGAACCGCTTCGTGTTTGTACGTGTTCGTTATCAGGGATATATTTAGTGTTCTTTGCATGTTGGTGCGTGTGTATCGCATATCTTATTTAAAACTATTTTATTATTAATGATTTATTGTAGAATGAAGAAGAAGAATATTTAGAAAGCAACAATTGTAAGTGTAAAAATTTAAAAAGTTAAACTGGGCTACTTTTGAAACACATTCAGATATGATTTATTTTGTTCAGCTGGAGGAATAACTTATTTGAGATGGGGAAGAAGAGATTGCCCAAATCACGGGATCACGAGATTTGTTTATTCTGGTAAATAATAGTAATTGGATACAAACATATTCAGAGATATTATACAATGCAGACATCGTATAATCAATTGAGCAACATAACAAATTTATACATATTGAATTCGACAATAATTTAATATAATAATATTAATATAAACAGAGTACAAAAAATATAGAGACCCAATGTCGTAACCGATTCTGCTAAAATCGACAAGCTGAATATTAGAAATAGAAGCACATTTCTTCAAAATCAGCACAACCTTGGGTTGAAAATAAAAACATAAATTATATAAGAGAGAACAGAGATCTGCTGGGAGTCTACCCCCGATAAATCGCGAAAGGGATCATTGGGGGTCGTGGTAAAATCCTTTTCGACACTAAGTTATGTTAAAACAAAATATTGATCTAATTTGAAAGATTTGGAACCAATACTGAGACCAACAACCATAGAAATAGAAACCAGGTTCTATGTTCTGTGCGAAAATATCCAAGGGAATGGTTCTCATTGTCAGTGTTATTATTTTTTGTTAAATAGTCTTTGTATTATCAAATTTTAATGTATTTTCATTTTAGTTATTGGGGGTCGCAAAAAGTGGGTCGTGATGAAAAAAGTTTGAAGAACCCTGCAAAAGATAATAGGTCCACATTTTAGATAAAACAAGCGTGCGTTGTAATGTGTTCATTGCGGGTTCTTTTTATGGATTGGATTTATTATGGAATTTTAATTGAGGTTATTGTATTCAATGCAGGATATATGGCAGCAAGTTATTACGCTAATACTGGAAGTGGAGCAAACTACATGTGTCTTCACCATAACGTTTCTTACACTCCGGGAAAATATGTTGAGGGATCTCAAGGTAATATTAAAATTTCGTCCAAACGTAATCGACTTTCTGACTTCACTGGCTGCAAATGTAGTGAGATAATATTTATATTATTCAACTGGCAAACATGTCAGGTTTTTACTCCAGGAATATGCAACCTATAATACAAGAGGGCCAGATACAAATAACTGGGTGAAACCGCGGGGTGCACATAGGCTTTCTGGTAGTTGCAGGCACAAAATTTGGTTGTTGATCTTATGACATGCGTTTTTCACTTCGCACAAGCTAGCAGGTAGGGCATTGTAACGTCATAGGCTTAGATAATAAATTGAAATTAGGGATAGGCTTTGCATCGCAAAGGGATTGGAATTACTCGCACATACCGGAATAAACTAAATCAAAAACTCGTTTCGTGGACACCCCACCATTTAAAATAGGGACTTCTCTGTGGGTCGTCGGTTGCACACCACTGCTTTACGCAAAAAGTGTGCACTTTTGCCAAACTCTAGTAACTTGTACAATTTCTTTTATATTCTCAATTTGTAGGAAGTTCCTACGTCTATGGAGTCGAATTTTGAGACAGTGCTTGGGTGTATCAATTATTTGATTTGACGTCGACTGAAACAAATTCATTGCAATTCCATTCTGTACCATGTGCTATGTGCATGGCTGAAGCTCGGGTATCTAAGGTAGAAAATATTCTTACATGCATACAAAGTCATACATCAGCATCAAATATTATTACATCATAATACCTGGAAGAAAACGGATAATTACAAATACCTTCGTAAATCAATTTATATTTTGTAAGAAGATTTTCTTATTCACTGGTATTCTTCAAATTCAACATCATTGTGAGTCGAGGGATATTTGCATAACGATAAAAATTGTAAAATATAAATTTGGTGCGCCCAACTCAAACAGTTGTATAAAAGTGTATAACCTTTCGAAAAAAATGTCATGACATTTTTGTGATATAAACTCTCCCTCTTTTAATTTGAGTTAAAAATTTACACTTTGCAGATGATGATTCCTGGGAGAGGCGATTGTCCCAAAGGTTGGCACAGAGAATATGCGGGATATATAATGTCTGGGGGTCACAGTGACAAGCACTCGACTGAATTCATTTGTGTGGACGAAAGACCTCAAATTGTTCCCGGCACGATAGGAGATCAGAAAGGGGGATTCCTGCAGATGGTTGAAGTTCAGTGTACTTCATTACCTTGTGAACCATTTGTAGCAGGCAGAGAGTTGAGATGTGTTGTCTGTACACTATGATATTGTTTCAACAAAACAGAAGTAAAAAAGAATACGAGCTTTCATCGGCAATGTCTAAACTTTGTGTATATATCAATTGATAATATTGAAAAAAAATTTTCTACTCATCTTGGGAATAGGGAGCAGTGGACGATATAAAATGACTAATCTTGTTCATCTTTCATCACTTCAGTCACGTACCAGTGATCTGCACAAAATAGCGCAGCGACTTGGTGTTTAGGTTTTTCTTTTGTTTCATAAACCGACAATCATAAGCAAATTTGACCTGGAGAAATTTGGCAAAAGAGGCATCAGTAAAAAAAACTATTTTCTACTAGTTCCTTTATATTCAATTTCTCAAAAAGCTGTCTGTCACTATGAATTTAGGTAAACACTAAGTGTAAAATATTGTTAATATCTAGATTTTAGTAGAAGTTTAATACTCGGAAACATGAATCAAATATATATTGGACTATAGCACTAGAATATTTTGGTGTCGAACACTAGTAAAAAAAGTCCATCATTAATTAATAAAGGTTGTAATGTATGTAAAGTAATGACGAAAAAATAGAAGTTGCAACACTTCATCTATGAAATCTGTGAGTCAAAACAAGAAATGAGGTCATCAGGACGAATCTGTAGAATAGATAGTTGGAAATATCTTAATATTTCAGATTGTGTATTACTAAGTGAATCATGCCAATTGCAAAACAAACCATTTTTCAAAGTCAATAAATATATTTTGTGCGCTATGGGATCACATGTTTATAGTTTATAGACCAAATTGGAGCTGCGATTCCGAGAAAATCATTTCATTTATTTTAACTGTGACGACATAAAAGTAACTATTTGTGTGAACTTGGTGTGACGTAATAATGCGTTTGTAAAGTTTTCAAATCATTATTTTAGTAATATCATGTTGTGAAAACTCAGTGTATACCCACGAGTGTAAAGATGAATGTGCCCTATCCGCGCAATACTTCGGAGGAGGTCAATTCAAGTCCGGAGTACGACGTGGAAGAAAGACAGTATGAAGATGAATATGTGTCTTATTCGCCCATCTATTCCGATGAATTCGATATCGAGAGTAGACGAAGTGTACCGATGTGTTCCTCTAAATCCACACAAAAATATGAAAGGCGAAGTTTACAAAACTGTCGGCAAAAGACGGGGCATGATGAAAGAAAACGATCAGGATTGAGAAACATAGTTAAGAAGGTATCTGTTTCAGATGCAAATATCGGAAATACTTTAGTAGCTAAAATGCTTCAAGCAAAAAGAGATAAGTTGAATAAACTTCAAAATGAGCTTTTTGATATCACGCAAAAATTTGAAGAGATTTCAAAAGAAAATAGAATCTTGAAAACACTTCAACAAAAGCAAGAAAAAGTTATTCGTAAATTTGACGAGACGGAGAGCGATTTACCACGATTGCTATCGCAACAGGCAGAAGAGGAAAAATCTTTACGCTTCAGGCTGAGAAGAGCCCGCACTGCTGAAAGAGAACTAGAATCCAAACTGCGCGAAAATAGCAAATCGATGTTAAGAATGGAGAGTACTTTGCGGAAACTAAAAGACGTTGTTCAAGAAAATGAGCTCCATGAAAGATCGACGCTAACAAAAGAGCTTGCCGATAGGGAGCGCATTCTGGAGACCGCTGAACAGAAAATTGAGAAGCTAAATAAACATGTGGAACTTACGTCAAATTGCTTTCTGCGACAAATTAATATTGAGAGGAAAAGACATAGAGAAACTAAGAAAAAACTTGACGGAATGGTGAAAGAATTTGATGAAACGAAATCAAAATTGAGAGAGAAAGAAAGGGCTCTTGGCAACACTAATATTTATGCGATGCGTAGAAAGCGACACATAATATCGAAAAGTAAGTTTTCAGAGGTTCATGAATCCAATTTTGCAGCACCCCCTACACTACAGACTACTGAAATGGGAACTGAGCCTGAGAAATTGAAATCTGAAAATGATGGAAACTCAAATGTATTGGTTCATTCACCAGATATTACACAGGTTAAAAAAGACGATCTTTTGAACTCAGGTAATCGAACCGCACATTCGTTTGATCAAGAAATATCTATCTCTACATCTGAAAAACTTATCACAAATGAGCAAGAACACACTGATGCGAGAACTGCAGATTTACTTTTCGATTCATCTGAGGATATTAAAAATCCGTCGCCTTTTTTGAAAACTGATGCTTCGGAACAGTGTATGCCAGAAACATATGATTCGAATAAGATAGAAACACCCAACACCGAATTGCAAACATCATCGATATTTTTGACAAGAAAGTTTGAAACTCCGTCTTTACAATTGTTACAAAAGTGTGATGAAAAGAGTACACAAAAGAATGAGGCTAAAGTAACAAGACATCTTGACCAAAATGGAAGACTGCTGGACTTTTCAAATTTTACACATCAAGAAAATAAGCATGAAAATAATAACGAAAATGTCAAAAATAAAAAGGCTCATACCCTAATAAACAACAAAGAGGTATTACCAAATTTGATTAGTACATTAGAACCTCATAATAACGAATGTAACCTGGATTGCTCGAACCTAAAACTAGACCAAATCTTTGTATCAAAATCCGAATTAAATACACAGAAAAAACTTTCATCAATCAAAGAGGATTATTGGACCGAACCTAAAAAACATACTGTAGAAAAAATGCAGAAAAGAGGATACCAATTTTCAAAAGAAATTGAAAATCTCCATTTGGGTATCCCTTCATCCATTGATGGCTGCAAGAAAAGGCTGGAAAAACTTGAAAAAGAAGTTATCTATTTTGGCAGTTATTCTCCGACAGTTGGAGACACGCCCACTAGAAGAAAATATCTCACTGTGGGAAACTACAATTCGACAGAAAAACAATCATCAAAGTCCTCTTACGAGAGAAAACAAGAAGAGGAGGGAACTAAGCCGTCGGATCTATTGATGAAACTGTTTGGCAAGTTAGAAACTGACAAGAAGCATTTATTGGGTGACGTCAATGGAATTGAAAATTGTGTTCTATCTGCAAGAGAAAATTGTGACTATCCATGGAAGAATGATCTGTCCTCGAATCTCAATGCAAACGGAGATAACCTTGAGTCCCCAGTGAAATCTACCATGAGCGATATGAAAGAATATTCAATTACCAAGACCAAATACGATAAGGAACCTACCTAACTCTTTTTATAATATTATTAAAATAAAATGATGAAAACAACTCTAATTTGCAGCTTCTTTGTAGAATTGGTATGAAGGTATTATAAGGAATATTATGAAACATTAATGTTACACTGATTTTCGCATGATGACAATGATTTTGTCAAAATAGTCACTGTGTCATCAGTCAAAACTGTTACCAATATAAGTTTAGCATTGCGTGTCTATAATTTTGATAAAACTATCGGAAAACATTAGTAATATTGCGTGTTACTAAATGTAACTTGAAATATATACTGCAAGTTATTTTGTAAGATTTCGTCGAATCCTAACGTTTTGAACAGTGAAAACCTGGAGATCAACCTGAACTTTATAACCGGAATCTAATATTTTGCGCAAAGTTATAGAAAATGCAACCGTCTTCAATTTATATAGAGTGCGAATGGTTCTGTAATTGTGATTGAGCATGGGTTGTCGAAGGGTATTAGCCGCCATACTGCTGGGAATAGCAAAGAGTTTTTCGCACAAACCACCGTGATCAGCGTTGTCGAAATATCCCATGCTGTGCAAAAAACTTATTGGTACAAGGGTTAGTATATGTTGTGTGACTGAAGACATTAAAAAAATCTCAGACTTCGAATAGCTATCAAATGCACTCGAAAGCATTGTTAATTGTTTTAAAGGAATTTTGATACGGTATGAATCGGTGCCATAATAAGATCGTCGGCGTGCAAAGCTTAAAAGATAGGCCATTTGGGGAACCTCAAACACGCATTGATTTTATTTTCAATCATGCACACTTACTTCTGATTTTCAACTTGTAGTGGATTATGGCTATATGGTGTCGTTTTCGCAAATATTCGACTCAAGTTCCCTGAGGTTAGTCACAACAACCGAAACCTTCGAAGCTATATCAGAAAGCGTCTGAAATCGCTAATACGCAAGCACACCTCAAGGGTGTGACATCTGTGACGGACGACAAAGAGAGCCTTCTATAACTTTTTTCAAACCCCTGGAACAATTCCGCCAAACCACGGGTGCTCAATTAAACATAGGTTAAGAAACCTTGATCCAAGGTTTAGATTCTAGGCGACGGCACAGCATAACAACCTCTTGGTATTTGAAGTTCTCCAAGTTCGACCATACTGTGATCGCTAAAAAATAGAAATGTTTTGCAACAAAAGGCAGATGATCTCAGTCTGAGAATGCTTGTTATCTAGAAGTTACGCCCAGTGTTCCCTCTAAGAAAATTTCGCTTCTGAGTTAATGCATCTGATGCGTCAATGTACTTTTATGATTTAAATATATTAAACGGCATATATCAAGGTTACAAGAACATCTAATAATCTGGAGTGTATAAAATAATATATTTTATATTTGACTTGAGCTCTTGCTGAAGTTTTACTAGCATACTATTTTTCAATAATTTTACATACTTCTGCCAACTATGGAGCAGTCGAAATCACATTTACCAAAACAACACAACGCCAGGGATGGTCAGGGATAGTATATATGACTGAAAATACATGCTAAACCAACAATAAGTCATTATAAAGGAGTATTTCCTGTCTGAGCTGAGTCGACATTTTCAGACATCTGACAGGCGATTTTGAAATCCACGCTATTTATACGATTCGCACTTTGCGTCACGGCTGGAAGGTTCTATCGCTTCTCTCATATCAGGGCATAACGTCAACAAAGAGCTAAGAGCGATATTAACAGTAGTTTACCGATCACAAAATTAAGTATGACTATTCTCTCATATGAGTGAAGCCGCTGGAAGAGGGTTTATAAATAATCTTGATTATCCAAACTGTGCAATTCAGTTTAATTACTTGGCTGCATTTTTGTTTCGTCGTGTAGGTTGATATCACGCTATCGACTTCAAGAGTGTCGCTTTTTTTGTTTTAGAATTCTCAATCCACAAAATATCTTCTTTGAGTATTTAATTTAGCTGATTCTGTATTCGGAAGTCTCAAACTACTAAAACGTCTTACTCTTGCCATCTTGCTAAACTCAATCTTTCTTATTCATCACTGAATCTCGGACAAACCTAAGATTGGACTGACAAAAGCGTAATCATCATCTAGTCCTAAGGGCAGCAATTAAGCCGCAGGGAATTTTATTTATTACGTTTGCGCTCTGTCGGAGTGACGACAGTTTGTGAATATATATTTGGCGAAATGCAATATTGGCCTACCTACCACTTAATTGATGTAAACCAAGGCTGCCCAACCCGCGGCCCGCATGCAGCCCGCCGAACTGTTTTTTGCGGCCCGCCCTATAAAGTTTGCAAGCAGACTTTTTAAATCTTTACTATACATTTTTACATACATTTTACTATATATACATAAGTATCTTTTGTGATTTTGGTGTAATTGTTCCTGCCGTCTATCTACGTTCAAATGTCGGTTCTTATTATTATTATGTATGTGTCAAGTCTTGCACCCTGGTGGATATCAAGTCAGCTTTTTTATTTCTCGCAAAACTGTGCGTTCTGTTCGACGAACTCGAAAGATATTGTGCGATCATGGGGGACGAACGCTGAGCGCAATTATAGGAATGAACTTGGGGCCTAAGTTTGCAAATTAATTTCATTCTGATTGCTTTCTTTCGTGTCGGCTTTGATCGTCTTTATCGCCAACCTAAAATAAAAAGTCAACAATATCTTGGGCACTGGTCCCGGTCCCCGGACTCGTTGTCTTTTTATGTTTGTACTTTTGTTCATGTTATGTTCGCGTTAAATAAGATTTTGGAAATGTCGTCACTGCGTATCAGTCAATAATTCTGATGAAATTGACGTATGGCATTGCTACTTTTTAGTCACAAATCCGTATATATCGGACTATTCATTCAGAAATCTTCGTTATGTTACTTCATTAAATACTTGGATTGGTGTTTCAAATTTTACGAAACGGCTCACTAAAACTTGATATTGCCGCGACATTGGCGCACATTATGCTCATTGAAACGTTGAAACAGGTTCGTGGCTACTGAAAATAAATGAATAAAAACACTTTAACGCGAATATAATACTCAATTTTGACGTGATGTGTGTGTTTTTTGCGTGGTCGTCAAAAAACCGCAAGTATGTTGCGTAATGATTGATTCTTTGATTCGGTCGCCCGCTAGTGTTATGTCCACGCCCCGTCTACCAGATATTCGAATAGTAAACTGCTATTCTAATATTCGACTCGATATTCGAATAATTTGCCAGCCCCACCCAGTAACCAGAAGCAATTTCAAAAATTTGATTGATTTTATGTTAGTAAACTCGCCTTTTATGTATTATGTAATTACCTACACCGAAATCAGGACTTATCTGGTATTAATGTTTGGTACAAACGTTTGCGGCCCGCGACCGATTTCGTGACGTGAAAGTGGCCCGCGAGACGAAAAAGGTTGGGCAGGCCTGATGTAAACCGTACACCTTATTTTTTATCCATTGCACTCATAGGAGCTAGCAGTGGCGGCGCGTGGTCATTTTGACAACCGGGGCAAGCTACTGCGGGACCAAGTCACCCCCATCTACGGGGACAGGATGAGCGCTGTAAGTTCTCCCATCATTTTATGAGTATAAAAACCATTCCATCGGTAACAACCAATCGGCAAAAGCGACAATTTTTAACGATGAGAAAGTGTCTTTAAAACCGGTCCAAGTCAAGGGATTAATAAATATAGACATAGTTTATTTTGAAACCTCTTTCAAAAGGAAAGGCAATATTTACCCAGATAAATACAATGACATATTAACAGAAACTTCGGGAAAGCAGACAAAATCTAAAATAAGGTTTAAAACGTTAATATGAAGAAAGGAAAGTTAATGCAAAGATAAGGACATGCGTCGCTCACTCATAGATATATATGCTGCTAGACTTCTACTGCTTGAACATATATGCAACACGCCGCGGTTTCTTGGAAGCAAAATGCTCAATAACGCGCTGATTAAAGTCATGCATCCCAGAAATAACGTCTCTGTGAATGGATAAAACAGCCAAGGAATTTAATCTATCTTGCTCCATTGTGTTTCTGAGATACGTTTTAATACGCTTCATCGTGCTGAATGTTCGCTCTGCGTCGGCGGAAGAAATAGGCGTCGTCAAAATGATGTCCAGAAATTTTGCAGACGCCGCAAAGGTAGTTACTAGAGTGTTATCTATGAGGAACCCATAGAGCGCGCAAGTTGATGTGATGTTCAAAAAAGTTTGATTGGTGTATATACATCGCAATTCATTTTCCAATTTACTCACGTTTATCATGGGATAAAATTTTGAGACAGTAGCCAACAAATGGATGGGAAATTGACGTGCAAATTTTGAAAAATTTTTGGGGTTCATCAGAGAGAACGCGGCAAGGTGTTCAGTGCGCAGACGATCGCCTATTTGATTCACCAGAATGTCACAGCATTCCTTTGCAGACAAAATCAAACGCTGCGTTGTTTGCCCGCGGCGTAAAGAAGCACTCCGTGTGTCGTCGTATTTTATTGTTTCCCGGATACGAGATACAGCATCGCAGAAGTCTGAAATACACGACTGCACAGACGCTCCATCTATTAGCCTTGACTGCAATGCGCCGTATAATACATCCACGTGATAGAATATTGTGGAGAAAAAATGAAAACTCACCATCTTCTAGCACAGGGCCACTCAACTGGCGGACCGCGGTCCGAATCCGGACCTTTCGAGTATTTGATTCGGACCGCACCTAATTCTTTATTTTAGATCATTAGCCCCACTTTTAAAGTTTCCTTTTATAAAATGACTCTTGTAGTTTTGAATATATATGAAAGGAACTATAACACCATAATAAGCAATTTTGATTAGCTAATAATCATTAGCCGGTCAAGGAAGTGTGCGTTTTTAAGGATGCCGATATATAAATTCTGGAAAGACCGGACCCAAATAATTTTGAAGTTTTGTATGCGGATCTTCGGTAAAAATAGTTGAGTAGCCCTGTTCTAGCAGACGCTTTAGACCTGCCGCCTCCCTCACAGAGCGTTCGTCCCAAACCGGAGAGCTCTGAATGCCATTGAAACACTCAATGAGCTCAGACCTAATTTCGGACACGCCCTGCACCACGCGTGATTGGAAGTTCCAACGTGTTGGTGCACAAACTGGGAGACGGTGGCTACATATCTGGCGAAGGAGGTCAGAGCGCTTCGGCGAAACGGAAAAAAATAAAGAAAACCCCGAAACATTTGCAAAAAATATACGGACGAGAGGGGTATCAAGACACATATTTTTAATAACGAGGTTAAATTGGTGTGCATAACAATGTAAAAAATGCGCATGAGGAAAATCTTCTTTTATATAAACTTGAACACCATGTTTCGACCCACTCATGACTGCCGTGCCGTCATAAGTTTGAGCAATCAATTTTGACTTCGCGTTGTAAGACTGTAACACTTCTTTCAGTACAGCCGATATCCCGCAAGCCGTGCGATCAACGATTGGTACAAAGCTGTGAAATCTCTCGGTAGGTTTACCATCTTTCACGAACCGAAAAATCACAGCCAGTTGGGAAACGCACGTGATGTCAGTTGTCTCGTCAGACTGAATCGAAAGGAACTGGCAATTCTCAATTTCCAGAGCCAAATGTTGTAAATAAATTTAATACATTGAGTCGAGCAAATCATTTTGGATATCCTTAGATGTCCCTTTCGAAACAGTTGCGGCATCAAGATGATCTCTCAATACTGTATCCAGGATGCGGTGTATTCCACCATATCCAAAAATACCCCTCTATTAGAAGAGCCAGCCCGTTCATCGTATCCACGGAGGGACAGCTCGTGACAACCAATGAACTTCAAAACATCTATCAATCGACCGAGAACATGGCGGTTTTTCTCGACGTTTTGGTTGTGCCGACGAATAGAAACCGCGCGTCCTTCATCCAACTGTGCTGCAATATTAACATTTCCGAATGTTCGGTATTTTACTGCATTGTCCAGATGCTCCATAGAAGATTGATGATGCCTGGCACGCTCGGAAAGATGTTTAAGATCTCTAAAACCAAATTTACACCAACGTGAGTCACGGGCGGTAGCAAAAAGTAGGCAATAAAAACAAAAAAGTGCATTTTTGTCCTCGCTGTAACACAACCATTCGTATTTTTTATACCAAGTTTCTGCGCAGAATGTACGCCGACGCTTTCCTCTGTCACGGGATTGTTCCAGTGAACAATTTTTTTGTTGATAAGACCCAAGACGTTGTACTTCTAATTTTTGTTCCAGAGGCAGCTGCGAAAACGAAGTGCGAAGTAGTGCATCAACCTTATTCCTTATGAGGTCTAAGGCTAAGAAATGCGAAGCCGGAAAGAAGTGAGGAGCTCAAAAGGAATGTGGAAAATCGAAAGCAAATGGACTAAAGGTCTCTAACTGATTCAAATAGCGAAACAAGCGACAAAAACGAAGGCGAGGAAACTATCAACTCTTCAAGCAACCAACGAACGAGAAGGAATGCGTGAATATGTCAACACGTTGTTGTAAGAAACGTCGGCATTGTGTCGTCATAATTTCGGTGCTAGCCCCGATGATTTAGTAAAAGAAACAGAAAACAAACGAGACAAACGCGGCGAGTGGAAGATAAAAGAGAGAATACGATATACAATGAGCAACCCGGGCAAAATCGGCGTCGCCCCGTTGACGTTCGGCGAAGGCTTTGCGAGCGAAAAATGAACCATGTCGGGAGAATATGGCTAGTGTAGACAGTCTGTGCAACCGATATTGAGGTATTTTTCGAATATTTTTTATCATACCGAAAAACAACCGGGGCATTGCCCCGGTTGGCCCTATTGACGCGCCGCCACTGGGAGCTAGTCAGGTATCGTGCTGTAAAGGACGATCTCACATATTTGGGTTTGGGGTATATATATATAGTCTCTGCAACTGTGGGAAATCGAAAGTATGAGCAATTGAAATTCGACTGCAGTAAATGTACTAGTCGTACGTAAAGCTAGGCATCATGTTAGATGCCCATTAATGTGATATTTCCCATATTTATTTACACGGTCAGGTAATATATGTGAGTGTGGCGAAGTATATATTTGGGAGAAACTAAAGGTAGCTTTGAGGCAAGAAGCCGAAAACATAAGGTTGTAAGGAGCAAAAACAATAGGATAAAGCGGCATTGTCTGAACACGCACTCATTAAAAGTTGAATTGTAGGATTGGATAATGGAAGCATATTAGTATGCAAAGACGGGTATTTGACACATTTGTAGATCTACGGAATCTTTGTTATTATAATTGCTGGTATTCGCCTTTTTATGTTACTGTATGATAAAAATAGCTTCTCTCATTAATTACACTATCAATTACTTTGAAATTTTCAGTGGTTATTGATTGAATTTTTTCACTTTGACACCCATCGAGACTTGAACTTGTTGCAACCCTGCAGGTGGTCACGAGGCGCGCAACGAAAGCACGGGCCGCTGCGATCTTTTCCGGGTGATGCACAGCAGAATTTTGAGCCTGAAGCCAAGTTAGCAGGTGGTCACGAGGCGCGCAACGAAAGCACGGGCCGCTGCAATCTTTTCCGGGTGATGCACAGCAGAATTTTGAGCCTGGTGCCAAGTTAGCAATGACGTTAAAGCAATAAACGTTATAATTGAAATCTAAATTCATTCTGTTTGCGGCGTTGATCATCTGCAGAGGTTTTGATATGGTAAACCCGATGAAACATCTACTACTCTACGGTCCAGATTCATAAAAGAATCATTGTCCAAATTCATTTTTGAGCTCTCTTGATAACGAATACCCATTGCTAAGTAATCGATAGATATCGATTTGATGGTTTTTTAAAATTTTTTAAGGTTTTTTTTTTTCTAAAAGCATAGTGATATTTCCTACATTACGCAAACATGAGTTAATATTTTCTGTTCCACTCATTTCAATTTTTGCGAGTACATTTTTTTTCAATTTTACCGGTCCGCCAGGTTAGAAAGGTTTGGAACCACTGATTTATAGTCACTTTGGTCTCATGTATCCCAATTGTTTCACGTGTCTCGTGTGTCCTAAGTACCCCTCGTGCTCAACTTATTCCACACTTGTCTTTAATACGTTGTTTCTTCATATTCAAGTATATATTTGAATAATTCAGTTAGATAAGGTACATTTTGGCATATTATCTGTCTAATAAGATAGTTTTATTTGAAAAATAATTTTTGATGGATTGTATGCCCTTGGAACTAACTAGAACAATGAAACAGATAGAACAGTTTTTTAAGGTTGTTGAAATTGGTGTATAAGTGAACTATGGTTCCATTACATTTGAACCCACGTACATTTGAACCCATGACAATTTCACCTGTATGCTATTGCACCTATGGAATTTTTTTTGTTTTCACGGATAGTTAAACCCATACTAACCCTAACCCATGGGTTTTAGCACCCGCATATAGATTGAACCCATGGATATACGCATGGGTTCAAATGTACGTGGGTTCAAATGTACGGTCACCGTGAACTATACCCGAATCAATTGAAGACTGTAATTTTGCGATGAAAAATTTGAATGAGGATACATACATTAGAATAAAAATATTTTGACAGCCATTCTGTCTGTCGAAAAAAAAAGTTATCCGATTGTTGGTGTCGGAGTACGTGATGACATGGTCAAGGTGATTTGATAATTATACACTTAATGTAATTAAAACGACGAAAACTTTGTATAGCCATGAGTATAACGTCGATTGAATCAGGCGTTTAACATAACTTTGATTGTGACATTAACAAGTACCCTGTAAAATGTAGTGTTTATCAATCGTAATACACCATGACGTCAGAGTTTCAAGAAAGTCAGTGTCAGTAGATTTTGGAGACAACTATTTTATCCTGGCTGTCCCTCACAATCGAGACGATAATTGAATATCCTCGGAATAACGTCTTTTCGAAATATCGGCGTGTCGATATCGGATTGCTACCGGTATCGGCGATATAGCGGTATCGGTATATCTTTAATATATACATCTATTGCCATTAAAATTTGTGAATCAAAAAATCGTTTTCATAAATAGTAATCACAATAATTTAATTTAATCAGGTATAGTTCACATATACGCCAATCTTCACAACCTTGGGACGAAAGGGACAGGGAGAACATATGAGATACAAGGGGCATGTAGAACGAGTGGGACATGGGAATAAGGGGGACACGTAGATCGACTGGGACACGTGGGGCAAGTGGGACACGTGAGGCAAGTGTGATGAGTGAAACACGTGTGACACGTAGAACAAGTGGGGCACGTCAAACGAATGGAACAAATCCAATTCTGTATCAGTCTCTCTTTACCTTGATCCCGTAGAACAAAATGAGTGATTTTGGGATACATATTGAATTTCGAAACGTTAACGTGTTGCATATATATCCCGTTGTAATATTTATTCAGTTCCAATATACATAAGTAGAACTTTTGCACGTAGCAGGTGTCGTCGGAAAAATGTGAAATATGAGTAACGACACCTGCTTATGACAACATATGCCAAGCACTAACCATCTTGATTCAATGTCAGACCAGCGAAAAGGAGAGTAATTATAAAAAAATTTATTGACAGTGAACCTCATAATATTATCCAATTACCCACCCCCTTGGGGGTAATAACCCCCAGTTTGGGGACCACTGGGATAGAGCTTAACCCAGTAGTGCACGCATAAATATCAAAATCACAAGCTTTCAATTGTTTTATTGTAAAACGAGTAGACGCAATATCTTACAATGCGCATATCTTTCAATGCGCAATATCTTACGCTTTATATGAAAGGTCTCCCAAAGAAAAAATCCAAGTTACACTGCACTGCATGTCGAGCTGTAGTTTACCTTCAATTATCTCAATTTTCTTTATGCTTTTCTAACCGAACTATTTATTGGTCATTTAATGGCCTTGTTTTGATGCCCCGAGTGCATAACGCAGAGACGTGGTCATGCTCGGAACGATGTCTAATGGTTTCGCTTTATGACTTCAGTTTACTTTTAAATTTCAATATTCCAGTCAAATCAGAAATCATTGCTAAAACACGTCCGTCCAACCATCAACTAACGGAAGTTAATTTTACCCAAATATGCTATAATAATACTCCTTCCATCAAACAAAATATGTATTATCTGAAGTCCGCCGGCCTCCTTTACTGATAAAACTGCTCAGGAGTCAATCACGCTAGCCAATAACATTGCCTCCCAAACATTCACTATCTGTAAAGTAAAGCAAGAAGTTCACTATGACCTCAATCGATTCTCTCGTGAAAAACGAAGAATGACCTAATTTTCAGTTGCCAGCGCCAAGTGGTGGGACTTTCGTATGTTTTTTTCTTATCTTCGTCTATCTCGTAAAAGATATTGGAAAACAGTGAGTACTTTGCGTCATATGTCTAGCAGACAGTTGTCGCACAGTGCGTTTCAGACGGAACAAGGCATTCGGTACTGAAGTCAGGAAGTGGAGACCTTGGAAATGTTTTTGTACCAGTTGCTATTTTGAGGAGTTTGGTTAGACCTAAAGTGAGGTTTCCAATTAACGCAATACTGCCTCGGATGGCCCACCTCGATTGTGGACGAGTCAGAATGTTAATTCAGTGGAGTGCTGTTAGATTGTATTAATCGATGCCATCATGTTGTTGAGTCCTAGGTCGGGTTTGTTGGGGTACGTTTATCATGTAAGACTTTATGAACATATTATAAACATTTAATTGCTATTGGATATTTATTTAATTTTTGATTTTCAAATATTTAACATGGAAAAGCTTTTTGCACACTTGAAAACATATAATTGATGACAAAAACTGTGATAAATTGAGTGAGATCTACGTGCTGTGCTACGAACGATTCCATCAATTATCGGATCGGACCCTAAATTACAAAGACTGGAACGGGATATCGGATGCAAGTACACACATTAATTTGTTTATAATCAAGGCCTAAATCGTCTTTTGTCAGAATCAGTACGGTATGTACGATTATAAGTCTATAATTTCGAGTTCAAATATCTTGTATTTTAAAAAATGATTACTGCTTGCTGGTGCGCTAATAGTGAACACTGGTTTTTGGATATCGTTGAAGTTTACAACTAACGACAGACATAAAATACTAACCCGCTGCGGTGATTTAGGGTCGTTCAGCCAATTATCGGAACCCCGCTACGAAGGCGAAGTCAGTGGGTCAACACGAATCATCCTCGGCTAGGCATTGTGTCTTCGCGGGAGTATATTTTCGAACAAGTTTGCTGAGTGAGCGCGAACACGTTCCCGTAACTTTGCTTGACATTTCTTCAACTTTAAAGGCATGGTTGTATTTGTATGCTATGTTACATTTGAAGTTCAAATTGCTACAAGTATATATGAACAAGAATGAGAATAATTTCCCCTAAATAAGTTCTTCATTATAGAAAGGTTGTTAAATGTTTTATGCATAAAGCGTCGAGGTAGAACTAGAACGGTTAATTAAGAATGCGAAATACTGAATAAATTTCTATTTAAAAAAAGTTAAATCGAATCTAGCATACTAAATCCTATTTTATTTTTTAATATGTTTATAATGATCTGCTAATTTCAATGCTGTGGCTGTTATTGGATCCCTATCTGACGCAATAGAATAATTTACTGATGTACAGCCAACTGAAATGACCTAGGCCAGTACGGTCTTGTACATGCGTCCCGTCTTCAATATTAATAGTGTCAATTTTTTATATTGCTTACTACTACGAGACTAATAAACATACATACATATTTAAAACAGATTCGGTATTTAGGAGCTTATTCTAACCCTATAAACCTAATTGTCCTTATCACAAGTACTTATATTACAGCCAAATGCTGTTGCGGCGATTTTTCATGTTATCACGAATGCTTGTTTTACAGCAGGCGTCACCAAACTACGGCCCGCGGCGTCTTTTCATCTGGCCCACAATATCACGAAAAAATGGCCAATTTTTTTCCAAAATATGTTTCTTACATCATCGATTACCTTGTTCATTTCGTAACATTGGCCAGTCAGCAAGATGCAAAAAGTGACGTAACATTAGACCCTTTCGCATCCGCTCAGACACTTGTCACTCGGACAGATTTTCAGTTGTGGTTTCAAACAATACCTCGTTTTTGCAATTTTGAAAGCTATTCGTTAGTTCTTGGTTGTGATTTCGAAATTTAAGTATGAATCGAATAAGTCAATCATAATTTTGCCTTCTTAGGAGTAATAGTTTGATTGCAGTAATCAAAAATTGTCTAGAAATAGGCTGAAATTCTCTACCGGCACGCACTCGTGGCACATGCTTTCGGCGAAACTGTTGCTGTGTACGTTCTCGTGCTGAAATGAACGTCGAACGTGCATTTTGCGCTAATAGGACAAGTCACGTTAACTTTTGTACTGCTTACATGCGAATATTCATGACAGCAATTGTTTTGCTAACAGCTAACCTTAGGATAGTTGTCTAGAAATCTTGTATATTTGTTTTGCTATGATGTTCTTGATCTATATTCTGCGATATAAAATTTAACATTTAAGACTTTAGAAATGTAGAATTTATATTGTTGAATAAATTGAATGGATTTCCCTACTTTTGAGAATTTATTACATTGCATTGACAAAAATATTTGTCCGGCCCGTTTCAACACAGTTTTATCTCACACCTGGCCCGCGTTCAAAAAAGCTTGGTGACCCTTGTTTACAGCAAAATGCTCTTGCGGCGAATTTTCCGGACACGATCAAAATCATTGCACAATGGCTGAAACCGAATGTTATTATGAAATTGGTTATAATTCGAAATCGCGGGAATTCGCACCCTCCAGATTCAAGATTCTGAATTGTCCGTCCGTGCGGTTAACAGACAAGTCCTGGCTTGCCCAGTTCAATCCAATCAAAAAGACTTGGGTTCCGTACGGGATTGCCATTCCATTAAAAGCTTAAATAGTTCTAACTCATGTAAGCGTAACTCAAAAGTGGCCAGTAAATTATTCAAGGGTAACTGTTGAACCTGCTCGGAGTTTTCGAACTCCTCACAAAAACTTCATTCAGCCATTCACATTCGTTCACCTTTGCAAAATTTGCATTCGCCATAAAGGTGGATTCATCCGGTTTAGAATCATTAACTTTGGAGCGTACTTCACACAATACCTTTGAAATAGGGAAATCGATTTTAAATTCCCGCCAAATCTAGCTACAGTCACTGTACAATTGCCATTTTCTCTAAGACCCGTGTGTTAGAATCAGAAAAGAATGCAGTTGTGAGATTTTAATATTATATTTTAATATTAACAAAATGTGCAAGAAGATGTTTGAATGTCACTAAAATTCATCGAGAAAGAAAGTTAGTATATACATTTGACATGTAAACATTTGACATGTTTGTAAAACTTTCGTCCCCGTTCAAATCAGCCTTCAGATGTTAATAAACACGGGTATGATTTGAATTTGCTTCACGAAACATCGTTGTCGGCAGCGAGCAATGATTATTACTTATCTATTTTAATCGGTAAGTATGTTGATAGGTATTTGTCTGTATGTATGTATGTTTATCTGTTAGATGCACGCGATATCTCACGAAAACGAGATTGAATCTGCTCCAGATTTTGCATGTGCATTCATCTTATCTCGGACCAGAAGCCTATTGATTTTGGGCGAATTATGCGTATAATTAGCGAGTTATCAATCAATTATTGATATAGTGATCTAGATTTTTGTAAAGCGAGTGAATTTTGAGACCCGCCGAGTGTGAGTGTGCGATGCGCAGTGCGCAAGTTACAAGAGCGGATGAATCGAAACTGCAGTTTCTGTTTTGGCGGATCCCCTAACTATCGTTCGATAAGTCTTCGGTTTCCAACCGATATTCTCGTTTATCAGTCATCAAAATGTCTACGGCGGGGAATGATAACGTGATAATTGCTATTTGATTATTGGCCGTATTCTGAGCACACAACACAATTCAATTGAGGTTAGTGTCTGAGTAATAGTTTTTTAGGAGTTTGTGACAAAGGTAAGAAAACTTACGCAAGTTCCAAATGAGTATATGGCTAATAAGTTTAGTGAACGATCCAAACAGTGATAATTTTTACTTAATGAAATAGGGGAAGTATTTGTAGCATATTAAAGTTATTTTAACAGCCTCCGGTTCAATAGACGTGTTTTACCACGAAATTTAATATGATTGACTCAGCCATCGAAATTAGAACTAACTAAAGTATTGAAGCGACACAATCAGACGAGTCGTCGTTCCCAGTACCATATTTTCCGACTTCTATTAAGCGGAGTCATCTTGTACAAATTTGCCGACTAAGAACATTGGTACAGGATACACATGCTTCGACACGACCTTGCTGTTGTATTTTGGTTTCGCGTTCAATGTTAGGGTAAAATTAGAAATCGGATTAGTTTAGAACAGGATTTGTTTATTCGTGGTATTCTGGCATGAAGATGTACTGTGCTATTGTTGAGTTCGAAATGTGGGCATTTTGACATCAAGGTGATGGTTGTGTATTCAAGGTGAATGATTGTGTATTAAAACCGGGTAATGAGGTGACATAAGATATCCACACTGGTACAAAAAAGAATAATTAAACAAGTGTTTAATATCTTGATTGTAGTTCAGTTGTTAACTGAAACAAAAATGGTTTACCACCAATGGTTATCTGTACATATTTACACAGCCTTTTATGCCCTTGTGCCTATTTCTTGTTATTTCATTTATAACAACGTCATAAGCCAAAATATATTGGTAAAATCGCCTTCCGAGAACCATTAGAACGTGTTCTGCAAACCAATCTTGCCTGATAGCAATTTAAGTTGTTTCGAACGGACGCGATTGTTACGTTCTGGTTAATTAAATTTTTCTATTGAAAAAAAGGGTACTCCTGAAGTATGCGCACCAAGATGCCGCACAACCTGAACCCTAACCTGGTACACAACCTGAGTTCAGTTTGTGCGCCATCTTGTTGCACATACCTCAGGAGGTCCCGTCCATGATTGCCCTTTTCAGTTTGGATGAAATTAAACGGGATTCAGCCTTTTCGTATACTATTAAATACTATTAATAAGTTTAGTAAAAATTACTAATATTCGCTAAAGCAGCACATCATATCAGTGTTTAGATTTCTTGGTTATTTTACAAATGGGAAACTTTATTGCCTGATTTAAATATTGTTGATTATCCAAACTGTGCAATTCAGTTTAATTACTTGACTGGTTAGTCGTACCGCCCGTAATGATTTGTTTCGTCTTCTGTGAGTATTTAATTTAGCTGACTCTGTATTGGGAAGTCTAATCATTCTGTGAATCTGCTTTTGTCTTATCTAAATCGCGTTCAAATTCAAACCAAACTACTGAAACGTCCTACTCCTGCCACCTTGCTAAACTCAATCTTTATTATTCATCACTGAATCTCGGACAAACCTTAGATTGGACTGGCAAAAGTGTAATCATCATCTAGTCCTAAGGGCAGCAATTATGCCGCAGGGAATTTTAATTATTACATTTGCGCTCTGTCGGAGTGACGACAGTTTGAGAATATATCCTCGGCGAAATGCAATATTGGCCTACCTTCCCTTCCGCTTAATATAATTATGTAAATCGTACACCTTATTTTTTTATCCATTGCACTCACAGGAGCTAGTCAGGTATCGTGCTGTAAACGTGTAAAGGACGATCTCACATATTTGGGTTCGGGGTATATATATTCTCTGCAACTGTGGGGAATCAAAGGTATGAGCAATTGAAATTCGACTGCAGTAAATGTACTAGTCGTACGTAAAGCTAGGCATCATGTTAGATGCCCATTGATGTGATATTTCCCATATTTATTCCTATATGTGAGTGTGGCGAAGTATATATTTGGGCGAAACTAAAGGTAGCTTTGAGGCAAGAAGCCTAGAACATAAGGTTGTAAAGAGCAAAGACAATAGGATAAAGCGGCATTGTCCGAACATGCACTCATAAAAATTTGAATTGTAGGAATGGATAAATGACAGCATATTAGTATGAAAAGACGGGTATTCGACACAATGTAGATCTATGGAATCTTCTTTATTATATTGTTGGTATTCTTCTTTTTGTTACCGTATGATAAAAATAGCTTCTCTCATTAATTACACTATCAATTACTTTGAAATTTTCAGTGGTTATCGATTGGATTTTTTCGCTAGAAGGCTATTACTTCCATCAAAACTTTCTGTGAGTTCTATGTGATTCGTTTTTTACTGCGAAATTTTGTGTGATGACCTATTGCAAATTGCTACAAATTATTTGTAGCGTTTTTCCGACCTCTCTCGTGGACGAGGTAGGCCTACTTTATTGCTACACGAAAGTCGGAAGTTTTTTTATGGTACCGTATCGGTACTGTATAAGGTAAGGTGGACAAGTGCTTCGTTTTGGTCTCCGTGGCCGTATATTTGAGTATCGATCTCTTGTTTTAGGAGTCATTCCACATTCACAAAAATGTGCGATGGAAGACAAGCTGCACGTTTCTTGGAGCGTAATTGTCTCTGTTAGATAAGAAAAATTAGTTTATTTCTTCTTCTTATTTCTAGTGATTAGATGGCATTGTTTAAACTAACGCTTATCTTCGTCTAGATTACACTGCTTCAGCTTCCCCGTGGTGAATGTTATCTTCGATGTTCTAGTCTTGGTTTAACTAGATTTCGTTGATAAGAATAGTTCTATACAGTTACATATATATATATATAGTGACTTTTTCTATCAATTGCCTTGAAGGAAGTGCGTGTGCGTCCAAAACGCATTGCTTACAACTTGAGCACACTTTACGTGTATCACTATAAAAAAAAGCCTGGAACCAAATGCTTTCTATCAGATTTCATTATTACTTTACTTCGGGAGTGTTTTTTCAGAGGGAATTATCGTTTCCTGTGATTTATTACTGTTGTTAGTTTTTTTTTGTAAGGTCGCGCACTTACCAACGCTAAGTCGCGTTTATAGCCGTGTATAAAAATTGCTCATCCGGTATTAATTCTTCCTTTTTTTGAAAAACTTCATAATTTTGATCCGGATCGAATTTTACCGATAATTAACATAGGTTATTTGTTGAACCCATATTATATAAACGTCAATTTATTTATTCGGTGTTTAACGTCATATGAGTAAATCAGTTATTACACCTGTTGCCAGCGGTTATTCATTGCAGCTTGCTGTTTTTACTACAAATCAGCTGTTCGTTTTCAACTTTTTTAACTTCGAAAGTTATCATGTTAGGTAGTTTTTACGCGAAATTGGAGCTTCGATAGTAAGCGCAGGTGTATATAGCAGCAAAATTATAGCTACGCTCGCGGATTTAGCTACGTTCATCTTCAGGGCGATGGAATAAGATTGTATTTCAACAATATATTGGAATTTTAGTGAGAACAGACCGTTGGCAAAGTTTTATCATTAAAAATTGGATTATGTGTCGATTTTAAGTTTAAAGTTGATGTTAATTACAGCACGATGTTAATTACAGCAATTAAAAAAATAATTATACTTAATTTACCACGTGATGGTTTCTGGCAGGATACAACTTTTGTTCATTTGGTCAACTCTTACAACGTCGGTAAAAACTAAATGTTACGTCGTGCAGTGGAATATTTTTCTTACATTTATTCTTATTACATTTATAATTATTGTATATTAGAAAATATCGTTTCTTTGAATAGTGTATTGTAAGGGATGTATCCTGCACTGCAATTAAATGGTCGCAAATCAGACGATGTGAATTGTTCACAAGAGAAACTTTATCTAACTTCAAGATCAACACACACAAAGTATCAAAAATATCTCGACCAGACAGAACGTCATGGTTATCCAGGAAACCATAATTTGATGTTCTCCTCAACAATTTCTTCTAATAACTCGAAGAAATGCAGTATACCAAACGTTCTAACCGACAACCAACACAGCGGAGTTACAGAATTCATGAACTGCCCAAGTTCACCGTTGCACGAGTATGTTGCTGGTAACTGCAGCAGAAAAGGGAATCTATCACATGAAACAATTACAATGTCGAGCAATAAGTCTGATCGAACTTCACTAATAAATAAAAAGCCAAAGGTATAGCAGATTTTTTTCATGTGTTTGGTGTTTTATGTAAAGGATTTGATAAATAACAAAGGGACATGGTTTTGTACGTAAAGTATATTATCACTATTATTTTAAATAAAAAATCATCTATAAGAATATAAAGTACGTATATTATTAAAGTGAATTCGCGATTTTTTTTATTTTACGTCATTCGACACCAATTTGTCCGATGTCATAGGTATAACTAACTTTCCCTTTTTATTCAGACCGCGCAATCGCATGGCAGCGGTACTTTACCAGTGCCGGGGCATCAACGAATATATTATCATCATATGTTACCTACGTTAGCTGGATCAAATACATCAACCAAGACTTATTCAAATTATCGCCAAGAGCCCAATCACACATCTGGGCAGCAATGCCGTGAACCGTTGGCAGGCACTTATTCGCAAGTAATGAGTAACCAGCAACAGCCTTCATTTTCCTATTTACCAATTATAGCCAATCACATTACAAACAACAAGCAGCAGACACAACCAGTCTACCGTAGCAAACGAATTCAGACTTCAAATTTTGAGCCAAATTTCTCACGGCAGTTTCCAATTCCTCCACGTGTGATTAATAAAATTTCAAATGAGCAACCAAAGCCTACATTACTCAATTATGGAAATTCACAAATCAAGTGTACTCAAACTAAGGGCCCATCTGTATTTCCAATTAGGACCAATTACATTCCAAATGAACAATTACAGCCATCCGAGCGCAATATCAAACATGCTGGCTATAAGACACAAAATTTGTCTCTTAATACGCAATATTTCCGTCAAACTCCTGTTTGCCAGTCAATAAGAATCAATCAGATGCCAAGAGAGCGATCAATACCTCTGGAAAACAGTAATTGGGTAATCTCTCCACGCGAGGCTCAATATTCTAGTTTTAATCAAGAATGTTTGAATGTAACAAACACGGGCATCGCTATAAAAAATCCAATTTTGTTTGCAAATCTGCAGTCTCGCACTACATGTAAATCATTGAACAAAGAAGTTCAACGACAGTGCGATGGACCTCCAAACAAACGTTTGAGGAAAGATGTTCAAGTTAAAGCGACGTCTGGCGCCTCATCGGAAAACTCGCCTGTTCAACAAAAAACAAGTTCCTCCCCAAACAAACCAGGCATAAGCACCGATCTATGGGATTTAATAAAGTCACCTCGAAGGCCTCGCGACTTGAATGATGACGAAGACATTTCAACGTTTTGGGTTGTGGATCCTGATATATGGGAAGCGGAACAACGCCAACGTCATCGTTTGATTGGTGATGTTGTTGTGCAAACTTCTATATCTGAGAATAGGCATTCCAAGCATGTATGCAATAAGGATAAAGGTGGAGACGGTACTTCCTTACGTTCAGCTCTAGACTCAAGAGCTGAAGCGACAACAAACTCTAATCCTTCAGCACCAGTCGAGAGCAAACATTGCGTAAAAGATTTAATCGCCAAATCTCCATCTGACATTTCAATGCAAAACTTGCATCCTCAACCAAAAGATTCCAATTTAAGTGGAACAGATTCAAATTTGTGTCAAATGATGTCACCACAAGATTCTCTTCATTTTAACGATGACGACGTGCCAACTTTTTGGATTGTGGATAACGATACTTGGGAACAGGAACAACAACAGCAACGAAAGGTTTCGGTAAAAAATGTTATCGCGGAAACACTTTTGAGTTCCCCAAATCGATGTACTAGAGACGAGAGACAAAACAGCCCTTTTGAGAATGTCAGTTCTTCTTTACAAACTGTAAAATCCCAAGCAACCGGAGCAATATCTGTTACGTCGGGGCCAATTGGGAACAAATCATTAACAATCAATTCCAAGAATGAATTCAATTACAAATGCTGTAAGCACAAAAACAGTTCCGCACGGTCGCTGTTCTCTAATTCAAATGCGAGCGGATTCTCTCCTGAACCCGGGAAAGACGAAAGAATGGGCGGTGTGGAAGAAAGCGTTGATTCCGATTGTGAACAAATGCCCGTGATTATTTCTTGTTATTCCCTTAGTAACAGAAACGAATCAGAAAAATTTGTTCACGATGAATTGCATAGCAAATCTATCACCGACAAAGATACAGAAAAAGTTTTAAAAGACGAAGAAGCGGTCTTTTGTGGAGAAAAATATTTTGATATTTATACTTTGCAAACTCTGTGTTGTATTGCTCTACAAAATCTTGAATGTTTCCGCGGAATTAATCGGACAAGGAAAGAAAAAGAACAAAGAGAAACTGCACCCACGCCGAATACTAATGCTTTACCTACATCCATCTTTAAGGAGCCAGAAATATGTGGTCAGGAAGAATTAACATTAACCTCCAAAATGTTTCCGCTCGAAAATAAATCGATTATTCAATATAACGATTCGAAGCTGATCACGGAAATGCTTTCAAATGATAAATTGTTTCGAGAAATAGTACCAGAAACAATTCTTCATCAAAGTAGTTTTGATTTGGACCGTAAGTTTTCTAGCGATTCTGTAGGAAGTGTAAATTCTTTTTGTAGCAATGCGTCTACTATTTCGATACTCTCAATTATGGAATACGATACAGAGTATGGGGAGAGAAATATGGATCAGAGGTCAAAGGGAGATACAAAATCATACCCGAAATGTCCTCATGTAGCAGTTTCTCCAGTGACAATTGATGAGCGAAAGAAAACAAATCCTGAAGTACTGATTTCCAGAGAAAGAAATTTGTTTGATGATATTAGTTTTTCCAACGATTTATCTAAACAATATTCAGATGAAATTTATAATCCGGATAGCGACAAACGAACTGAATCAGATTTAAAGTTTGCACCTTCAACTAAATGTGATTCAGCCAAATCTGATTCATCTTCCCGAGCCAAGCAGGTCTTACCGAAACGAAAGGTAGTTGTCAAATTTAATACGATACGTAAAAAGTCGGCACTCAATGAAAAATCCAAACACGCCGATACGCCTAAGCCGCCGTTCATATCGAGGAATCAACATGCTTCACAAAATATGTATAATTATGATGTAGATGATGAAGATAGCCGCCAAAATGTCCTCAAATCTGACAATTCGCACCACTCCCCTCCGCCACTTTTATACTATCCTGCTAATGGATCATACAACACTCCGGATTTGACTTTTCGTGGAAGCGGATGTAAGAAAGAGATGTTAAAATGTGCCGTTAGCCCTGCAACAAAATCTTCAACATCAACCGTCTTAAATATGCCAGCAAAAAGACAAATTGAAGAACGCAACGGGGTTGTTTCTAAACCTTGCCTCACAAATAAAGTATGCAATGAGAGACGTGCCACCCAAACTACAGTGAGTAAATGTATTGTATTTGATATGGTGATAAGGAATATGTAACTTTATTGTATCGTGCACATAAGGAACATACATAGTATATAAAGCGATATTGAGTCATAAATATGTCATTTATATTCCTTGTATTTCAAAATTATAGTCGTCGTCAGCTGACCAGCATGATGAGATTTTTGTAATGCAACATCATATTAACGCAGAAATAGACTCTTGTACATTGCCAAGAACTTGTGGTGGTAAGTGCTTTCGCGAATTAGTTGTTGTTAACATGAAATAGTATAGTTTGATTATGCATGGGCCATCTTATTTACAGGTTCACAGACATACTTATCAACGTCACCAGAAGATTCGACTTTCGAAAGGAATGAACCAAAACGGGACGGGCCAGAAAATGGGGAAATTGTTTTGAAAAAATGTTTTGTCAAACTACAAAGGATTGATGATATATTTTAGTGGCTTGACCTTGTTTTATCTACTTTATTTTCAATGTGAAATAAAAGTATTGTTGCTTCGTTGGAACAAAGTGTCGTTTTCCTAATTAAGTGTTGCTGAGGTTTTGATGCTGCTGTGAAAAAATTTGCAGTTAATGGATTTCAAACTTTAGTACTTACTCACAGACGGTTGACCCACGTGGCCTATGAGATTTTCACCAAGAATTGTTTCCTTTGAAATAACGGGGAACGCGTTTTTATTCCGTCACGTTCCACCGGTTCGGTCACGTTTGTTTGCACTCGGCACTTGGCCTCCTCCCTATTCCTGTACCATTGTGCGATGTTCGTGTCATTTATCTGTTCATTGTTCTCTTGCTCTTTTTTTCTTGTTTGCAAGATGATTTCATGCGCCGGTTATAAGGCATATAAAGTCAGTGTATAGACTACTGTCTGACTGCGTGGCCGGCTATCAACTCGGCATTGAATGCAATGAATTTGTAATGTTGGACTGTATTTTTTTCTTAATAGCAAATTTATTGGACACGAAATGATATTATGTTGTTGTTGTTGCTAGAATTTCTCTTTAATTAGCCCACTGGAGCAATTGCTATGTATATTTAGAGCGCTCCAGAAGCGTGTTTACCAATATGGAGGTAACTAATTTTGTTCGCCTACTTTACATTAAGTTGTAGAAAAGAGACTGAAGGGGGGAAGGGGGTATATTCACTTGGCTAACCCAGGCAGACCCGAACTCGTAATAGAACTAAAATAAGGAAAAATAGCAATAAAATTATGCCCTGACCCTAAACTGATACAGAGATACAGTTATTGCTGCAAAAGATTTGTTTATCTGTTACAATGGTTCCATTAAATTTGAACCCACGTACATTTGAACCCATGACAATTGCACCTGTATGCTATTGCATCTATGGAATTTTTTTTGTTTCACGGATAGTTAAACCCATACTAACCCTAACCCATGGGTTTTAGCACCCGCATATTGATTGAACCCGTGGATATACGCATGGGTTCAAATGTACGTGGGTTCAAATGTACGGTCACCGTTACAATATACAACATAAAGATTAGGTATGCTATGATGAGGCCCTGAAATTACTTATGGCCATAAATTGCAAATTGAACAGGTTTGAATTTTATTATAGATGGCCCACAACTTAGAACCACTGACCCGGAAGCTTTAACAATGTATGCTGCTGAATTAGTTTCATGTGAAAATACATAAAGGTCATTATAAATGAAGGACTGTCTTTGATGATCATTGATAAAATCTTGTGGAAGATGGCATGAGATTGGAGGCCACGTTGGCAAATTTGGTGGATGATACTTGACATGTGAAATAGAGGACTTGAGCTTAGCACATCTCGTGTCACATGTGCGTAAGAAAACGAGGGAATTGTCAAACCTTTCGAATTCTAAATCGAATAAGGTCCAGAAAACTAGAGAAAATGCAAATACCAATAAAACAACACCTATCATATTTTAATACAATTGTTTCCATGCAACTCCTGACAGATTAATTCCTAAATGTTTCAAATGCAGTCACTTCCTGAATCAAAGAGTGTAGGAATATGAAACGTGAGGGATTTGAAATTGTGATTTTCGTGTCTACAAAAGGGGCACTGGTCGAAGCAGTGCGGACGCAAGAACCCATGCATGGTTCCAAATTGTAAGCAAAAGCCTATACCACGCCACTGGTCATGAAACAAATAATCGTACTATTTCAAATGTTACTGAACAAAAGAAAAGCTCTGTTACGGACAACATTGAGATACCCCATTTTGATGAATCTAATTTTATTGCAGCTTGTTTATTGCTACGCAGTCCTTTTTTATCAACTACATCTCTTTATATAGCAAACTTGACTTTTACTTTCAAGGTGTGTGATGTCATAATCGTTTGGCATACATCACAATAAAAACCTATACTATACAACCCGAACATAGTATGTTGTGAACCAGGTTAAGGTGATCAGGTTGTGCGCCAATTTGGCGCGCACACTAATCAAGCACCAAAAAGGTTTTAAATAGCAAATATTTCAACAATTTGACCCGATGAGAAAAAAACTAGTATGATTTTCGTACTCAGCACCCCAAAATTCACCTAAATCCGCTCTGAAACCTTGGACACCAGAAAATGCGTTGGTCAGTGTAATAAGTGGTAATTATAGAAAAAAATATCAATCGAATATGAAAGTAGATTTTTTGAACACCACTATTGCCAACGGCTGGGCACAACAAACTGTCGGCAGAACCTCCGAATAATTTTCAAGGAAAGTGTGGATATCCATTTTTGCATGCGAGTTAGAGGGCAAATAATTCAAGTATTTCAATAAACCATTAACGAGAATATTGGTCGGAGACCGAAAACGTATCGATCGAAAGTTAGCAGATTCCCCAAAACAAAAACTGCGGTTCCGATTCATGTGCTCTTACTCCATAGCGACACCGTGTGTCCCGTCACTAATTAATAAATAACTGGCTAATTATACGACCTAATTCATCCAAAATCGATAGGCCTTCTGGTCCGTGATATGATGAATGAACATGCAAAATTTGGAGCAGATTCAACCTCGCTTTCGTGAGATATCGCGTTTTATCTAACAGACAAACACACAAAAAAACAGACAAATACCTATCAACATACTTACCGATCAAGATCGATAAGTAATGAGTAGTGGATCGGTCCATAGACACGTCATTCATGCATCTGTATCACAAATATCAATTTCCCATGTTTTGAGATGTCTGTTCTTCAAGTTGACACTCAAGAACATTGTACACCATATATATATATAAAGTACTTAAAAGAATGCATATTAAATAGAATATGCTTATGG
The DNA here is from genome assembly GCF_964204865.1 of Styela clava. Classification (NCBI taxonomy): domain Eukaryota; kingdom Metazoa; phylum Chordata; class Ascidiacea; order Stolidobranchia; family Styelidae; genus Styela; species Styela clava. Next base: position 26,838,502 of record NC_135251.1, read on the forward strand.
CATTAGCGCTATATGTATAGCTATATATGCATATTTTTGGCTGCATTTGTATATCGTGTTACCAACATGATCGGTCGAGGCGTCGACACCGTCTGGTCATTATTAAACAACAAACGATTAAACAATTGTTAACACAATTGCAGACCAATTTAAACTGAGATTGAAGCGACGTTGCTTTAAGTAACAGACAATCTGTTATAGTATGAGACTTTGGTTGGTTTAGATCGCATAGTAAAACAGCTATGCATATACATCCAACTCAATATACATATACCGCCATTCGGATGATATACATATACAGCCAATGCCATATGCATATACAGCTCATTTTATAAGAATTCTTTCAAGTACATACATACACCAATACTGGTACACCGATGTTCAAATTACCGATATATATTACCACCACTCACAAATGGTTTATTGAAATACTCAAATTAATTGCCTTATAACTCTATTCACATGCAAAGATGGGTATCTACACTTTCCTTGGTAATGATTCGGGAGGTCCTGCAGACATTTTGTTGTGCACAGGCGCTGGCAATAGCGGTGTTCGAAAAATCTACTGTGATATTTGATTGATCTTTATAGTTACCGCCTATTATTCAAAATATAAATAACACAATTTTGGTAGCGAAAAAAGTCAAATATGATAAATTTGAGATAATTTGGATGATAAATCGACATGGGTTCAAGCTGTTGCGCACAGCTCTGACGCAAACATGGACCCAGTGGAAAACAGTCGACTCATTTGTTAGCAATCGAGCGGGATGCAATGAAAGATAATTCAGTTACGAGGACACGACTGAAGCAATCCTAAAATTTCACGGCCAATCCCCGAGGAATGACGCAATATCCATTTATGTTCTTTTGCAGTGTTTCCCACACTTTCACTGGTGATGCGTTTGTGCACCATATTGGATTTAAAAAGGCCAACAAACAACAGCGAAGGAATAAATTCGCTACAGTCAAAGAATTAAACAAGCAATTTGCTTTGATTGCTTGTTTAATTCTTTGACTGTAGCGACTTTATTCCTTCGCTGTTGTTTGTTAATTAATTCAGTCATCGCGATTGGCACTTCGTGAGGACATGTATCTTGTTGTCTCCATAAAACTCTTCCGTCCCCTGCCATGGGTTTGGTGACCCTTCAGTTTCGGAAAATATTTTTGAGCACTTTCAATTCCATTTAAAACTTTGATTTGCACCTGCTAGTTTTCCTGTCGGATGTAAGAAGTGTTCGTGGCACTTAGGGGCTTTCCACGGCCTAAAACTATTTTACAAAATCACAGGCCATTCTTTCCATAAGCTGGACCATTGTTTAAAAAATGTATTTTCCACTAATTATTAAAATGAGTGTGTTTTTCCTGTAATAATCTCTCATACTCGATTGCATGACTGTCAACAATACAGCAAATCTAAACGGAAATAATTTCGAATTCATGCCAAAATACAAACTCAAAAACCCACTTGCAAGTACCCTAAATAAAACGATATACCTAAACATGATTTCAACAAGTTATGTTTCAATATATTTATTTGAAAATGAACTAAAAAATAATCATGCGCAAAGCTCTTGCAATAAGGCGGAACTTGCAGAGAACGGTAGACATAAGTAAATATATAAAACCAATGAAAACGATATCACTCTTTATCCAGCTTGTATTACTATCTATAAAATTCAGCTACAATTTTGTGCACCAAAACCGTCGTCAGCTGTCCGTCAGATGATTTAACTTTGTAGTATTTGTCAATTGTTTCAGGTAGATTCAGAATAGTAATATTTGTATTAAAACAAATTAATTAATATAAATCAAGTTTCAATTATTAGAAGATTTTACAGAAATAGTTGAATAATGTCAGATCTTCATCAGTACATATCCCGTATTTAGAGCTCTCTCCATTCAGACAGCGCTCGTGGATGTCGTTTTAATGATTATTGGAAATTCAAATTAAAAAAAGGTTAAAGTATTGTTGGTTGTATCCCATGCATGTTTATACAACATGATAATGATTGATAGAATGTAACAAACGTGGTTATCCATCATTATGGATTCACGCAACATATATTAAGATGGCTAATGCTTCTACGACACAAACAAAATGATTTTACAACAAGGCAAATGTTTCAGCCATCTTGCTGTAACCGAATCAATTTTTTTTACACGGTTGGAAGCATATGAAAACGATTACTTAATATTCATATTGATGGCGAATAGTAATCTAATTCCACAATCATTGTCCCGCAATTGATACATTTTGGCTGTTTTCATTCTTATAAAGCATCTTAATTCCTTCCTTCCACAAAGGAGTATGCCAACTACCTGGTTATGAACAAGATATGATGGGTAGCTATACATAGTATTCCTTGTCCACCTCCTTACCCCTTATACTGGACTTATTATTACTTTTTACTGAGCCGTTTTTCTTTTTTACAATTGAACCAGCATGTCCGTTGGCATGCCCGTTGCTAACCTTAGCGCCAGGAGCGTTAGGGTCCATATGATAATGATTTTCGTCTTTGTGCTTGTACTTGTAAATGGCAACCAAAAGGATTACTATACAAATAACTGCAGCTCCTACTATTCCCGCAATCATTGCAGTAGTCCCATTTAAAATTCCCCCCAAGAATCCAGTTTTCACGTTTGACCCATTATCATTTGTGATCTTTTTATCTCCATTACTTAAATTTGCAGATCCATTGAATTTTGTGTCGTTAAAACTGGATTCAACTGTTTCAGACGTTGTCAACTTTGGAGTTGACTTTCTTGTAGACTCAAAAGATGCCGCACCAGTAGAACGAGTAATTAAAGGTGGTATGATTACTCCGGGAGTCATCTGCGTATCCTTGTCATCTTTTATCATGACGTTGTCTTTTGATCGGTTGCCTTAGTAGATGAATTTGTAACGATGATTAGTTCAATGTTGTTGTTGTTGTTAACGGTTATGAGTGACATCCACAACGAAAGCAGAAACGTGAGGTCGCCATTTCGTCGCACGGTCGTCATTTTGCAGGAGGTGGTCGGGTAAATTGGGAAGAAAAGGAGAAGAAAATGATGAAGATGTTGAGGGACATTTTAAAATAAAGATGCAAACAATAAACTGTTAGATTGAATTAAGTGGAATTGAAGTTGAAATTAATACATGATAGAAGAAAGATATATATATATATGATGGTATGTTTAGTTTTAAGATTTTGATGTCGTCCTCAAGATGTCATGATTTGTGAGTTAGCAAAATAGCACAAATTAAATAGTACAAAAATAAATGAACGTGAATAATATTCTAGATTTTGCTTTAAAAGCGCGGCAGAAAAACGGAAAATTTTTCAACGTCGCGGTGAAAATCTTATTTCGTTGCACAAAGGTGAGGTATATCTTAGCAGACTGTTTTGTTGCGAAATAAAGCGTCTTGCGTAATTAAACTACGTTATAATTTTTTTAGAAACAAAAAATATATATCATATATATAAACTTTTATTAATATGTTCATCGAAAACAGCGCAAAGTACTAATTATATTTCATAATTATCTGAATGCACCCGAAACGTAATAGCAATTTCAATACAAAACGGGACGGCTAAGATATTTATTTCGACTTGACTAAATTATTTTATAGGAAATGTTGCGTTATAAGACAAATCATAATAAAAGTACTGCTGTCATCATATCCGCATGGTAAGTTTATGTTTTAGGCTGCATAGTGATGTTTTGTTTATATTTTCAAATTTACGTTTATGCGGTAGCATCAATGTACCGATGAAACTATAAATTTAAAAACAGTCCAAATCAGTGACAAAATAAAAACTTTTCCGACTTCCACGCGTGCAGAATTTTCTTCAGAATTTTGAAAATATAGAATAGCTGTTGTAGAAAAGGAGAAACCAACAAGAGAATGTAGCGAAATAATGAGAAAGAAAAATCGAAATTAAGAATAGGAAAGCAGGGAAAAATAAAGAATAAAGTCAGAGCTGTGTTAAAAGGGTGTTGATATATATACGTACACATATAATTATGATAATTATAGAAATTTTCATTTCGCGATGATGGCCATTAGTTGAGCTTAAATATATTTATGTAAATTTTTCGAAATCATAACATATCAACCATATATTCGCATAAATTAATCTTCAAACTTCATATAAGTTTTGAAAATATTTTCCTCCATATTTAAAATCATAAAATCAAAATACCTGAGTCGCCAGAGCAAACTTCCTCGCCATCGCATTCAGTCCCCTTACTTGCGTTCTGGAAACAAAAATTTGTTCGCAAGTTAAAGCATTAATGACAAAAATTACAATTGTGTTGTTATTTATGGATTTGTTGAGTGTACTGAAAAGTAATTCACATTATGCATACACTGTAACATTTCGGGTATAAAATGAAAGTTTTTAAACTACAAGAATATTATTATACATTATATTACCTCCATGGAAACTGGCCGTGTTGATGACGTTGTGAATGTCGTCATTGTTGCCATGGTAGTTGGATATGGAAAATTCCCAGGTGGAGTGGGTACAACTGGAGGTTCATTGATTAAATTTACCTCTCCAATAATCGAGACTTGATTGCTCCCTGAAAAAAAACGGAAATACCATTTGAGCGATTGACAATGTACAAAAAAAAAAGGCCTGAAAATTACTCGAGGGCGGCCGAGGCCAAGAAAAAATATACAAAATGGATATTTTTGCGAATCATATATGTTAAATGCATTACACAATGTCTACTTTACTGAGCGAATCATGTGTATCACTAGCTGTGTCTTGGCGATTAAAGCAAAATATTCGTGCTCAACTCATGAAAATGGCATACCTTTAATTACTTCCATTCATAAATAATAAACAAAATAGTGATTCAATAAATTGAAATTGTTCATTTAGGAACAACGAAATTAATTTCCCATTGATCTCAGATTTAATTCAGAGGACATGCTTATGCTAGAAAACTTCATTTAAATTGAAAACATACAGAATTATAAACATATTATACCTTGAGCAGCTAAGGTAAATACACTGACGTCATTGAAGTAGAATCCTGACATTTGACCTCTGAAAGCTCGCACTACTTTCAAGGCTCTCTTCGATCTAGAATTTCTAGAAGAAGGAGGTTCTAGAGAGCTGTCCATCATGAGCCCACCAACTTGAATCATAGATTGAGAGTTAAACACAGTGTTTTTTCTTTCTGTAAACATTCGATGTTGTAAAAACTGATTTAAAACACATGTTCGAAGCAAATTATTCACATTGGTTGCACCAATGCTTTACTGCAGTTACAAGTCTCAAAATACAGTTTACTACGTTTGAGTGATATAAATATGACTCGAAATGAACCCAAATTTTACACTTTTTTAAAGCAATATTTTTTACGTTGTTTAAATAACTATATCACTTTTACGCGACGTTTCTTACTATTTATTTATAATATCTTTAATAAAAATAAACATTACAGCACAACATGAAAGTTAGCACAATTCATATTAATATATCAAACAAAGCATGCTATGGTATAAACATTTATAACTTTATAACATGTTTGGGTACATCACAACCGACAATCGCAGTTTTAACTTCAACTTATTCAACTGGATTAAATACGGGTATGAAAGAATATAGGCTTCATCATGGCCAGTATAGTCAGTTTAAGTTGGAATATATTATTAAACTTTATATCAATTTATTTGTTGAAATGTTTATGAAAAATAAGATAAACGTTTTCAAATCGTTCTAAAAAACGACTTTTTCAACCAACGACAGCAATATCTAGGTATTCCTGTATGAAAAATTGACCTCAACAAATATAAACAGTATTAAAAAGCAAACAAATTTAAATTGTTTTATGTTGAAATGTATACAGAAACTAAGCCTCTACCTTTTCCATACATAGTGAAAGTCACCAAAGCAGGCTATATAAGATATAATAACCGTCACTTGATTCTACTTGAACAAAACGGTCGAGTTGACAAAAATACTAATGAATTCCTTGTATTTTAAGCGAAGTTAGCAAAGCAGATAGCAAACATACAGCAGTGAAAGTGTGAAACTAGAAATTAGCGACCATTACAACAAAAGATTAGGAGTTGAAAAGTATAGGTATGAAATAGAAATGTTAGTGTATGATGAAAATTGTCCTGGGGTTTAGAATTACAAAAATGGTAAATTTGAACCTTTGTACAGTTGCAACTAAAAAGCAATTTGCGACGATACTGTAATACTGTAATTTGCACTGGTATCATATTATTATCGACTGCAAAAGTGACTGGTTTAAATTTTAAACTTCAGACCTTGTTATGCTCCGATCCTGTATGGTTCTCTATCACTTATACCAACTCACTGTGCGCAAAAATACTACTCCAATTTGAAACGATGCAATTCTAATTTAAAGTCTCATCACCGCAAATATCAATTTAGAATTTTCTACAAACAATCACGAACTTCCTCCAAGCAATAACAACAGTATGCGTAGTATGCTCTTGAATGACTATTTCTATTCCAGCAACCATCAATGTAGTAGAGGATGTCATATAGCAAGCGTACAAAAACAAGCATTTATTATTGAAATATTGAGTTTTGCTGACTATAACAATTTGCATGATTTAAAGTTGCATCTCTCATTTTTATAACAAAACTCTTCATTGTGGGCTTGTAAATATATAATTCACATATCTACAATGTAACTGTACATTTGGACATCGCACAAAACTCAACAAAACGCACGTATAATAATAGACAGTGCTTGATGGTTAGATACACGACAGACGCACAGATATATTTAAATTTAATTATACCTTTCCCTCTTAACCACTGATTCACTGTCGGTCGGACAGCAGGTGGTATAGAGGTAGCAGCAAGAGCAAAACGATTTCGGGCATTTCCTACAAAAATACACATTGGTATTCGTTAGTGGGGAATTTTGAGAGAGAAAAATTTCGAAAGAGGCAAAAGTTGCCGAAATTAGAATGCGAAAGAAGCGAAGTGTGAATTAGTAAAGAAAGTTCTTGAAATTTCAATAAAATAGAGTAATATAATTTTAAATTGAAATCCCAGAAATGGTAGAGGTTGGGGTATATGGGATATTTTTTTTCGTTTCCAGGTGCAAAGCGAATTGATAATATTTAATACCGGTTATGGCGTTAAAAAAAATTGAGTTGCATGAAGGTTCTACGCAAGCATAAGGAATTCGTGAGTAATTAGTAGAATGAACAATCATATCACTCACTATCCCAATTATACAATATGTTCAATATTAGTCAAAATTCGAACGAGTGATTATTATAAAGATATATGGAGAAGCAAACAACTACACATAGAAGTTAATAATGAATAAAGCGTGATAGAGCGCTCATTGGCGTAGTTGTATATATTGCACGTAAATAAAATGTCAAGATTATATCGTGTCACGATATTTACGAAATAGTGGTCAGAATAGTATAGCACACAAGAGGTTAGTAGTAAAAAATGTGATTGTTAGCGCCCTCTTGCGACAAAAATATTCACTCTCCACGTCTTAGTTATTACGCAAAACACACCGAAAACACGCAAAATAATAGTCGGAAGCTGATTGAAGGATTGCCGTTATAAATATAGTAGAACTGGTGTGGCTTTAGCGGAATCCAACAATCAGTTTCTGTTAAGAATGGATTAAAATTCACGACGTCAAAGAATTCTCACCTGTCTGTCCAACACTTCTGATCGGCCAGCTATTGACGCGCATGGTCGCGTTCATCCATTTTCTGCAAATTACCACACGATGATACTGACCATCCACTACACTCATTGGTTCCCGCAATACAACATCCTTGTTGCCAATATTAAACCTCAGAGTTAGTCTTCCATTTTCCTATAATAAATAGAACACAATAAAGTATATCAAGTATCAAAAATCATCTCTCCACTCTACACAAGTAACATCGATGAGAAGCTGTTTGCAATCATATACGAAATCCATCTAACAGCAGACTGTTGAGATACTATTTTACTAGAAGATGACAACGAAAAAAATATTTTTAATTTCTGTTGATAAAGAACTTCATCACAAAACGTTGATTCCAATTTTCCAAAATTTAAAAATAATATATGAAAATGATATGACAAATGGCTTAGTCTAAATAAATCCAACAAACTAATATCTAAAAAAGTTGAAAAATATTTTTGCATTGGGTCGAAATTGGTTTTAAATTGGCTTGCCTGCTTTACTGTTGTATATTTTGAAAACACCGTATGTGCGACAACCCAACTTACAACTCATACCACATTAGTAATTAGGAACGGAATAGGTAGATGATTTGTCGTTACGCTTTCACCTTTTGTAGGTTCGGTTAGATATTGCGATAAATTTAATATTGGCACATAAAAAGAATGTAACATTATATTTAAATAGCAAATTGTCTATCGCGATACAGTATTCATAACAGCAATACATCAGAAAATCGAGCAATATGTTTTTATATGCTGCAAAAACTCCTATGTACACAAGGCGGTCACTTACAATTCCTAATTCCATATAATCCTTGATGGTACTGCTTGCCATGCTACTGATTCTGGCTATAACGCAGTTTCGTTCTTTGGTCGCGAATCCCAAAGCTAAATTGTCTTTACGCGAGCTTGGAAACGAAGCAGACGGCCATTCATAAACTATCATGCCTCCATTGAATCGAAAAGATGGACCTCCTGTGGGTAAGATTATCAAATGCAGTTACAAAGCGTTATGTTTAGTAAGCATTAGTGCTATCACGGACAAAAAAAAATTTCTTGAAAACAATTTAGTTTTTATTTCTGAGAATGTTTCAAAAAGATTGTTAAAAATGTTTATCATTACACTAATTATGTGGTTAATGATCCAATGAGAGTTTGGAGCGGGAGAGATTACGCATGGAATTCTACAAAAAAGTAAAGCAATAATCATGCATTTGATTTATTTTGTTTTACATGGAATAACATGCAAAGCTCGACTGTTTTACTTATTAATTTCAAAAACGAAATATGTTTAAAGTTTCAAAATGATACAAATTAAAATTCTTGTAATGATAAATTTTACTTCAAGTGTTTTGTTAAAGACGCAATCCGCAGTCGTGTTACGGTGTTAAAACTCGTTAAATTTTCGTCATCATTCTCGTGCAATTGAAAAGATAGGTTAAATATAATCCTCGACAAATGAAAAATTTAACAGATATCATACATTTCAGATAACTACATTTCTCCATGCAAGATGATGATTTAAAACATGCAGGAAATGTTCAATAGAATAAGGCTGTGATTCTCTATATGTATATAATACAGACACTCGGTGATACAATCTATGCCAGGCGAGTATGTCCGACACTTCGTGTATGTCCGATAAGTTTGTGGGTATAAAACTAGAACAATGCACATAAATCTATGTTAGTTTTGTTGACGGAAAGATTTCTAAACGCAAACTGCAGGCATAAAATATTTATATCTAAAGCAAGTGCATTCCAAAGGCAGTAGTAAGTCCAGAATTAGTCATTAATTCGGTGTTATATCCATGCCTTTAGTAAGTTAATAAATTCATGCCAAAATATTATTTGTTAATCACGTTAAAAGCGGAAACGTTCTTACCGGTCGATGTGCTCACATCTGTTTGTACCAATAAAATAATAATTATTCATTAGCCGAATCACGCTAAATATTTTTAAATCAGAAAATAATCGGGATATTAATTTCTTGTTTACTTCAGCTTAATTAATTTCGCGCAAATGAATACAGGATATTGAAAAATTAAACTTCATTTAACACTACTTTACATCATGGATCATGTACATAAAACAGTGGTACTTCACTTGGACAGGCCCTCGTATTTTCACCAAAATACAACACAGTACGAATGTAAATAATGTGTAATGTAATGATTTTATAAGTGCTCCCAAGGCATGGTGTTCAGCAAAATGATAGAAGAAAATCGATATTGTAGAGCTTATGGTACTGGGAAATTAATTGCCGTGTTAAAAAATATTCTTTTACGAGGTGCTCGTCACTTATACGAATTACAAACATTTTCTATTTGTATAAAATAATTTCATTTTTGTAATATACTGATTTGGTAGAAATTCAATGATTGGAATTGGTAAATAACAATTAGTTGTTATTTAAGTTTACAACTGCAATCGATTTTCTTTGCATCATTTAAGCAAGCATCTGTGCTCAAAAAGCAACAAAAATCAGAAACCTGGATGTTCATGAAATTCGTTTGAATTTCAAAATATTACAAAAACTACGTTTTAATCAATAGTAGGGGAAAGTATTAACAAAACTTTTTTGGTGTTTCGAATATGCTCAGAGTAAAATGATTTTCAATTGTAAGGCATGACTTTAAACAAACAATATATATTTGTATATAGCTATAAATATAGACAGAACAGTAATCATCTTTTCAAAAAAGTCACGACTTGACGATATGACAACGTAATTAATTAAATTTGATAGTTCGTTCAGCCCATACCACAATTCCCAAAAAATGAGAAGAAAAAGTCATTTATTTTTCGAAAGAAGTAACATCATTTCATTCCTATAAAATTGCCCGGGATAATACTTACGTTCCGTACACGTTTTTCCTACATGTGACGTCATGCTACAATCGCAAGTGAAAGAATTCCATTCTTGAAGGCATACACCTCCATTTGAACACGATGTATTTGTGCAAGGTTCTTTCGGGCCTAGGTTAAATAATTATTCAATGAATATGGGCAATTTAATTTAAATATCAATCGTTCAAATTATACAAGATGTATTTGAATCATGAATTATATATTTAGTTGCAAAATGGCTGATCTCATTTTTGATATATGCATATATATAAAATACACAAATATTCTTCAACCATCTTCGTCGAAAGTTAGCTTATTTTCATCAGCTTACCAATACAGCCGCTCCGTACATCTCCAGCTGATATTATTCTGTCTTTGAGTAGTTGTGGGGAAACTCCATTGAAATCAAAAGTACCCAAACATCCTTGAAAACCTTTGCGAGAAGCTACTCGATCAGGTAGTCCATTGTAATACAAGTCATTCCTCACGCCACCAATGAATAAAAAACCTGGAATGAAGTCACAAATAAATATACCTTGAATCATATCTGTTATTTACCCTGGTTCAATGCAAACTCCCCCAGTATGGGAATTCTGTTGAGTTTGCTAAGGTTGTCGTAATAATACTGTATTTTACGTCTTTTCATACCTTTGAGGTCAAGATTCCTTCTCAAATCATTGCCATGGTGAATTACCATAGTACCATCCACTGACAAAGTGTGCGTATTCGAAACATCACGAACGATCCTAATTGAATGCCATTTGTTGTCATTGATGGGCTGTTGATCTGGTGTGCTGATAATCTAGAAATACAAAATTATCGCATTAATTGAGTTCACCTAATTCGGTTTTAACTTCAGAATTAATCAATTCCTTGTTGCACATGTTCCTATAATTTTGTAGCTACTACAACAGGTATATATTTAGAATAAATTAAAGATTTATGGTGCTCTAGTGACTATTTTCACTTTGTTGACTGCCAATTGAAGTGGTTTAACGTTTATAATATTTCTGTTGAGCAAAGGCTAATAATATTTGATTATATATCAGTATCAGTAGCAAACAAACCCATATAATTTTACCTGTGCACCATTTCCCAAGTTGTAAACGTAGTGTATAAATCCACTAACTAATTCAACAGCAATAAAATCAGAGTCTCGTCCTGCGTTATAAAGAATCAATCCATCCGATACTGTAGTTTTCAAATTAAAGAACAGAGTCATAGACCTGAAAAATTAACGTTATATTAATAAAATAACGTTATGTAGTAAGATCACTTTAATCCAATACAATCGAGCTTGTGCGTTTATAACAACCAATTTCATAAGTGAATCATTAGGACCAAGTTTTTCACCCACTTGTATGCATCAAGAGTAGTAGTAGAAATAAAGCTGTCCTTATCGTTGAAAGTTACTGCATTCGATATTATTTCTGTCTCGCCCCACGTTCCGGTAAATCGGCAAGGAGTTTGTTGTTGAAAACATCTGAATTTATTCACAATATTGTTAGATAATTAAAGTGATATACATACATATGCCATGGACTTTATATTATGTTTGCTAGATTAATGTTATTATATCCGAGTTGCGAATTCTGAAACAAAATAGAAAAAGTTGCCGTACCTTTCTATAAATGCCTCGTTATTAAACATAAGATTTTGAATTAGTCCTGCAAAGGGTGGATCAACTTCCGACTTTAACTTGGGTAGAACTTGTTCCGTCACTTTTCCCAAATGAATTGCATCAAACTGAAGTTCGGTATGACCAACCGGGAGTTCATCTGTAAAGCAAGTATCGTCATGCAAATGAATAATATCGAACAAAAGTACTAATTTATCACTAATATTCACTTTGCCGTATACTTGCTACTCATGCATGTAAGTCCATAACAAGTAGATTCTCGAGATAAAATAAATTTGATAAAGTATGAGATGACAAATCGACTGAGGCCCAAAAGAGTATGAAAGGAAAGCAAAAGGAAATAAAAAATGGGCCTAATGTCGATTGGAAGCGAGAAAGATAAAGAAAAAATATTTGCCGGGAGATATCAGAGCTTCAAAGAACTTGTTAATTTAAATTACGCCTTAGTGCAGTGGAGGAGATTGAAGTTTCTTGCTACCAGAGTGTCAAAATTAGAAAGCGTGTGTATTCAATCCAGATATGTTAAGAATATTGTTGATTTTTATTGCAAAAATAGAAATAAAGCATGAGAGATGAAAGAAAACTTATACTGAAGTAACTCATTCTTGACTAGAATATTTGTATTACTATAAAACTGTGTCACTGAAATATAGTATAGTACTGTTATTAGGCATGTTGAAAGAATATTAAACTATTACAGACCATAATTATAAATGGACCATGGTTTAAGAAAAACTGGTGTATATATAGATCACGTTTGGGTGAATTATAGAACTATTTTTGGCAAGCAAGAAATGAAGACAGCTAATTGTGCAGTGATGTGTATCTCTACAAGGAATGGGTTTACCGTTCAGGGTCAGTCTGCGCAATAGCATCGACCAGAAACTTTCGATCTCTAAAATCAATAAATCAAAAACGTTTTATTATATTGTTGAAGGTTCGTCGAGATCATTGAGATCAGTGTATCGATTTAAATTTTGAATATTATGAATAATGATCGACATGAATATTCAACACGAATTTCAAATTTCCCAGCAGTCATCATGTTATTCTAAAAGGACTCCAAATTCTTCTTGTGCAAGCAGTGAGCCTGCCATCAACGGCACTTTTATAATGTTTTTGTTTTGTTTCAAGTATATATCAGGACTAAGAAAAACACTTTTACCAAGATTCTGATACTACTTACTTCCATCAATTTTTCCGTCTACCTCAAGACTAACTCTCCGACCATGTCTCGAAATCTTTACAGTGTGCCATTTGTTGTCATTTAGACCCGATCCTCGGAATAGGCTATCCGGTCCTTGACCTGACAATTTTGTTCAAAACTTATTTATTTTGTTTTGGTAATATTAGTCGGGTTAACAAATAAAATTTAAATTAACATGATACTTAAAAACAACACAGAAGTGTTACAATCTCAAATTAGCCTTACACGAATGTGTCAAATAAGAGTTAGTATCTTATAATAATGATTTACATGCAATTAAGATGTATCACATGTACAGTACATAGAACTTAATTTAATGATCATCAAAAAAATAACTAGAAAAGGTAATTTGTTTCTCAAAAGATTTTTTTAATTGTGCGTACTAAGTTCTGGCAATAGAGAAAAGCTAATCAAACCTTGTCGCTAATTTATAATAAACGAAAATTATAGATAATACCAATTGAAAAAAAAACGAAAAGTATATTGGATTACTAATTCAACAAAAAAATTGCCAGATTTTCGAATAATAAAATTAGATGCAAAATCTATTGATGACCATTATATGGTGGAATAATCGGATATAAAATAATTATATAAGTATCGAAGTAATGCGGAAGAATTTTTTCAAACGCAATAATGAGAATTTAAAATATTGTTTTAGTTCAATGTCACCTAAGAAAATTTATATATCTGGCCGCATTGGTGCCTAACCACTTTATTTGGGGAATTGTGTCCAAAATGATGAATTGGAAAGAATGACCCGAATGTATGAGTCAACTAAAGATGATCTCCATATTATATTTTTTGACTGAACTCAATTTTTCTTTACTATAAACTGTAATCGAGACACTCGCTGTGTTGTATATTTAAGTTCAGAACAGCCTTTACTCAGGGCCAAAATTTTTCACCCCTGTGTCGACAACATGTAAAAGCTTTTTGCCTCTTCCAGTACGTGAATTATTGATGTTGTATGTAGACGGTAGGTTCCATATTTTTATTGCCAAAATATATTTTGCACTAAAATCATCGCAGACAGTTGAAACATTGTGAGGTCGACTAATCATTTATTATTCGTCTTAAATAAACTAAATTCGAGACGATCAGGTTTCACTGCGGACGGAATTAGGATTTTCCTTTCAGACTGTTGCAATGTCATTGGTTATTCAAGTAGTGTTATTTGAATAATGAGCACAACGGAACTCTTCAACATATTAGAGGGAATCACAATTACATCAAACGGTATCATATGATGTTTGATTTAGATTTGTATTGTAACAAATTAGTAACTGTCTATTTGTATTATTATACTTGATTGGAGCTCGTACATCGTGGGTCACATAAAAAAATCCTATAATTCTATATATACCCAACAGTACATATTTCCTTTCTATATACGATTTTACTGAAGTATTATTGCCTATAATTTCGACATGATTTTAACAAGTAGTATTCCCAATAGAGTCAATTCCACGTATTAAAGTCGTTGATGGTATATTAACTTTCAGAGTATCGTTGGTTTTGATATAAAAATATGAATTATTAAATAACTATTGGAATTTGATATGGCCCCTTTCAACAAATCTTCAAGCTAAAAATTACAATGACATTACAAGGACATATAACACCAATTCAGGCGCAGAGTTAAACTAGTAAATTTACACAAGCATGCAATGTCGAATAATAACAGTGCACGGTGAGAGTGCAAATATGACTTACGAGGTGCTGTGCAGTTTTTCTTGACGCAATCTGTAATGTGACAAGACAACAGGTACTGTATAGGCAGGAAATTTAACATAGCAAATTAAAAATACACTTTAAAATGACTATTTTTGGTCCATACATTGGTACTTGGGAATGATTAAATTATATGAATTGAATTGTATGGAGAATATGTTATCCGAACTTTGATACAATTATAGTTGTTCACAAAGCCTGAAAATTATGGAGAAATTATAAAATACAAACATTTCATTACAACACGAGCTAATATTCCATTGTAAATACATTTATATTCCTATTTTGAAGACAAATGATACGAAACCACTCCTAAAATCGCCTGAATCGCTATTGTGACAAGGTTAATTTATAAACTGTGCGATAAAGAATTTAGGAAAAATTCCTTAACCAGAAGAAATATTGATCAATTTAATTGATATTATAAATATGAACCCTGATTGGTACTAGTTTTTTGAAAATACATACTAAATATAGAACACTTAAACTGTATAGCTATAACGAATTTGACATTGGATTTATAGCGGTAATGGTGATAACTGGGGCATTGCTATTTTACAATTATCAAGCTATTAGTGTTGATTGCTGTTGGTGATTGGCGCTTCATGTGCAGTATTTATGAGCAATAGATTTTTTTTAATTGAAGTTAATGGTTGAAAAGCCAAATTATCGGGCTTATTTTTCATTCCTTTTAGCTTCATACCTATGTCAACAGTCAATTTAACTTGTCCTCCTTTTACGAGCTTGACTGTGACTCTATCGGCGGTTGTCTTCGACGTTGTGGTTAGTAAAAGGCCGGAACTGAGAGGTGTTTTAAATCGGAAATAAATCTCTTCTGCTTGCGTCCGTCTAGTGCTCGGCATAGGGAATAAGAGAGTTTGAGATCCGTTGAAACCTACTGTTTGAACAACTGTAAAGTATAATAGAAAACATTTCATAATACGGTGATATTTCCTTTCAGGCCAAGTTTTAACAAGAATCTATTTATCTTATATTACCGTTCTAGAAGACGCAAACTAGGTGAATAAAGCAATTTCGCAGTATCCAAACGTGTCTTAAGCGATTTTATAAAGTGCTAAGTGCTTTGCATTTTTTTTTGGGGCTCGCTGAAATTCACATACTTATTTATGCAGTTCATACTATACTGCGACTTCAACTCATTTCAGATTTACTCATTTCCGTTTCATGAATAAGACATGCGATAAAGGTATTTAAATGGACATGACAGATACGAGCGGAGACCAGTCGTCAGATTTCCAATCAGATATAATCAATAATTCCGATTTGAAAAGTATTTGCAATTTTTTGTCCAAAAATACTCAAAATCACAATTGCGTTCATGTCTATTCAGACAAGTATGCGGCAAGCGCATGGCAAGGATAATGCTTATGACTGCAGAGTGAGCGACATTTTGAAGCATATAATTGAATTTAAGATGCGGTAAGGCGTTGCATTATCTTTAGTGCAATCTTCGCGGATTAAAAGAAAATAGAGAGTGGCACTTTTCAATGTGCAGATAAAATGTATAAAGGCACCGCACGATTCATCACATACGTCAAACCATATAAAAAAAAATTGAAAATGTTCTAAAACAATGTTCAATTTTATTGAAGGTAATATTTTAAAACAATCTAAAAATATTTCAAAAGCGTAATACAATAACAATTTTTTTTATTTATTATTCTTGAATGTCATTTTGATTACGACTAGTCGTAACAGAAGGTTTGTGGGAAACATTAGTCACAGTTCAAAAATGATTTTCCATTAATGGATTATGAATTTATTGTTAAAATTCCGAGCACAAAAACAGCCCACATTTGACAAAACATGTAAAGTATTGACTATCGATTTCTCAACCGTTTGTCAGTCACAAAACAAAATATTATGCGGTGTATTACACGTGCGATGTCCCGAGAGTAGGTAGTAATGTCGACATCTAATATTTCCTTCGATTTTTTGAGTTATGTACTCGAAAGTAGGCATTGTCATAGTTTGAACTCAAATTAGAGTTATCCGTGATGAAGCCAAATTTGAACTATCTATTATGTGAAATTCTTGTTTTTCTACGGTTTTGTATATAATTGACATCAGAATGCAAAATGTCAATTTAGAACAATTTATGTGTGGCACTTCACAATCGACGTTTGCGCCATAGATTTAGTATGTAGGAGACCAGATATCAAAAACTCGTTCAAGTGTACCGCAAGTAGTATGTACCCACGTCAATGGGTTGACAAACATACGGCTAAATCGCGGTTCCCAAGTTACAACAAAAAAATTTAAATAACTAGAATCGGTCTCAAAGATCTCAATCGATACTCGATCGAAATAACATGACAACGCAATTACTGCTGATGTTGCGTGTTGGATAAAAGGTGTGGAATAACGCCTTTGTAACGTACCTACTGGATTATAATTAGAGAAAATATCTCTGAGTGAGTTGTCATGTCATCTGAAGGCGTACCTCCTAATATGTCAAAAATTACTTTCATAAATATTAAAAGATTAATTAATGAAAACAAAATAAATCATACTTAGTTCGCATGTTGGACCGTTGAATGATGTTGCCGAACAATCACAGACAAATCTGTTCCAACCTTCCCTACATTTTCCACCATTCCTACAGGGATTGCTGGTACATGCACTCTTTCCTGGATTGTCACACTCGGGAGCAATTTCTGAAGGATTTCTGACTTTGGATTTGGCGAGAGTCTGGAAAAATATTTGATTATTTGATTTGTAATTTCAATACAGTTTTCTAATTAAGTTCATTTTTAGAATACAATACAAGTCTTCACCAATAAATATTTTTGGTATTATCGCATTTAAGTCAGTAAAGCTTTGTCAGAATTAAATAAATCTATGTCTATATCTATACGATTTGTTGTTTGAAGTAGAACAGCTGTACTTTTATACAAAATCCATTCACAAATATTAGAGTAAACCAATTATCTAGAAAAGAAAACCAATAGTGTATTTCTTTCAAATTTAATCGCATCAACAAAAAGATTTGTTTCCATACAAAGGAATTGTAATTAACACATAATATTGCATAGACGTGCGTTAGCATATGCAACCGAAAAGGATAATCTTTCTCGGGTTGATCCATGTGTATATATATATTTATGTAAAGATATTTTCTCGACAAACGTTGACGAGATGTATATGAATGAAGCATTAAAAGTTTATTTTCCGGAACACTAAATAATTCATCCCTTTTTCGTAGAGGTTCAATTGGCAACATTGAACGAAATTTCCCTAAAGAACGTAAAGTATTAATTCTATCAAATAAGTAGCAAGCTTGTCCAAGCATGTAAAATATAAGCAATTTCATAATAATATTGTGTAAAAATGCATATAGCACATGTTACATAACAATTTTTAACTCTAATTATGAGACATATCGGATAACACATTTTTGAATCAATTTAACTTACAAACAAACAGTTTACCACATTTTACCCCGATGTTATTTTTTTCTGTAAAATGTTACCCCATGTTTGAGATATCGAGAGGGCAAAGATCTTTAGCTCATCGATAAAGAAGGTCAGTCAATTTTTTGAGTATATTTAATAATTATATTAATTCAATACAAGGAGGCCAAAAATTTATATTTGTTCATTGGGATATCAGAAACTCAACATGTCAAATTGTTGAATGAAAGTTCGTTATCGTTACGGTAAGCTTATTAAAAAAAAATTGATATTTACAACTGTACTTAAACACAGATGAAATCTATACTTGGACACCGCGATGTCCCAGTTTCTAGTTGTCTACGAAGTCGTGTATGTATAACTTTCAAGACGATAAGTGCTGCGTAAATATCGGTTCTTTTCGTACACTTCTATCCCAATAGTTATGTCAAGTAATCGAGTTTCAGATGTCTTAAATATTTTTATCAAAATTATGTATACTTAAGAGAATGTGATAATGACCAAAAGTTTAAACGTAGTTATTTTGTTATATCACTGTCGATTCTGACGTTGAAATATTTTAGTCGGAATACATTCATACAATACATTTATTGATATCAATATAGACTATGCCGACTTACTAAACAACAATATATTTTTCCGCTCGACATAATCATATCCTGCAAAAGCGTAACCCATTATAAAAACTTTTATTGTTTTGCGATACCATTCACATAAAAAAAAAATATATTTTTAGGCACATTTGATTAAATTTGATTTGATTTTTTCCATCTTAAAATAATTGAAATAATCTTAATTTGTATATAGAGATTGTTGGGATACTGTTATTTGAACACAGAAATGGATATCAGATTTTCATAATTCAATTTCGAATTTCAATAATTCAATAATGAATATGCAAAGCAATTATATATGGTGTATAAAATAAACTTTTTTGAAATTAATGATAAAATATTAGAATTAAAATTAAATTCATTCAACTTTTATATCAAATTTCTTAACAGCAATAGTTAGTTTTACAATATATATTTAGATCTTACCTCATAATAATATAGGCAGGCGTTAGGGATTTGCAAATGCATACATTGCAAACAAAGTAACGTTACAACAGGCATAGAAAAGTTTTTGGCGGCTGATAGACTTTGTAAATACATTTTGACGATGATAAATCCTTTTTTTTAATTTACTTGTGTTATAAATAAATGTACAACAAATATCTAAAACAAATATTTTACATATTCCATATTTACATATTGGTTACTTGATTTTTATAAACATTAGTAATTTCTCGGAAAATACCGCCTAACCTATAATAAAAAAAACTAACTTTTTCTCGCCCGCCTCTAATTTAATCTAAATTTAAATAGTTGACTATTCGTCCATACCCAATGGTGAATTCAAATTTAAATCTCAAACCTAGAACCTTGCATTAAATTTTATCCGATCGATTCTTTAAATTTCATTTCTGATCTGTCGTGATATAGCTTCATAATCCCTTACGAAGAACAGTCCCGCAGAGTATATTTCGATGACCTTTCCTGCTGTTGAATATTGTGATTGGGGGATTGGGCGTTGGCGAAAATGTTAGGTATTAGTTGATTTATATCTCAGTCCTCATTTCTTTTGGCTAACTTGTTAACAGTTATATAATATTTACACATATAAGAATATTCATTGCGCAAATTTATGCGCAAAGGGACATAGCCGAAACACAAATTAGGAATTAAGAGATTAAAAGTGAGAGCGAAAATCAATCAACGAAGCAATCGGAACTGGAAATAAATTTAATTTATGAAAAACTAGAATACTGAAGAAAATGATAACTCTAGCCCTGCGATGAACCTCTCTCTGTTTTGATTAATATATTTTTAAATTTATAATACACGAATATTGAGATCAAATTCAGCTAAACTAATGCCGAATAGAAAATATACACAATCTGTATGACCCCAAGTATGAAATCTGACATAAAAATCTACTCAATTTCTAGATTTTAACATCAACGAATATTACGCTTCCACTTTGATAACATTCTTATATAGAGTATAACTATTTATATTATATTACGGATTTAAATACTACCTCTACAAACTAAAACTAGGTACTTGTACAACTAAATAAAAGGTTAACTGTTCAACGTTGTAGTAAACAGCATAGGCTACTTCTATTTTCCCAGCAGATCCGATAGCACAAGAAAGCTCTAATCAGTAATAATTCAACTCAACGTTCTTTCAAATAGAAATGAAAGTGAAGAGTCTTATCCAGTCCAAACGATTTTTATTTTATTACCCCGAGAAAGAAACTTTCTTAATGTATAATAACTTTTTATCCGTCCAAAAATAGACTTATGGCGCCAATAACACTCTTTTGGGATCTAACTTCATTAGTTAATGTCAGTTAGACTTAAAAAAATGACACGTTTTGATCATTCTAATGCGCAAACCTCGTCATTGGAAATATTATAATTAGGAAAAACCAGATCAAGTCGATAGAATATTGAAGTTCGGTTCAGACAGATATTGACATAAAATGTCGATAATTGGGCGAATTACATGTCGATCGCAAAATTATGTGTATTACACTTTCGAAGGGCCTATGCTCGGATCTTATTCCGCCACTTTGAAAAACGTAATCATACAAGGTATTAGTGGTATTAAAACAGACAACGCAAAAGTAAATAATGTCTTGAGTACTTTAAAGTATTGTATTTAGATATTTTTATGGCGGAATCAGAACTGGAAACTAAGTCACATTACATTCAGCGTCTTTAGTTAAGGTATATATAATTTTGGGTTATAAACACGCCAAGCTATTTATTGTTTCTCGTTTCTTGGAGTCGAATGATTGAATGTGGATAAATCTGAGAAATATATAGATCCGCTTGATAAACCGATGGAATTCCACAAAATGGATTCAACTATACATTTCTCAAACATTGGCCAGTTTTAGAGCATATCACGAACGCTGTAAGAGATAAATTCTATCTTTCTATTGTCAGGTACCATAGCCCACTTCCAATCTTCGACCGTAAGAATTCATTCTTTCATTAAACTTCTCGTGGTGGCATACACTAATCTTATATATCCTAGAAATGATTCTAATACTACTCCAATAACTACGTGCAAACCACAACAATCTATAGCTAGTCTATGGGAATTTATAGGAAGTCTATAGCTAATCTATACTTGAGTGATTTATTGTCGTAGTTTGATTGCCGCGGATTCTTCTTTTTTTGTTGTTGAGAAAATGTGAAATTTATTGGACTATTGATTTTCGTTGATTCCCCTGTGGTTACTCCTGTCTCTTATTCTGTCTGAATATGCACAAATAAGAAATTAACTATTTTGCATCAAGTACTCGGCTGCGTTATTTTTTCTAAATTTTTAATATTGTTCATTAGAAATCAAAGAATTATTTCCTACATTCCTCATCATTAGTCTTACACGCCTTTAATTTAATTCAAATTCATCTCAACGAAAAGTCTATCATCCAGCCTAGATATTCCTTTACTGTCTGAAGATATTAGTAGATAATATGTGTCTGACAATTGATCTACCAGCGCATTGGACATTACGTATTTATTTAGCCCAAAGTTTCAATCATGACATAAGACCACACCATATAAAACTGAGAAACTCTAAACTCCCATGAGTTTAGAGAATAGGAATAGGAAATCTAACGATCTCAAACTATAGCTGATTTCACCGCAGAACTTTAAAGCCGAGTCATTTTTTAAACCACGTATTGCTTCGTATGTATCTGTATTCCCCGATCAAAACTGCAAAAAATCTTTTACTATATTACATTCAAATTCCCAGCACTTGATCCCAATTCGTGAAAATTACGACTAAAGGCTGTCAAATCTTGTTGTGTCAATCGAATGCACGTATATACTTTCTCTCTCTCTCTTCTTCAAAAATATGAAAAATTACATACATAATATTTTTCTACATTATTTGGCATAGTACTTGCAGAGATCTACACATCATTTATTATTCATCACCTTCGTATTCCTCAACTTTTTGAAACAGTGAATTGCCCAACATTTTATCAGCGCGAATGGACAAGACTCGGGGGAGTAAAACCGCGGTGAAAGTTATATATTATTTATTATTCAGCTTTGAATATGAAAAAAACGTAACTTTAAAGAATATTCTTCTAATATAAAAACCTACAAATCATGTGACACAAACTATCACAAAACTTAAAAATTTTCCATTTTTGATTTGATCCTTCTTCCTATCACTGGTGGTGCGTATACGTATAATGCAAAGATACTGTAGCTGTGTAGCAAGACTGGATATGCATATTCTGAGTGATTCATGTAATTCTTGTCGCACACTAACATAAATATAATTCTGTCTCTTATAACTTTTGTCTGGCCCGTTACAGAAATATATTTGTGTTATTGTGAAACACGTCATTTGAATCACTGTGTATAAAATTTACTGCAATGTCGTTGTAATTATGATCTTTTAGATAAAAACGTTATAAAAATATATTTATGACAGTAGACAGCGAGGTTCCTGAATCCCTATTTTTATGGAAATAAAATAAGAATACAATTTCAAACAGGAGGCGGAAAAATAAATTTCATAATACGCTTCAACAATTTGCCAAAATTTTGTCTTGAATAACTAGATTTCCCAAAAAAGATAATTTGGGCAAAATAAATTGCAGTAGATGAAGCAATGTTTTCAAAGCAGAAACATTATCTCCAAGAGCATTGGAAGAAAAATGGAAAGAATATAGTTAAGATAATATCTCCAATATGGATCGTGCTAATATCGCCCACGTGCGGATAAATAGCTGGGGATTTGTTAGTCTTATCAAAATCACAATAACGAATAATATTACGAATAATACTTTATTCATTCGTTTTTTTTAGTTTTGATGTTTTAATATAGAGAACTCAAAACATAGAAAATGAATAAAATGGTGGACATAATGATTAATGACTCACGTAAACGTCGACTCCAATTCCGTCCATGTATACGTTTCTTACGCATCCGACAAAGCCGTAGCGTAACGATGCTGTCCATAAGCCTTTGGGAATATTCCTAGACTTTGAAATGGCTTCAAAATCAGCTCCACCAAGAAATAAACTGTTTACGTTTAGATCCGTATTTCCGCCCTATGAACAAATATAATATTAATCAGATTAAATTGATTGTATTCTCATATCCAAACAATTAGTTAAATTGGGTTCACATCAATTGCCTAAGCTTTCACTTAGAACATTAGATA
Source organism: Styela clava (assembly GCF_964204865.1). Taxonomy (NCBI): domain Eukaryota; kingdom Metazoa; phylum Chordata; class Ascidiacea; order Stolidobranchia; family Styelidae; genus Styela; species Styela clava. Next base: position 26,862,300 of record NC_135251.1, read on the forward strand.
CAGAACGGTCTGTAAAATTAGATTCAAATCCGCGACATGTACGCACAAATGGCTTTTTTGACATGCATCTTACACCATAAAATAGCACTGATATTATCCTTGCAATGGGGCGACAGAAGCGAGGACGGATATAATTACTGGATCGAAAGGAGGTAGCTTTCAAATGTTGATTTATATATCTTGCATGCATTCAAGTTATCTCATTAATACTACATCGATATTGAATACACGAAACACTCTTTTGTTCAGAGTTCATGGTGAATCATATTTATCACATTAGCTATGAAAACGATGTGTATACCAAAAAACGTGTCCAAATAGAAATATGTGATTGTGAAACAAGAGCCGTTTAGGTTTATTTAGTTGAACAACAAAGCTAGTTTACATTTAACAAACATATAGTTAATTAAAACTCAAAATTTACCGTCTTGCATGCTCTTATATATGCTCTGTATATATAGTTTTCATATACAGCCTGGTTTCAGCATGCTGCCACGCGGGACTTATTCAACTAACTTACACTAAGTACCATTCTCGTTTCATTTTCATCATCCACGTTCAGCATCAATTGTTTTCTGTCTCTCTTCAGACTTATCGAATGCCAAGCACCGTCATTCAATGGTCGTTCGTAGCTGTGTCTCGCCTGCAAATAGAGACAACAGCGTTTAATGCGCAGTAGTCGCTAGATGGCGACGTCGAGTCTTATAATGCCTCACGGAGAACACAAAAAATTTTCAACTCAAAGCAGTGGTGGGATTCAATTTTTTTGTCAGCCGGTTCCATCACAAAAGTCATAATTTTCACTCGGTTCTCTTACAAAAAGTCATTGACAGTAACCAGTGATGCTAACCGGTTCGCTGATCTCATAAAATTTTGTGAGACGATTCTATAGAACCGGTGCGAACCGGCTGAATCACACCACTGACTCAAAGTATGTGTGAAAATCGAAAGCATTACTCAAAGTATACAAAATGTTTTGGAGAGTGGTGATTGAAACATGTTTATAGGTTTCAAATTTAATAAATATTTCATGAATTCTTGATTTGCGTATTTTACTTTGTTTGTGAAGCCATATTATTATCTTATAAACATATTATAGCATATTTAAACTTTACTACAGTACTGGTTTTTGTGCTTTTTTTATCTAACACAGGCAAAAAGTACTGATCTATTGTATTGGGTGAGATACATTAAGTGTATGCTGTGCCGCCGATTCATAAGACGCAACTAGTCGGCATCAGCAATTGGGACTCCATCTACATTAGAAATATCTATCAATCCTAGCAAGTGAAAAATGAAAAATTTCTCAACCTGCCAGATGATATACTTACATTTTGTTTATACTTCAAACAAAACACTGTGTTTTCACATTGCATAATTTGATTATTTAGATTCGTGAAATTCTATCAATAAACACATTTGCATATATTGATCATAACAATAAGTTCAGTTTGTTTTCATTATTATTAGCATTATTATACATACATTCCTGTGTCCAGAAATGTTAATATATAATATTTGAAACACTGCCATATGTGTATATTTACCAAATACATTACATACATATATATATTACCTTTCTCAATCCAGATCCAAGATTGATGAGCAGATAAAGAAATCCGTGATAAAGTTCTAGTGCGATAAAATCTCGCGATGTTCCACCAGCTGCATACAGAAGAAGACCGTGCTGCGATACAAAAATATTCTATGTTAATAAGTTACATTCGCTCTTCGTAATTTTACGTACGTGTTTGAAATTATATGCAAAGGTTATTTAGATCTGAGAATATTTATGATTTGTGTACTTTATCCACTGTATCCATGTTATTCAAAATAGTATACAATGTATTTTAGAGCACTACATTATTATTTTGACGTATGTACTTGAATTATTTTTTCATGAATTGTTGTTTTTGGTTGGACAAAGAATCGCCTTTTACTTCAGCTACCTAACCAATGATTCCAAATGTTATCTCGTGCCCAAACAGTGATTAAAAAGAATATAGTCCACTTTATATAGATGAAAATCTGCTCAATGTAACATCACGCGCATTCAATCAGAAGTGAAGGAGTCTGATCTTAGAAAAAAGTTACGGGCGAATAAACTGAATAGAGTTATGGTGGACACTACGTGTTAATAAGTACCTTCAGAGAAGCAGTTAAAGAGGTAGTACTTATACATAACAGAAGTTGTTGGGAATACAAGTATTTTCTGATGGGTGCACGGACATTAAAGAAATGAAGGCTCACAGTTAGGGCTGGGCATTTTCGAATACCTGATGATTTCAGAATCGAATCGAATAATTTTTTCGAATAGAATCAAATCTCGAATACTTGAAAAGTATGAAATTGTACGTAACTTTCTTATTATTTTAGGTCCTCCAGACATAAATTACTGGAAACATAGAATACATTCCTGACAATAAAAAAACACGTTTTCATCAATACCTCAATACAGAAAAGCTTCATATGTCAAAATTGAAAAATTTACCTCCACCATTGGCGGAAAGAGTAAAACAAGATGGCGGTGATTCGAAAATTTGCTCTCAACCGATTCGAATAATTTACTATTCGATTCGATTCGAATATTCGATTCGAAATGCCCAGCCCTACTCACAGTCAACCACCGAGTGAAGCAATATTTTATTGATAGAAAAGAGTTTTCAGATTATACGCAAATGTGAGCCAATCATATTTGAAGCTCTTTTTGGAATTCTTCTTTGCTATTCCCTCTACTTTATTCTATTTCAAATATTTAAAATATTTGTCTAATAGGAAGCAAAAAAGGACCAATAATGACGTAAATGTTGCGTACTTGTCGATAAAGGCAGCATTATGTCAAAGCGTAATGTAGTAGACATTAGTGTTAAAAGGGCATGCATTAGGCGAGCCATCAGCAACAACTAGGTTTTCACCAACGATAAAACGTTCAATAAAATAACCCTTTATAGCTTGAATCTCAACCTACCGGCTCAGTGGTTCTGAAATCTAATTTTAATCCACCCTCGCTAGGATTGTTCCATGGTTTCAGTCTGAGAAATGACTTGGAAGTGCGGAATGTCACTGGACCGTAACTTTCAATGTTGGTGCAACGAAATTCGACTCCGCCTTTAACTGTAATCAATGAATCACGTGACTTTGCCATGCGAGAGAGTTGTAGGGTGTTGTCGTTATTCTTGTAGGTAACCTGAAAATTGCAATATAATATGCTATATAACAAATCACAAACAACAAAAAAACGATTTGATGATTGCGGCATTTACAGAAACGTTTCAAACAATTATCCGTTGACCACGTTTTGATAAGACCATAAAGAGGAGGAAAAAGAAACAGAAAAAGCCCAATCGTCAAAGAAAAAGGGCGTTTATACTGAGAATCTAAAGATTGTTAGATACAGATATAGGTGTAATCAATACAGGGTGCACAATTGAGAACATAATTCAAAATGGTATATGGAAGTTTACCACGGAAACTTCAGATATAAACCGATCTGCTACAAGTGACACAATGGGTGGTTAAAATGGCTAGTTTAAAAAAATCATAAAAATACAGATCAGTCATATGAATTTTCCAGTTTTCCTTGAAAACTAGTAATTTATGAATTATTATAGCTTTGTATGTATTCTGTTTGACAAAAGCACTAGGTACGATAACATATTGCAAAATCCTACAATTACCGATGCAAAACAGTGTAAATCAGATTATAATTTTACACCTGATTTACTCCGAAAATGTCGAAATAAATCAATATATCATTTATACCCAGTAAAATAAAAGCATTTTATAATGTCATATTCCCGTGTATTACCCAAAAGTAAATAATGAATTAATAAAGTTCATAAAATATACTTCCCAAAATACTCTTTTCATTGACTTTAAAAACAATTAAAAAAATATAATGTATTCAATCACTTGATGTAAATTTTTTCGTGAAATTACGTAAGCGTTGTCGATGAACTTTCCCGGCTGGGAGATAAATGTTTCAATGTTAATCTTATTTAATGGATAAACGTATAAACAAAAAGGAATATCAAATAAAAAGTGTCATCATCATGATGGACGACTGTATACGTTTGAGAATATGGAACAGTGGGATCACCTTCATGCCAGGTTATACCTGGCGTATACATTTATACTTGTACATTCGCATCCATCAACTGTAAACCAGATATTCAAACCCATTTATATGTACTCATTTATTTAGTGACTCTGAGTTAAAACTTTTAGGACGATGACAGACGATAAATAATTACACAAACAAATATTATAAGTCATGGATCTATAATAGCTAGTGTTCCAACTCCAGCTTGTGACACGCAACACACAAAATGAAAAGCTGAGCCCTATAGTGTTGCAAGTAGCGGCTATTTAACATAGACAAATATGGTTATTCAAACACCATTATGGTTAGACAACTCTTCAACATTCAATGCAGGCCACTTTGAGTATAGCTGACCGATTCGTACATACACGGACATATATATATATATAATAACTGCGACAAACTTCAAATATTCAATTTCTTTTACGTGCATATCAGTGATGACTCGAGAGGACAAACATTTTCAAGTTCATTTCAATTGTCAAGTTTTGGAAACTGATCAAACCAGAGGGAATTTTAAAATTGTGTGTGATAGTAATGGCATATTCTACTGGGAAAGAGGAGTATATGGAAAAACAAGATAATCAATATTTAATCCCTTGGGAGATTACGTTTATTGAACATAGTGGACTGGATGAATAATCGGGAGCCGATTTGGCTTTGGATTGCAGTAATCACTCAGGATATATAATCATACTTTATATATATATACTAAAATTTACATTATGATAAACGATTGGTAAATTCTGGTAAACTTGAAGCTCGGTATTGAAACAAAGTAATGTTTCAATACATCGGTTCCAAGACGTTCATAATATTAATACCAAAAGTGTTTGGATATATATAAATACCAATTCATGGGTGACGATAAATTCATTTAAATAGTTAATTTGCATTAATGGTTAATTAAATACAAATCCATAGTTTTTTTATTGCTATTGACAATTGCTTGATGATTGCCACGCCCCCAAAAGCAATCAAAACGTTGTTTTAATAACTCTTCTTCTCTGACTGTTTTCATACTGGTTGTCGCTGCTATGCTGTTACCCATGGTTATATCACCCTACCCGTACTTGGCGGTGTTTGGAGTCTTTTTAATCTTTGCTTTTTGTATGCAACGGATTAAATTCTTTGATATAAACTTTTTAATATATATTGTTCGACATCTTTCAATTCCCCTGTATCAATGTTAGCTCAATCACGGGTGTTGCTGCTCGATAACCAGCATTGGTTTTTCTCGCCTCCCTTCGCCTCGGAATGCCATTTTTACGTTTTGTTTCCATTTTGATGTTGGTACATTTTTATTTGCCGTTTGATGAAAAAATAACCTACCGACCGATTGACTGTTATGTCAATTGTAAAGATCAGTACATACACAACGAGTGCAACTTTATGTCCTTTCAAAACTACCATCAAGACTTCCATCATGTATCCCGCCAAATTTTTGAAACAGGTTAAACAAAATTAGCATCTTGCCATTTATAGTCAATAATTATGAATGCAAACAAAATTAGTTCATCCCCAAACTCGCAACATTGAAATTATATCATGTCAGGTAAACATATAAAAATATATATAAAAGAATCTTATAGAACGGTGGTTTTCAACTTTTTTCCTTTTGTGGCCCACTTTTGTTGCACAAAAAAGTCTGTGGACCATTAAGTTTCTAATACAAGGGAAAAACTATAATAGAAACAAAAAATTATTTTCGCAAAGATAGACCCTTTAATAATTAAAATTAAAATTAAAACCACTCAGTATGAAAAAACAGCATTATCATTCATCTCAATTCAAGTTTAACTAAATTATCACTAATTTAACAAATTTTTCAATAGGTTTGCGGCCCACCTGAAAATGTTTTTGTGGCCCAGAAGCGGGTCATGGCCCACTGGTCGAGAACCGGTGATATATAAATTAGTTGTGAGTTTAACAAAACCGTAACTTATAACATGCAGCAGGAACAACCACAAAGATTGCACGTTGGGAGTTTTATCAAACTCCGGGTTTATTAAGACAAGTTACTTACCGGTACACAAATCGGTTGACATATTCCAGTCAATAGTACAAAGATAATTCCAATCCGTGTTTTCATAATTTCCAATACGAAGAATGAGTAAGTATAAATTTATATTAAATATAATACCTATTTATTGCGTAAACCTATTTCGTTTTACATCTAATCATGTGCGTAGCTTTTCAACAATGAAGTAGCACGAAGTAAACTCTGTATCTCTGAACAAAAATAGAAATGCGTATAATCATAAAGTTTCCCTAAAAACTTATAATTCTGGATAATAATTTTTCTTTCTTTTTCTATTACAAGAAGCTGCGTGAATAATTTATTCTTTTTCGACATTCTTGAGATGTGCTGTCGTTTTTTCCTCGCTAGCTACATGTAGATAACAACGCGATTGTATATATAAAAGGGGAAATACAGAAATATTCTTTAGATACTGACGGACATCTCAAATATTTCTTCATCTTTTTGATATACAACCAAGAAACTTTCAAAACCTGGCCACGTCACTGAAAAAGCTAAAATTTTATTTCTAATGGAGGCCGCTTGTCATTGAATATCTATCAACAGTACATTCCAGGAACAGTATATCCATGCGTGTTTTGACGGGACTCAAAATTAAAAACGAAACTAATATTACTAGCTCGTGAAGATCCATTATCAACTATTTCATTCTAAACATTTGCTGTTTACCGATTCTATTTGAGGTAGTTTATGAAAGTTTAGTTCTGTTTTGGTAGATTGCGTATAGAATTGATTTGGAAAAATAGTATAATGAAAGTCAAACTGAATCAGGTTTTGAGTCATATTATTTGTTACGCACCGCATTCACTTTGTCGCAAGATCTACAATAATTGAAGTACATATTCGAAATTACACCAAAATCGACACTGAAACTTTTCTAAATTTTTAACATATACTTATATATTTCATCATATTTGTATGCACGTTATAATCATTTAATATCCCATGGCCTGGCAATGCTAAGCCGACGTGATGTGAAAAAATTTAAAATTGACATTCCTACGTCTTTTCTGGAATCCTAAGTAAAACAAATGCGACATAACCGTAAATGACGCGAATCTCGCTCTAAGAATACGGCATTATTTTACCAGTAGGAGTTAATGGCTTTTAGCGCGATCGATTGAAGCGAATTTTTTTTTTTTTTCAGCACATCGTATAAATTAAAGCTATATTTCGACGCCCACTGGCCTAACCATGTTTGCACAACAGATTTCAAAATTTCGATGGGGAGCACTGATCGGAGTAGACCATCTTAGTCAAGGGAAACAAAATAAGTTGGATCAATCTTTATGGAACACCGCTATATGTAAATCCTGTAATCTGACTGACTTTTGTTGTGGAGATTCTAGATAGAATAAGTTAATACTGCTATAATGTATACCCGATTAATTTTCAAACTTTTCAAGATTCTGGCATCTTTGTTAAATATAATGACGGTTTCTGCTATTCTCGTAACGACAATTTACAAACACTGCTTCTATGTCTTCATCATGAAAGCTGTTTCTATGCCCTACGCAAATTATTTAAAAATATTTAAACTGAAACATAGTGAACTGACAAAACTGATTCACGATAATGATAGGATTATTTAACGAATAACGTATAACGTTAACAAAATCATTCACAGAACTCCTGCACATACCATAACAAATGAAACAATAGCGTAAAGAAATTTTGATGCAACACGTGATAATATTTTTTCTTTAAATTGACTCTTCATAACCTTTCCAAATCATCAATTTTTAATTATTCTTGATTATTGGAACAAAAAGTCAGCACGTAATGACTAATTTTTTGTCTTATATATTAAGAAACTTTTCACAGCTTTTAAACTTTGCTGAGTTTCCCGGTACAAACTAGATCTATGGGATTACGACTAAAGTTCACGAGTGCATATGCCTCGCTCCTACTGAAATATTGATTCGATGGATGGAACGATAATGTTCTGGTACAAGAAAAATAAATTTGTAGATAATGCCATTTTGATCAAATAAAATAACTACATTCTCAAAACAAATTGAATGTTTTATTTTAATTCTTCTACAAAAATAAAATTAACGAAGCATTTTTTAAATTGCAGTTTTATTACAAACGGTACTTTAGACAGAGGAATGTATATTCTTGTAAATATTTCGAGCTCTACCAGGTAGATAATGATATGTTTCAGAATTTTACAGGAAACTCATTATCTGTTGAAATTTCGTTTTCACGTCAGAGACAAAGAGTAAGAGGCAAGAGTTCTTGTAAAGAGCTTTTTTCAATTAACCTTGCCGACAGTGTACCATGTTATTTGCACCGCATGTAATATAGATATATGCATATATATATATGTGAATCCGGAGACGTTAAACGACTCTATTTTATTCATCCATGATCAAATGCTGGTACAGGTAATTAGAGCATCAATATTTTTGTGAGTATCACTGAATACAAGTCCAGAATAGTTTGGAGTTATCGAAAAAAACAAATTTCTTAAACAGATTACTGTTTTCCCAACAATATTTTTCAAATGATGCTATATTATATTCTTAATAATGCTCATGTTTATTTATCATACTATCATTTATTTCAGTACCAGCTATTACATTTAGAAGCATCATGTAAAACAATCAAGAATGCAACCAATAATGATAGCTGCTCAGAGTTTTTATACAAAAAAGTCCGAACTGAACACAGAATTGAATACCGGGTGTGCGAAACTGTGATATATATGTAACCTATTACTTTATTCATAATACTCTGACTTCATACAACAAGTGATTCGCCATTCCAATCTGTCACAGAACATTACCTCTAAATTCTGTTCATTGACAAAATTTCACAATAAAGGCCCATGTCCTTATATTTATATTTTAGGTCTCATAAGTCTCTTTTTTCTACATCGATAAAGCAACCAAGTTATTATGTTATTCATATATATTAGCTTGTCTCTCTTGAAACTTCTAACTCAAGTACCAATAAATTCTGGGCTGTAACTAACAGGGAATACAAAAATCTGAATACCGTCTATAATCGATACTGTTGTAAGCCATAGATATAAATGAAAATCATAGCACCATGATATTAAACTAGCTATGTAGAATAAATCCATATTACACTAATCCTCTTGGGAAGGCATATGTAAGGAAACGTGCTTATTACATGATATCGATCGTGTAGTTTTGTTCATATAGATATTTGAAACGATAATTTATTTTACATAACATATCGCTATAAAAAAACGGAAATACATTTTGACGATAGCAAAAATTACTTGGGTCGCGACATTCAACTACTGTGTGCACGGATCCAAGAGCCGACAGTTTACTGCTGTTGGTTGATAATTTGAGTAAAATTGAGTTAAGATATGCCTAAAATACTCTTGTCTACACTTAACTGAATAAAAGATTACTTTCAACGCACTGTATAGGTACTTTCACTGTGGTTTTTGAGTATGGCAGTAGTCTGAAAGTTATGTCAATAATTCATTTCTCAAATTTTAAATATTCTTGATTTCATCTTACATCTAAATTTCTGATATGTTTTGCCCAATACTTATTTCACGCTAATTTCGTATCTTATTACAGAGAAGTATTGATTTTCCAATACTTTGACAAATACGCTGTATATTGATTTACTTTTTCAGGTGAATTGAAGGTGTCGGAAATACTTTATTCGAAATAAACTTCCATCTTCGCTCAGTTTCATTTACTTCTAGGAAAGGGATCTTTGTTTGCGCATTTTTTTTAAGTAAAAAAGTAAATAAAATAACAGCAATATATTTAACCATATGATCCTACGAAACATGTTACATAACTTTATTACGTTATCTTACATCTAATCAAAAATATCTGGGAAAGTATTAAAAGAACACTAACGTTCTCCCTTGCGAATTGTCTACCATCTGCAAAACTACACCCTTATCTTCTTCTCATCGTCAACATTGATCTACATATTTCTCTATTCAAAAAGTTGATTATATGTTTACATTTTACGCTACCCCTCCAGCTCACTTACTACGTTACTGAAAGCATAAACAGAATTTGTAAAACAAAAATCCCCTCGCAGCCAATATCTGAGCCAAAATTGGCCTTTTCCATATCTTCTGGCAATTCAATATTACTGATTACATATAGACATACTAATGGACTCTTGTGATAAAATATTTACAAGTGTTTATCTTCACGGTGCAAACTGTAAAATAATTAAATTATCTATTATGTTTTGATGTTGATATTACATACTGTTAAATGATTTGGTGAACGTGGCCCAGAGCGGCAAAAACTTCACGTCAATAATCATTTTCATTATGATTAATTGAATAAATTTGGTTAGTCATATGTAAATGGATTCATAAATCTTCAATAAATTGTTTTAGAATTCTATGAGTCCTGATAAATAAATATATATCAATAATTTTCCATGCAAACCAATAATCAACTCAACGCAATAACACTAAATGGGGTCAAGCATTGTAAGCTGAATATGAAGACATTTTTTAAATAATATTTATTAAAAGCAGAAAATAATCTTGCTTGATATTACTTTTTCTTTCTACATAAACTATAGTTCATTTCCGAATCATCTAATTATTATTTAAATTGAAATATTGTTTTAATGGGAGACTATAGTTTCGTCTCAATATGTGAAATGTTCTCACTATTTTTTATGTGGCAACAAATATAAAAACATTTTGAGAATTTTTCTGCCCAATACCATGAACGTTGAAATACTTTACTTATACTAAATATAATAATCGAAAAAAGCAATTTATCGTAAAAGATCAGTCATCATCTTTCCACCACATTTCCAAGACGGATTCTCCATTGCTCACGAATGTTGTATACTCCTTATAAGGCAATGGACTGCATTTTGTAAATTAAGTACATTAATGATATTCAGCAATAAATCACGAAAACAGGTGAAAAAAACTTTTATACTACCTATTAAACATTCTGTAGCCGGCTAGTTTTACATACTATAACAAGTCTCTTGAGCTCATTTATTTTTTAGATAAAATCTTACGACTACTGAATCCCTTCCCAAGAATCTGTGGTATCAGCAGCTCTATTTCATTCGTTTCTACGTCCCGGTGGGATAGATTATATTCTGCATTTTTTATTTTAATAATTAATAACGTACATATAGTGAAATATCAACTTATTATCGATCATCCATATCCATACAAGATTCGTGGATGCTCAGTGAGTGATAATTCTACCAAAATTAGAAAAATATGAAAAATAAGGTTTTAAAAAGTAAGCTTTACTAGTACAAACCATATTTTTATATTTTGCATCACTCAATTAATCTCATTACAATAATAGAAAAAAATATGAAAAATTGTGAATGGAAACAAAATTTTTCTATTGAGTGACAACATTAATTTAAAAATGTTGGTATCGGCAAAACTATCAACTAGTGGTTAGATAATTTTGTTTATATATACTAACCATATATTATTTCGATAAAAACTCAAATAATCAGATCGATTTTAAAAGACACAAAACATATTTGTCTAAAAACATATAAAATTCCGTTCACGTGCGTATTCGTCAGTGAGGTAATAGCGTATCTTTATAAAATATTAATGGAAGTTGATGAGAAATTTTGGAGTTTCAACTTTGAAAACTTTAATAGTATTATAACATGCATGATCATTTGCATATAGCTATATCGATCCTTCTTTAACAATGGAAACGTGTACTCAATAAAGAATCTTGATGCAACAGATCCTTCAACTAGTAAGATCAAAGAATATCCCCTTTAAATAATTCAGTTTTAATTAGAAAACAACTTCTTGTTTTTGTAGACATTTAACAATGAAGCTGACAAGACAAAAAAATAAAAATCACAAAGGCCTATTTATAGACAAAGGTATTTCCCACAAAGGCGTGCAACTACTAACCTACGAGAATATAAATTCACTTTGACCAATATGATTGCAATGCAAGTTTTTCATAATTGCTCACGGTCACTTCAATCGTGGCTGCAGTGCCAATCAAATCTAACACCCATTTGGTATTGAATATACCTCTTTGCGCTGATTTATAATACGTCCTGGAGAGGTACAGTGCCATAAATTAAGTGGAGAACCATTAAAATTAAACCATTCGACCAAGAATATCTTTTATAATTCGTAACTCTTTATTGCCACCCCGTGATAAAACATTTTCAGAAAACATAAAATACTTTTACTCACAACAAACTAGAACGTACCATCAAAAGGATTTGTTATGCAACTAACATTATTTCAATCGCCCACAGATAATCAATTCAGTTCCAGTCAATACATTATTATAAGGCTATTTTTCTGTTCGTGATAACCACAACTATTCTATGCTTGGGTGCCAATTGGTTTTTTATTAACGTCCAAGTAGGGTTGGATTTATAAGTGATCAAATAAAGGTCTTGACAACAATTTTTATAAAATAAACTTCTTTACAACAAAATACATGTATGGATCGTTCGACTAAATTGTTGAGGTTTGTCGGTTCATGCTGTTGTTGCGAAAAAAACGTTCCTCTCTTGACTACCAAGCCACTAACTCTTTTAAAACGGTAGTTGGCCTAGTTGAAGATTCGGATGTTTTCCAAAACGCCTTATTTTTATTTTGTTCCCGCAGAGCTTTGATCAGACACTATTGTTGTATGAAATTTTAAGAAATTTTGGTCACCACATGACTTTTCTGCAGATAAATCTAGCAATCTCACGCTTATCAAACAGCGTATATTACACCCGGCATTTCGATATTTGAGCCTTGCTCTATTGTTTTAATTTAAAGAGTATCTTATTCTAGGGCAATATTGTAAATTTTAAGTTGATTTTTGGCGTAATTTTATACATTAAAGCCACCAATCACAGAACTCTATGTCACTTAATAATGAATAATGAAATAGGTGTGCACAGCCTACCTCTTTTAAACATCCGATAAAATTATTAGTTTCTGGTGATCCAGGTAAATTAGTGGTAGAGGGGCTTCCACCAACGTAGAAAATGTCATTCAGAGTGAGCTGTGTGTAGTCGTTTTGTGTAAACCCTGCGTTCGTGTGTGCATCATCGACGGTCAAGTTAACCTGTGAAGTTAACGCATAAGTTAATATTGCCATACTAATATAAATGAGGTGGATAAGAATAAATTATGTATATTTTTTGTAATAATAGTCTTTATAATCTTTCAATTTAATGTAAACTGTATTTTTGAAACGTTAATTCTTGAATGAAGAAAATAATTTCTATACAATGATTATATCCATTTAGTAGTTAAATCCAGTTATTAAGTTATTGATATTTCGATATATGAAAAAAACATTAAATTTTGAGAAAGTTAAATAAAATTGCATGACTTCAACATTAAAATAACTTAATATAATGATTTTACGCATGAACATATGTGATAAATTTGTACATGCATGATAATACAATATCTGCTAGATGGCGCTGCTGGTCTACTTCAAAAGACCCCAGATGGTTTGTTACCACGCAAACGATATGACGGAGAAGAAATTAAACTTTTTTCTCAAAGTTCTCAAGCCTACTGGCAGTTTTTCAGCCCAAGTTTTTTTAGAAGAAAAATCTTTTTAGCTACAAGACTGCTTCTTCACAAAACACGCCACCAGGATATTTTTGAAATCATTTTGGAATTTGGTTCAAACATCGACTCATGCGAACATGTCAAACATGAATGAAAAATAGACTACGAAGCAGCGGAAGAAACCAGTATTACTTCGTTGTAAAGCAGTCATATATCTCCACTATCAAAAGTATAATACCAACATAACGTCGGACGATTACTGAGTAAGAAAATTATATAATGAACAATTCAACAATGTGATATATTATGAAATTTCCAAACCAGGTGCAAAATTACTGCGAAAAGCATTGAATATTCTGCGCGATATCTGTCTGATACAAGGTCGCAGAAAGAAAGAAATTCACTCTAAGTTAAGACTAGCGTGTCAGAGGATATCAAGTAGCTATTATATTTTAATAAAAATAAATTAAGTCAGGTCGTATAATCATATTATTAACGAGTTTTCGATAAAATAATTCATGAAACATTGTTAAAAAATCATGTTAAAGAATGGCTAACTGTCACTATTCTTTTTATCATTAATTTGATGAAAAATTTCAAATCAATTGAAATGCTTCGCGATTAGACATTTCAATGCAGGATTCAATAATTTCCGAAATGACGTTACGGTTACGCCAAGAAAATTGCAAATTCAATCAGTCGCGCTTCGTAAAATTGCGTCTTTCGTTCAATATTTTTGCGGAAATTTGAATGGGATCAAATCGAGAGCAATCAGAAAATCAAATCGCATGTTTTATTTATCAAGGTTGAGGCAAATCTGTTCAATAATATAGTAAATATAAATTTTTACCAACTTAAGAGTTCAAAGCGCGTCAAATTTCTAGGGTTGCTGGTTATTTAAATATGTTTCAAAAATAAGAATATTAAGTTGGTTTTATTTTATTACTGAATCGGAGTAGAAAAAGACTCACTGAGGCAAACTAGATGACCTGACTAACGAACAATTTCGCCTCAAATCAGTATGGGAACAAACATAAATTTCCATAATTTGTTATATTATAATCAGAAAACTGGTAACGTCTGTTGTTCCCAGGTTAGATAAATTTTCAATCACTCCACTAACGAAGAAACATTCTTCATCCTGCGAGCGTAGCATATAATAGAATATAAATTCCCAAAATTAGCGTAGATTGAGTGAAATAAACCATTGACGTAAGCCAATAACATTTCCGTTACGTAGTGACGCAAACGTCAACGCGTTAAATTTTACCCAGAATAGATATTCGTCAAAGACACTGTCGGGTAATTTGAATGTCTTCTAAAGTGTGATAATTTAATTATTAAACACAATTTTACGGTCACCTAAAACTAAGGGTTTTGTTCTATTAGCATTTTGCCGATGATTGGTGCGTTATTTACTAAAGCATCTTGAATCCGAACTCCTCTCTATCTGTTGTTTGCAAAAAAATAGATTTTGAATGAGAAAGTCAGTATCAAGGTATTGTAGATCTACCCTTCGTAGTCTTTGAAGACTTTAATTAGAGTAGGAAAAGCCAAATTCTTCTTTATTCCAAATATGAACAAAGAGATATCCTCAATTTCACAGGCTAATACAAGGATGTTTAGATTGTTTGTTACTGCATGTCGTGTCCATGTTGGCCAAGCTAAAGTATGTTCTTAATATGATCAGTCAGTCTAGAATGTAAGAACATCCAAAGATGACACTCGTCAAACGTCGACAACGGATTTCACTTTTACGTTTTTAGATTGAACCGAGTGAACCGCAACCTTGTATCTTCGTTTCAA